>NC_057795.1:25936228-26249818 GCF_018294505.1 Triticum aestivum | reverse complement strand
AAAATCAACGATATTAAAAAGTTCATTGAATTTTAAAAAAAAATCATTCATTCGAAAAAATTTCATGGATTTTGAAAAAAATATTTTTGTTCAAATTTGAAAAAAAGTTCAGCAAATTTGAAAATAGTTCATTAAGTTTAAAAAAGTTGGTAAATAAAAAAGTTAATCATTTTTAAAAAATTTCGTCAATTTTGAGAAAGAAGACCATCATTTTGAAGAAAAAAATTACAAATTTGAATTCAATTCATTGAAAAAAAAAGAAAAACAAGAAAAAGAAAGATAAAAAGATGCAGTTAAAGGCATGGGGTTAGTTGGCTGTGTGGTTACTGCAGCGTGTTGAGCCTTGACACTGGTGGTTGTCAGTTCGATTCATTTGGCGATCTTTTTTTTGGATTAGAATTTAGAAAACAGAAAAAAAAGCTACGTGGATTTATTTGGCGATCTTTTTTTGTATTAAAAAACAGAAAAAAGCTAGGTTGGCCATACCAGCATGGGAGGGGTGTGTCTGTCACTGTTTGTAAAATATACAGGAACGGGTGTCTGAAGCGCGAAATAGGAAATGCCGCCTCTCTCTACTTGAAGAAACGCATTAGTGGGCCGGCCGAGCGCTGGTACATTACCTTCATTCGTTATTCGTTTCATTTGTATTTTACTTTTTTTTACTTTTTTTACTTTTCAGATTATATTTTTGAAATACTTAAACTGTTAAGCACACAGTTTGAAAACGTTCATGCAGTGTAAAAAAAATGTGTGCACAACTTTGAAAAATATTGATATATTTCTAAAATAGTATTACATGATACATAGAAAATGTTCACATATCTCAGAGATATATCTGTGACATTTTCAAAAAACTGTTAGACAACGTAAAAAAATAATTCACATAACCTCCAAAAAATATGCCGTACCATTCAAATATTGTTCAGGACACTTAGAAAAATGTCACGTGTTTCAAAAACATGTTCGTGATATTTTGAGAAATGCTTTTACAATATAAAAGTATTCATGTATTTTTTTTAAAATTCGCACCATCTAGAAAATTCTTCAACATGTATTTAAAAATGTGGTTGTGCTGAAAATTGTGAACAACATGAGTATTTACATCTCTCCCGTTGCCTCGAGCATGGTTTTGCTAACCCCTTCAGTGGGATTGTTTGGAATTGAGTCTAGAACAAAGCTGTAATTTTTTGTTGCGATCCAACGGTGGGATCTTTTCGCAATTTTTGATTTACCAGGGTGCTGCCGGATCTGGGCGAAAATCCGTGCGAGTTCAAGAGAAGAAGGCCAGTGGTCAACTCTTACCTCCTCTGGAAGTTTCAGCCGTTTAGATTAATAGTAATTACCATGTATGTGACCCCTCAAAATTTGAGGTCGAAACCGACAATTCAAACTCCGTAAAACTCTTAAAGAGTGCATCATTTTGTGAATCCGCTTTTCGCTTGAAAACAAATCCTACCTGAATTTAGCTTCTTCTGGAACGGACTATCACGTGATCTCCGTCATCATCCAATTTGCGCCATCACCTCGGCAAGCCGACCAGCGCTAGCATCGTCACTTCATCGAGCCAATATCGACCACTCAGCGACATCTCCTCGTCCCGTCAACCTACTATGGGAGCTCCGCGTCACCACACCGACCTCGTTCATCATGTTCGCTCGTCCGAGGGCTTCGCCTCGCCGCGCTAACCTATTTCATCATGGCAGCCGGCCTGAGGGCTTTGCCTCACCACGTCGACCGTGTCGTGTCATCAATTTGTCATGCCAACCTCTTTGCTCTATCACATTAGAATTGGCTTGGGGGTTAGAACCTCGTCCCACCATGAGCCCGGACGCATCATCAACGCATGAAACATAAACCAGCTAAGTCACTTCAATGCTTATAATCTTTTTAAAGTTTTTTTTACTTTTTGTTTTGTTTGGTCAGGCATTATATACGCGTAGAAAAAGATGTTTTTCCTTTGTTTGTTTTCATCGCTCTAAATAATGTACCCAATCCAGATTTTCCTAGACGTTTGATTTTGTTCCCCCAGAGTGGGGGCTGTTATAGCCATTATTTTTGTCTGGGCCATTAACTGGCCTATGTGTTTTTTTCCTTAGTCATTTTGCTATCTTTTTATTTGCTCTAGTCTTCTGATTGTTGCTTTAGCCAATAGCCGGATCGCCTTGTTTCTCTGTTTGCCTCTTTAGTTCCCACTAGTTCGGCTAAGATTGGCCTTTGAAGCACACCTTGTATGCCGTATGTTTGGGGAGATTGAAGCTAAAAGGTGGTTAGAGCAAGTATTCAAAACAAGATGCAGATCGAGTTAAAGCACGACGGAAGCACTAATTTTTTTAAGACCAATTCGATTGGCACATAAAAGACTTTCCTTAAATCAAGCAAATACATTTTACGTAAGCTTTTTGTTATTTTAGTTATCATGATACTTCTTATTTGCTCCATGATTTGATACAGGAGGCAGGATTGCTTCACCACGTCGGAAAGCTTGAGGGATCAACCTCGCTGGTCTGGCCTGGGCGCTCCGCTTCACCACGCGCGGACAGCCTGAGAGATCAACCTTGCTGTGTTCGGCCTGGGTGCTTCGTTTCACCACGTTGGATGGCTTGAGCGCTCGATCTCATTGTGTTCAGCCTAGGGCCTATTGCGCCTGTGCCGCTGGTCAACTAAATTATTTCTCAGGTTAGCATCTAGCGGGTTGATCGACGGATCTTGCAGAACCGGGCTGAGGGCTATTGCGCTCACGCCGTGGGTTGGCTAAATTATTTCCAGATCAGCGTCTAGCAGGATGATCGACGGATCCTGTAGAACTGGTCTAGAGTTGCTATTATATTTACTTGTGATTCTTTAAAATCTGAACAAGCCAAATAATAAATGGCCATATTTCTCAGTAAATTACAAAGAATAGCTTGCCGCATGCCGCCCATAGCTCTCATTGCACTAGTAGAAAAATGCCCTAATGTGAAGCTTATTAGTCCTGGTTTGTATTTGAACCGGCACTAATATGACCATTAGTACCGGTTCCAACGGCTAGGCGGGCGGCTTGCATTAGTACCGGTTCATGGCGAACCTTTCACTAGTAGAAAAAGGACCTATAGTCCCGGTTCGTAAGGCCATTAGTCTCGGTTTTTGAACCGGACTAAAGTGTCGGTACTAATGCCCTATACCTTTAGTCCCGGTTCTTGCATAAGCCGGGACAAATGAGCCTCCACGTGGCCGGTGCGGCGAGCCCAGGCAGGAGGCCCTTTGGTCCCGGTTGGTGGCACCAACCGGGACCAAAAGGCATCCACGCGTCAGCATTTCAGGGGCTGGGTTTTTTTTAAAGGGGCGGGGGGGGGGGGGGGGGGGGGGTTGGGGGGTTAATTTAGGTGTTTCATATATTGTGTTAGCTAGCTAGCTAATTAATAGAGAGAAGTGTCCTCTCTTATGTCCGTGCTTGGTCGACGCTACGTACTGTACATAGAGAGGCCCTCGACACGCTAGGTAGTAAGAAAATGAAGGAAACAATTAAGTACAGAAGTTCATCATGCATACCGAGAGAAGTGATCGATCGACCTCTCCTTCTCCGAGAGATTGGTCGAACAACAAGTTTTCGTATTATCTATCCGACGCTACTGGCTACATACATATATACAACATGTAAGATCTCTTACAATCCCCTAGCATTTGAAATCAACTTCCACATGGTATTCTTCGGCTTTATTGATGACGTGGTCAAGAAAGAATCCTACCAATTCCTCTTGAATTGCTTTCATGCGATCTTGCGGTAGGAGTTCATTCCGCATCTGCCACGTCTAATTTGAAGAAGGGGGTTAATACATATATATGAATGAAACTCAATAGAAATGATGGTGTAATAAAATGAAATTGTGAATATTATTGCTTACGCACTTCATATTGTCTTTTAGAGTAGCCCCACTTATTTTTCAAAGTCGCGTTGTAGATGAACTCGCACACGTAGTATCCACAGAAATCATTCCCGGGTTCCTGCCACAAGCACTTTACGAGAAATAGAGGTCAATCAAACTGATAATGAAGCATTATAAATGGCATTGATGAAAGTATAGCTATAGAATCAACGGGAGATGCGCGCAACTAGCTAGCTAGTAGTACTTACTTTCGGGTATGTATATCGCAGCTCCTTCGGCAGTCCCGGAGCTTCTGCGATGAACTGTTTCCAAACTCTGCAAGACAAATAAAATAATTATTATTACTTGAGACAACAGGAAATAAACAAAAAGTTGCCGATATGGTGCGATAATGATCGATTGAACTTACTTAATTGTTGAGCATTTTAGTCATGTCCGCATAGGTTTCTGGATCTTTTTGTCTCGAGTCTAAGACGATTACTAGTCCCCGCTCAAGCTTAATTTCCAGAAGAACATAGTGGAAGCTGCACACGCATGCATAACTCATCAATTACATTACTATAACCTCGCTCGAGTAATAAGGGAAACCGAATATGCACACGACAGTAATACTCACTTGAAATTGTAAGGAAAAAGTATTAAATCTTTGTTTTGATTTTTGATCAACGATTGTAGCAAGTTGTCCTCGACCTCTTCGGCCTTCTTTTTAACCTGAAATTTATCTATGATATTTGTGTTAATGAACCCAATATCATAACATTTCTTGTTTTTTGCACTCAACGATCTTCAATCTGCATAATATAGTGAGAATAATTAATTATAAATACATGCAATGAAAGAGCCAAGCTATATATAGAGACTTAATGACAGAAATAGTACTTACAGACAGTAGCAAAAGACCGTTAATTTATCGAGGGCCTTTTGATTGAAGAACTCGAAGAACTCCTCAAATGGAACAAGCAACAGATCAGTTCCAACGAGGTCGTGCTCCTATGAAATTCTCAGATACAAAGTATTCGTCCCCCCAGACTCTCTGCAGGTTTTCATGTATCAATTATGGAATCTTCGCATCATCGTTGTTACCGATTTTTCATCTTTGATGAGAGGCTTCCCGTACTCGTATCTGTGTTCGTTCACCTCCAAGAAATCAAAATGTACATCGTCAGGCAGGTAATCTCTAAGATTGTTATAACCGGGCACCGTCCCCGGAGCATTAGCGACGATGTCGCTAGACACATTGAGTGGGGGGGCACGATTGCTTTGCTTGTTCGCCGAGCTGGGCAATTTTTTCCCAGCTGCTCGTTCTTTTAACCTTTATAACTGACAGTACTTTCCGACCGCTCCGCTTGGAGATATGCCTGTTCAGTAATGCGCTCATAGTTGGTTCTCGGCGGAGACTATGGTGGTTTCCTTAGGGCATCGATAGTGCGCTTTGCTTTCACCGGATCTACCTTCTCCTCCGGAGGTGGATGTCTCTTTGCTTTCAACCCTTCAAAGAAGTCCTTCACTTCGGTCCGCACGATCTTCGCGTTTTCATCCTCGGTCCTCTCGTACGGTAACTTCTCTAGAGGCTTGAGAGATGGACCGTATCTGTATTGCCTCCCGCCTCTGGCTGTACTGCTAGACGCCGGAGCAGACGGAGCGGCTGCGGCTGTCTTCTTTCGTTCTTGCTTACGAGGCGGAGGAGAATACTACGACGCGCCGGAGCAGCCGGGGCGGCGGCGGGTCTCTTCTGCCCTTGCTAGCGAGGCGGAGAAGGAGGAGGCAGCTGGCTCCTCGGGCTAGCCGGCGCAAGCGAAGAAGGAGGCGGAGTGCCGCCACGTGCCGGAGAAGGAGGCTGAGTGTCTTGATCACTCGCCGAAGGAGGCGGAGTGCCCCGACTCGCCGGAGGAGGAGGAGGCGGAGGCATTCAGTTCGGAAGATTGATGAGCTCCTTCCGCCATAGGCATGGAGTCTTCAGAGAAGAACCCAGCCGAATCTCCCCTTCACCCGTAGGGTGGTCAAGCTCAAGGTCCTCAAATCCGTCTGTTATTTGATCCACCATCACCCTAGAAAATTCTTCTGGAATCGGCTGGCCGTGGTAGGTTGAGCCAGGTGCATTAGGTATAACAGAGCCAACAGCCGCCTTGACTTTTAATGTCATCCATCGTGTCATAAGGTGGCAATGTTGAGACTCTGTGATAGCATCCACGGGGTAGCCCGTGAAGACAGGCTCCAGCTGCTGAGTCTGCTCGGTGGAAGCCACGCTACTTCTCCACTGAGATGGCGGGGTAGCTTCAGGGGAAGCTTTGGTAGGTCATTTGCTGCGATCTGCTTCTCGTTCCTCTAGCCCTTGTACCCTTTTGTGCAGCGCCTGCAGTTGGCTATGCTCCACTTTCTTCCTCCTCTCCTGGGTTTTGTAACCTCCTGCGTCCGGAAACCCAGCCTTCCACGGAAGGGAGCCTGGCATGCCTCATGTCCGTCCAGGGTGCTCAGGATTCCCGAGGGCCATTGTGAGCTCGTCCTTCTCTCTGTCTGGAACGAACGTCCCTTCCTGCGCTTTCTCGATATACTCCCGAAGCTTCCTGACGGGTATTCTCAGTTGCTCTTCCGTCCAAATGCACTTCCCTGATATAGGGTCCAAGGTTCCGCCAACCCCAAAGAACCAAGTCCGGCAACGGTCTGGCCATCTCAATGTCTCTGGTTCGACCCCTTTAGCAATCAGGTCATTCTCAGCCTTGTCCCACAAAGGTCAGGCTTTGAGGTAACCACCTGACCCCGTGCGATGGTGATGCTTCTTCTTTGCAGCATTAATCTTGTTTGTCGCTGACATCTTCTTACTCTTTTTTGATATCTTGTGGGCCACAAATGCGGGCCATTGATCTCTGATCTTCTCAAATCGGCCGATGTATTCTGCTGTCTCTTCTTTGTCGACAAACATTTTCAGCTCATTCTTCCACCTCCTGAATAGTTCTGTCATCTTCTTAAGAGCATGAGACTTGATCAATTCCTCTTTAATTGGCTTCTCTGGATCCTCCTCTGGCGGTAGGAGGCGACGACGTCGGCGACGACGGGAGCGGGCCGGGGCGGCGCGCGTCGGGGAGGCGCTCATCGGGGCAGGGGAGCGGGCGACAGCGATCGAGGGCGCGGGCAACGGCGAGGGCGCGGGCGACGGCGGGCGGTGTCGGGGCAGCCTGGCGGCATCGATGTCGTCGGCGTCGTCGGGGGTAGTCGGCAGCGGCAACTACGAGATGAGAGTGAAAAAAAAAATCCTAAGTGTGAACTTATATAGCGAGGCCTTTAGTCCCGATTGGTGGCACAAACCGAGACTAAAGGGTGCATTAGTCCCGGTTGGTGCCACCAACCGGGACCAAAGGTCTCTTCTCAGCAGCCCAAAGGGCGGGAAGCGGCGACCTTTGGTCCCGGTTGGTGGTACCAACCGGGACTAAAGGGTGGGCATTGGTACCAGTTGGTGCCACGGACTGGTACCATTGCACCCCCTTTAGTCCTGGTTGGTGTGACCAACCGGGACCAAAGGCCCCTGTGTTGCCCGCGTCACGGCCAAAATTTAGTCCCACCTCGCTAGTTGAGAGGGCCGCGCAGTGGTTTATAAGCCCCACTACCGCACCCCTCTCGAGCTCCTCTCCACTGCAGGCTTACGGGCCTACTTGCTACTGCTTTGCCTGATGGGCCTTCTGGGCCTACTGCGGGCCTGAATCCTGGCCCATGGATGAGTTTCTAGTCGTATTCAGGCCGTGGTGGCCTAGTTGGTGGCAATTTTTTTTTTACTTTTTTCCAATTTTTTGTTTTCTTTTTTGCTTTATTTATTTTGTTTTGTTTCTACTTACAACAAACTACTTATTTATTTTATTTTATTTTGTCTATAATTATTTATTTATTTTATTTTATGACATTCTTTTTGCTATTAAAGTTTCTAACAAAAAAAGTTCTTTATGAATATTCTTTTTGCTTTTAATGATTTTGAACAGAAAATACTTTGATAATTTTAGTTGCATCAATTTTATATATTTTTAGTTTCAATAATACTAGAAGTTGCTTATATGTTTTGAACAGAAAATACTTTGATAATTTTAGTTTCATAAATTTTATTTATGTTATTAAAGTTTTTTGTTTCTACTTATCTATTTTATTAAAGTTTATATCATTTTGTTTCAAATTACTTATTTATTTTTACTTTATTTAGTTTTTGACTTCATTTGTTATTTTTCATGCATTTACTGATTATTTTGAGCTATAAGACCATGAAATTAAAAAGCATTTGAAATGAACTCTGAAAAGGTTTCAAGTTGGCATGGTATCATCATTTCATCCACATAGCATGTGTAAGAAAGTAGAGAGGCTTACGGCAAAAACTGGATGCACTTCATATACAAAATAGACAATCTCCTTCGAAGTATCAGGGTTTCATACGGAAACTTGTCTGTTACAAAGGGATTTCATTTTTTTGAACTTATTTGAACCCCTTTGTTTTTCTGTATTCAAAATGCACCATTCAAAGCCACATCATCAATTTACAACCCTTTCTGACTTCATTTGTTATTTTTCATGCATTTACTTATTATTGTGAGCTATAAGACCATGAAGTTGAAAAACATTTAAAATAAACTCTGAAACCAAAGTACATACATAGTTCTCCAGAGCATTAAAACCAAAGTACATACATAGTTCTCATTGAACAGCATATAGCTCTCCAGAGCATCTAATTAAACCATACATTGAAATTATGTAAAACATTTCAAAGCTAAAACAAATGCGATCATAACCGCAACCAAGGTAACAACTGATCCAACTGCATAATGATACCAAGCCTCGATATGAATGGTATATTTTCTAATATTTTTAATCTTCAACCGCATTGCATCCATTTTGATCTTGTGATCATCGACGACATCCGCAATATGCAACTCCAATATCATCTTCTCCTCCTCAATTTTTCTTATTTTTTTCCTTCAAGTAATTGTTTTCTTCTTCAACTAAATTTAACCTCTCGATAATAAGGTCGGTTGGAATTTCCGGTTGAACAACCTCCTAGATAAATAAAATCTATGTCACATTGGTCGGCATAATTGTCATAAACAATAAATGATCCAAATAGTTATAAAAATATAATATATACCATATCTGAATCATAGACAGGACGAGGGGCGACGGGGGCGGATACTAAAACCATCGCACTATATAATAACAAGGAATAATAAGAGTAAGAAAATTAGACAAGTATCTATCTGAAGTCAGAATTTTTTTTCTTTCAGAAAGAAGATAAGAACAAGAGGCTCACCACGGTGGTGCCGGCGACGAGATCGGCGCAGGCGATCGACGACAATGAAGACGGGGCGGGGACGGGGCGTGATGGACCGCTCAATCTAGACAAATCTCGTTAAAAATGGAGCTCGGAGGTCGAGTCTCGAGAGGAGAAAGCTTAACTAGTGTGGCTCGGGCATTTCATCGAACACCTCATGTGAATAGGAGGTGAACTAGAGCACCCAAATGCCCTTCCCTCGCTGGCTTGACAAAACAGAGCACTATGGAGTGCTCTGCCGCGGCGATGGGGTATATAGAGGCAAGTTATTTGTCCCGGTTCGTGGCATGAACCGGGACTAAAGCCACCCCTTCTGTCCCGGTTCAAGCCACGAACCGGGACCAATGGTTCTGGGCCAGCAGCGAGGACCATTGGTCCCGGTTCGTGGCTCGGACCGGGACAAATGGTTCCACACAAACCGGGACCAATGCCCACGAGGCCCCGGCCGCCCCCCCGGGATCACGAACCGGGTCTAATACCCCCCATTGGTCCCGGTTCTTGAAGAACCGGGACTAATGGGCTGGCCAGGGCCGAAAGGTAGTCCTGTTTTTTTATTAGTGTTTAGTACCAGTTCATGCCACGAACCGGTACTAAAGGTCTCTCAGCCCCCGGCACGAGCTCGTGCCACGTGACAGCCTTTTAGTGGCGGTTCGTGTTGAACCAGGACTAAGGGGGGAGGGGACCTTTAGTCCCCACCCTTTAGTGCCGGTTACAGAGCCGGTGCTATAGCCCGGTTCTGCACTAGTGTTGCAACCGATCTGTTGATGCTTCCTGCCTTCTCTTTCTTGCATTGTGCAGGTTGAGAACTCATCGATGCTACGCGCTCGACTAACGCTAACTGGAATGTTGGCAGACCATAGTCCACCAGACTATAAAGCTCACCGGAGGAAAGAAGCTCTGGCGCTTGCGCTTCACATTGTCGTTGTTGGCCGCTGGAATTGTTGTCTAACTAAAGCCGTTGTGGCGAGCCATCTCTCCGCGAGCCATCTCCTCTGCCGCCTCCAATCGGCGGTGCTTCACCTTCGAGCTAAGGTACAGGGACTAGCAGTTCATAGCCAAAAAAAAGGAGGTGAAATTAGGTTCCCTTTTCTTCATTTTTGCCTTCAGGCACACGGTACAAATTTGTGGTAACGATGAGCAACCGATCAGTTAGCCTTCAGCCTTCGTATCCGTATTCACAAGTGTATGACATCCTATGCTAATGGTTGTGGCTCGACAGAGAGAACATAACTAAATGGGGCTATTGCTTAGGGATGAACATGAAGTAGAAATTTTCGCTTTTCCGGAGAAAAAAATAAAAACAGAGAGGAAATATGAAAACGAAGGCGGAAGTTTGCAAAATGATAATGGAAATGGATTTTTTTATGCGGAAACAGAAACAAAAACGAAACGGTGTTTTCCGGTGGAACAGACATGGAAACAGAACTTCCCGTTCCCGTGAATATGGAATTTATGTTTTCAGTATAGGCCTATTGCTACTTTGTAGCCCAACTATCAAACAACACACAATTTCACAATGAGCAGAATGGATCGTTTGAGGCCCAACTTTTACTACAACAAACATACTCAACTAGACCCTACACAATTGTCGAATACTGCTATACTACTATGCTAAGTTGCTAAAAAATTGATATTATTTTGTAGGCATGATAACATTTCATTGAATTTGTTTGTTTTTGTGTTTAGTTCTCTATGAGTCGAGGTTTTTTTTTCCGAGAAAACGCAAAAGAGTTTGCGTTTTATTTTATTGAACAGGAAGAGAACAACAGTAAAGGTACAACCTCCCAGGAGGAGGGACACACGCACATACACCATCGTCCTCACCACAAGCAGGTGAGGAGGTGCTACCAACTACAGACTGCAACAACGAAAGGTCTTGCCTTGTCCAGCCTCCAACCATGAATGGCAAGGTAGCTAGACACAGAGCCTCAAGGCCGCGTCACAGCCGTTGCCAGGCGCCTCCGAAGAAGACTGCATCTCCAGGGCTGACCGGGCCAACGTACCTTCCACCCATATGTGCCTAGGAGACGGCAGGTGGATGGCAGGACCCATCCAAAACTAGTGAAGCCATCGTCTTGGACGTGCCGGCGCCGGCGTACATTGCGCCCCGGATGCCCACGCTCCATCCTGCAGCCCTCATCACAGCATCGCATTACCAGCAAACCTCGCCGGAAAGACCGGGGAGGCCACCATCTCCAGCTGCCGCATAGGGGACTCCAAGTGCGACCCAAGCAGTGCTTTCAAGAAAGGAACGGCGCTTAGACGCCGCCGCTGCCTTGTCCAGTGGACTGGACCAAGGGTTTCCCCCGGTGCCCGAGGAGAGGGTCCAGTCTGGGCCATGACAGCGCCTCCATGGAGGTAACGACACCCTCAGGTGTCGCCGTTGTCAGCGCAGGCCATTGCCGCGCAGGGATTTCGCCCGGCCCAACCAGAACCCCAAAACCGTCGAAGCAGAGCAAACATGAGATGGGGAAGCAGATCGCCAGAGAGGACCACCAGCACCGAGAGGGAAACCACGTATTGTCACTGTCGATGTAGGGAAGCACCGGCCAGCGCAGTGCAACAGCTGCTGGATGGCTGCCAGACAAGGCCAACCATCGCAGGGGAGACGTCGAGCAGGGCTAGTGGTGCCGTCGCGGAGACCAGCCACCTGCACCTTGCCGCCGCCGACCATGGCCGCTGCCGCGCCGGCCTGCAGCCTCCGCCGCCCGGATCCGCCGGGGCACAACCAAGCAGCCGCAGCCGCGCCCCCAAAGGGTCGCACTGCGCCGCCCGCGTGCTCGCCACGCCAGTCCAGAGGCCCGACCATCTGGATCTGGGGCCGCCGTTGAGAAACCCTAGGTTCGGAGAAGCGCAGCTCCGTCAGCCTCGTCGAGCCCCACGCTCGAGGGGGGAGGCCGCTTGGGAGCGAAGTCCCGCTGCCGCCGGATCCACCAGGGCTTTGCCCGGCGGGGAGCACCGACGGCAGCAGGGGGAGGGGGAGGAGGAGGGGAGGGAGCGCTCGAGGGCTGCGTCGCCTCCCGAGTCGCCCGTGGGGAGGGCGACGCGGGGGGGGGGGGGGGGGTATGTCCAATATCATGAGTCGAGGGTTTTTAAAGTTTTGGTCGACTCTCACTTATGTTTCTGTATCTGCTTTGTATTCGCTCCGTGTTTGTTTTCGATAGTATCGGTTTAAGTATTCATTTCAAAGGTTTCTATATTCGTTTCCACCGCTACAAAAAAATTTATGAAAAATAAATGTGATAGCGCTTAGTTTTGTTCGTTTCCGCTCCGCTTTCGTCTCTACTATTGCTAATGGTTGTCGCGAGCAACGCCGAAAATGACATAAAACGGCTTAACTAACCTAGTTCAGCATCCCCTCATTATATTTCAAGACGGATTGTCATTTTGTGTCGGTTTCAGTGATTTTGCCAAGTTCGAAAATTAACTTACGCCGCAGGGTCCAGCCCAGGCATGTGCCCAGGGTGGAGGTACAGTAAATTCGGCCCTACTCATGGGCCATTTTTATTGTTTCGGGTTCCCCTGTGAAATAATCTTGTAGGTTTGTTTGCTCATTACAACTCCGGGCAGGCATATTCTTTTATTGAGCACAAGAATCTATACCTACTACTCCCTCCGTCCAAAAATTCTTGTCTTAGATTTGTCTAGATACATATGTATCTAACACTAAAATGTAACTAGATACATCCGTATTTAGACAAATCTAAGACAAAAATTTTGGGACGGAGGGAGTATTATAAAAAATAGATATTCTTGGTTTGGTTTTACTTTGTATGGTCCTGTTTTATGTTTTTTTCGTATGAAGGAAACTTCGGCAGACCGATGTTGGGTCTAGTCTGCAGCAAAAAATAATCAGCAAGCAGCAATTAGAGGGTCAGGCGTGGATTCGATTTTATCCTCAAAAACGAGGAACACACATGGCCTACGCACATACACACACATGCAAAAAGAGCTCAGGCTGGGGCACGTGAGTACATACAAAGAGGCAAAAATACGCGTACGTGTGTGTGAGGAGCAAGCTGCAAGCTGAAAGTATAGCTCAAAAGCAATGGTAGTGCCTCAAATAAACAATACTATGACAGTGAGCATCTGTGCAAAGTTAATTAAGTAAATTGGAAAAGTACACTGGTGTGGACCTCGGTACTACACAGTTTTATTCTGTCCTAAAGCTTATAAAATGAAAAGGCATGGAATTATAGGCACACAAGTTAGCTGCCGAATATGACTATCAATATTAAAAAACAGTACAACATCAGAATAGTTCTTACAGATTTGGCTAATTACTGATGTCATTTTAATTGATGAACAGTAATTTTTTCCATGCCTAAAATCATAGTTTGGGAATCTATCTCTTTGCTATCTAATTTTTCCTTAGTTGAAGAGACAATCAGCCACCCCTGCTCTATTGTATGCTTTTTAATGTATGAACTTTTGCATACTCTGCAGCGGGTATGAGTGAATATTTGCATTTCTAAAGGGTCAGTGCAATTTTCCCATTAAAGTTATTGCCAAATTTTATTTTGTATTCAATAGTGGCTTAAGCTATCTCATAAAGCTATTGTACATGTGCCTTGGTACTCCTACAATACTCATACAGTTTTTCAAGTTGCTACCCCATAGACACATTTACCAATCACCCTCGAACAAAAAGAAACTTGGAATAATGCAAATTTAAACATTTCTTACAACATGAGGCAACGCTCATCATTTTCTTTAGATGGAAAACGTCCATCGTTCGATCAATCAAGACGAGCAAACCCCAGCTAACATGAACCTCTTTAGAGAGTCATCCAAAGATCGAGCGATAGAGAAAGAGAATCTTGTAAGATGACACCGAACACAAAGAGACATATATGTAGGGTGGAGGAAGGAGTAGTTCAACAGTAAAAAATGTCAACATTGTCACCTGATGTATGTGATAGTCAAAAAGATATGTGGTACACACAGTTGATATTGAACCATATAATACGTATCCTATATATGTCGCACAAAATTGATATTGCGCAATAGAATATGTATGCCCCGTTGCAACGCGCGGGCATTTGTGCTAGTAAATAACAACAACAAATTGTTATTGACATACTTACAATTGGAAAATGTAGGGCCACTTTCATGGCTGAAAAGATATTTTACTAATGTATCATTAGGCATGTACCATACAACGAGTCAACGATAAGCAACCACTCATCACCTTCAAAACAACAACCAGGTAGATTTCCTGACCTTTTCCTCCTGAGCTGACCGACAGATTTAGCTTATTGATGAAGCCTAATTATTTCCCAAAAGATATTGTCACAGTAATCTTAGGAACTTACTAGAATAGTATGGGTCAAGCAAAAAAATGCATCAACAAATCGGATTTGTTTTGACACTACAAAATGCCATGCAAAGCCCTGCTACAAACCGAGTAAAATCGTCTACATGGTACTGGCCATGTAAATGAACATATCGCCCTAAAAACAAAAACCGCATCAACTATCGTTGTGAAGAGCCGTTCACTTCATCAATTGTCGATGTATATCCATGAGGCATTATTGCGCGTTCAGGACAGTGCGGGTGCCAAGCCATTCATGTTGCTACTGTTGGGCACGACGAGTGCCCCTCTTCAACGCCAGGCCCTCCACTATGTAGGCCAAAAGAGGTGTCAAATTCATCTTTTGGCTATTTGGCGTCGATGCCCTCCGTTGCCAGAGAGGTGCCAAAGAAAAAATTCCAGGCATCAGAGCAAGTAGGTGCTCCGATGCCAAATTAGTCGAGGCAATAAAAAATCCGTATCTCACTCGCACGACTCCCTGCGCTCCAGGCTCCGTCGCCGGCGCGACTGCTGCCGCGACCTCTGCCCTTCGACCGCAAGCTCTGCCCACCAGCGACCACCACCATCTGGATGCGGCCTCCACCGCAAGTACCCTTGCGTGGGTCGTCGCCGGCAACCTCCATCGCGAGGTCGTCCTGCTCACGACCTCCGCCCCGCGATGGCCAGCCCAATTCGTTGGCCCCCCTACCTCCATCTGACATGGATCTACATAATCAAGCATCAAATCGAGAAGAGGAGGTGAGGGATGAAACCGATTTGTGGGTGGAAGACGATGGCAGTTTTACGCGTATAGATGGAAAGAGTTTCGTGGGAGGAAGACGACGGCAGTTTTTTTTACAGGGAGACGCTGGTGTTGGGTCAATTCCGTTGTTTTTTTATACATGCGGGCCAGCCTTCCAATCGATGCCAAATTAGTATACGTTGTAGGAGCGATGCCAAAAGGTTTTCACTTGGCATCGATGTATACGTGGCCTGCTTTTCAGCAATTTGGCACCGGGCACATAGTGGAAGGCCTTAAGGGCTACTTGGCAAGCGGTCGCTCACGAGTTTGCCTGTGAGCGGCTGCGGCTGTCTTCTTTCGTTCTTGCTTACGAGGCGGAGGAGAATACTACGACGCGCCGGAGCAGCCGGGGCGGCGGCGTGTCTCTTCTGCCCTTGCTAGCGAGGCGGAGAAGGAGGAGGCAGCTGGCTGCTCGGGCTAGCCGGCGCAAGCGAAGAAGGAGGCGGAGTGCCGCCACGTGCCGGAGAAGGAGGCTGAGTGTCCTGATCACTCGCCGAAGGGGGCGGAGTGCCCCGACTCGCCGGAGGAGAAGGAGGCGGAGGCATTCAGTTCGGAAGATTGATGAGCTCCTTCCGCCATAGGCATGGAGTCTTTAGAGAAGAACCCAGCCGAATCTCCCCTTCACCCGTAGGGTGGTCAAGCTCAAGGTCCTCAAATCCGTCTGTTATTTGATCCACCATCACCCTAGAAAATTCTTCTGAAATCGGCTGGCCGTGGTAGGTTGAGCCAGGTGCATTAGGTATAACAGAGCCAACAGCCGCCTTGACTTTTAATGTCATCCATCGTGTCATAAGGTGGCAATGTTGAGACTCTGTGATAGCATCCACGGGGTAGCCCGTGAAGACAGGCTCCAGCTGCTGAGTCTGCTCGGTGGAAGCCACGCTACTTCTCCACTGAGATGGCGGGGTAGCTTCAGGGGAAGCTTTGGTAGGTCATTTGCTGCGATCTGCTTCTCGTTCCTCTAGCCCTTGTACCCTTTTGTGCAGCGCCTGCAGTTGGCTATGCTCCACTTTCTTCCTCCTCTCCTGGGTTTTGTAACCTCCTGCGTCCGGAAACCCAGCCTTCCACGGAAGGGAGCCTGGCATGCCTCATGTCCGTCCAGGGTGCTCAGGATTCCCGAGGGCCATTGTGAGCTCGTCCTTCTCTCTGTCTGGAACGAACGTCCCTTCCTGCGCTTTCTCGATATACTCCCGAAGCTTCCTGACGGGTATTCTCAGTTGCTCTTCCGTCCAAATGCACTTCCCTGATATAGGGTCCAAGGTTCCGCCAACCCCAAAGAACCAAGTCCGGCAACGGTCTGGCCATCTCAATGTCTCTGGTTCGACCCCTTTAGCAATCAGGTCATTCTCAGCCTTGTCCCACAAAGGTCAGGCTTTGAGGTAACCACCTGACCCCGTGCGATGGTGATGCTTCTTCTTTGCAGCATTAATCTTGTTTGTCGCTGACATCTTCTTACTCTTTTTTGATATCTTGTGGGCCACAAATGCGGGCCATTGATCTCTGATCTTCTCAAATCGGCCGATGTATTCTGCTGTCTCTTCTTTGTCGACAAACATTTTCAGCTCATTCTTCCACCTCCTGAATAGTTCTGTCATCTTCTTAAGAGCATGAGACTTGATCAATTCCTCTTTAATTGGCTTCTCTGGATCCTCCTCTGGCGGTAGGAGGCGACGACGTCGGCGACGACGGGAGCGGGCCGGGGCGGCGCGCGTCGGGGAGGCGCTCATCGGGGCAGGGGAGCGGGCGACAGCGATCGAGGGCGCGGGCAACGGCGAGGGCGCGGGCGACGGCGGGCGGTGTCGGGGCAGCCTGGCGGCATCGATGTCGTCGGCGTCGTCGGGGGTAGTCGGCAGCGGCAACTGCGAGATGAGAGTGAAAAAAAAAATCCTAAGTGTGAACTTATATAGCGAGGCCTTTAGTCCCGATTGGTGGCACAAACCGGGACTAAAGGGTGCATTAGTCCCGGTTGGTGCCACCAACCGGGACCAAAGGTCTCTTCTCAGCAGCCCAAAGGGCGGGAAGCGGCGACCTTTGGTCCCGGTTGGTGGTACCAACCGGGACTAAAGGGTGGGCATTGGTACCAGTTGGTGCCACGGACTGGTACCATTGCACCCCCTTTAGTCCTGGTTGGTGTGACCAACCGGGACCAAAGGCCCCTGTGTTGCCCGCGTCACGGCCAAAATTTAGTCCCACCTCGCTAGTTGAGAGGGCCGCGCAGTGGTTTATAAGCCCCACTACCGCACCCCTCTCGAGCTCCTCTCCACTGCAGGCTTACGGGCCTACTTGCTACTGCTTTGCCTGATGGGCCTTCTGGGCCTACTGCGGGCCTGAATCCTGGCCCATGGATGAGTTTCTAGTCGTATTCAGGCCGTGGTGGCCTAGTTGGTGGCAATTTTTTTTTTACTTTTTTCCAATTTTTTGTTTTCTTTTTTGCTTTATTTATTTTGTTTTGTTTCTACTTACAACAAACTACTTATTTATTTTATTTTATTTTGTCTATAATTATTTATTTATTTTATTTTATGACATTCTTTTTGCTATTAAAGTTTCTAACAAAAAAAGTTCTTTATGAATATTCTTTTTGCTTTTAATGATTTTGAACAGAAAATACTTTGATAATTTTAGTTGCATCAATTTTATATATTTTTAGTTTCAATAATACTAGAAGTTGCTTATATGTTTTGAACAGAAAATACTTTGATAATTTTAGTTTCATAAATTTTATTTATGTTATTAAAGTTTTTTGTTTCTACTTATCTATTTTATTAAAGTTTATATCATTTTGTTTCAAATTACTTATTTATTTTTACTTTATTTAGTTTTTGACTTCATTTGTTATTTTTCATGCATTTACTGATTATTTTGAGCTATAAGACCATGAAATTAAAAAGCATTTGAAATGAACTCTGAAAAGGTTTCAAGTTGGCATGGTATCATCATTTCATCCACATAGCATGTGTAAGAAAGTAGAGAGGCTTACGGCAAAAACTGGATGCACTTCATATACAAAATAGACAATCTCCTTCGAAGTATCAGGGTTTCATACGGAAACTTGTCTGTTACAAAGGGATTTCATTTTTTGAACTTATTTGAACCACCTTGTTTTTCTGTATTCAAAATGCACCATTCAAAGCCACATCATCAATTTACAACCCTTTCTGACTTCATTTATTATTTTTCATGCATTTACTGATTATTGTGAGCTATAAGACCATGAAGTTGAAAAACATTTAAAATAAACTCTGAAACCAAAGTACATACATAGTTCTCCAGAGCATTAAAACCAAAGTACATACATAGTTCTCATTGAACAGCATATAGCTCTCCAGAGCATCTAATTAAACCATACATTGAAATTATGTAAAACATTTCAATGCTAAAACAAATGCGATCATAACCGCAACCAAGGTAACAACTGATCCAACTGCATAATGATACCAAGCCTCGATATGAATGGTATATTTTCTAATATTTTTAATCTTCAACCGCATTGCATCCATTTTGATCTTGTGATCATCGACGACATCCGCAATATGCAACTCCAATATCATCTTCTCCTCCTCAATTTTTCTTATTTTTTCCTTCAAGTAATTGTTTTCTTCTTCAACTAAATTTAACCTCTCGACAATAAGGTCGGTTGGAATTTCCGGTTCAACAACCTCCTAGATAAATAAAATCTAGGTCACATTGGTCGGCATAATTGTCATAAACAATAAATGATCCAAATAGTTATAAAAATATAATATATACCATATCTGAATCATAGACAGGACGAGGGGCGACGGGGGCGGATACTAAAACCATCGCACTATATAATAACAAGGAATAATAAGAGTAAGAAAATTAGACAAGTATCTATCTGAAGTCAGAATTTTTTTTCTTTCAGAAAGAAGATAAGAACAAGAGGCTCACCACGGTGGTGCCGGCGACGAGATCGGCGCAGGCGATCGACGACAATGAAGACGGGGCGGGGACGGGGCGTGATGGACCGCTCAATCTAGACAAATCTCGTTAAAAATGGAGCTCGGAGGTCGAGTCTCGAGAGGAGAAAGCTTAACTAGTGTGGCTCGGGCATTTCATCGAACACCTCATGTGAATAGGAGGTGAACTAGAGCACCCAAATGCCCTTCCCTCGCTGGCTTGACAAAACAGAGCACTATGGAGTGCTCTGCCGCGGCGATGGGGTATATAGAGGCAAGTTATTTGTCCCGGTTCGTGGCATGAACCGGGACTAAAGCCACCCCTTCTGTCCCGGTTCAAGCCACGAACCGGGACCAATGGTTCTGGGCCAGCAGCGAGGACCATTGGTCCCGGTTCGTGGCTCGGATCGGGACAAATGGTTCCACACAAACCGGGACCAATGCCCACGAGGCCCCGGCCGCCCCCCCCCCCCCGGGATCACGAACCGGGTCTAATACCCCCCATTGGTCCCGGTTCTTGAAGAACCGGGACTAATGGGCTGGCCAGGGCCGAAAGGTAGTCCTGTTTTTTTATTAGTGTTTAGTACCAGTTCATGCCACGAACCGGTACTAAAGGTCTCTCAGCCCCCGGCACGAGCTCGTGCCACGTGACAGCCTTTTAGTGGCGGTTCGTGTTGAACCAGGACTAAGGGGGGAGGGGACCTTTAGTCCCCACCCTTTAGTGCCGGTTACAGAGCCGGTGCTATAGCCCGGTTCTGCACTAGTGTTGCAACCGATCTGTTGATGCTTCCTGCCTTCTCTTTCTTGCATTGTGCAGGTTGAGAACTCATCGATGCTACGCGCTCGACTAACGCTAACTGGAATGTTGGCAGACCATAGTCCACCAGACTATAAAGCTCACCGGAGGAAAGAAGCTCTGGCGCTTGCGCTTCACATTGTCGTTGTTGGCCGCTGGAATTGTTGTCTAACTAAAGCCGTTGTGGCGAGCCATCTCTCCGCGAGCCATCTCCTCTGCCGCCTCCAGTCGGCGGTGCTTCACCTTCGAGCTAAGGTACAGGGACTAGCAGTTCATAGCCAAAAAAAAGAGGTGAAATTAGGTTCCCTTTTCTTCATTTTTGCCTTCAGGCACACGGTACAAATTTGTGGTAACGATGAGCAACCGATCAGTTAGCCTTCAGCCTTCGTATCCGTATTCACAAGTGTATGACATCCTATGCTAATGGTTGTGGCTCGACAGAGAGAACATAACTAAATGGGGCTATTGCTTAGGGATGAACATGAAGTAGAAATTTTCGCTTTTCCGGAGAAAAAAATAAAAACAGAGAGGAAATATGAAAACGAAGGCGGAAGTTTGCAAAATGATAATGGAAATGGATTTTGTTATGCGGAAACAGAAACAAAAACGAAACGGTGTTTTCCGGTGGAACAGACATGGAAACAGAACTTCCCGTTTCCGTGAATATGGAATTTATGTTTTCAGTATAGGCCTATTG
The DNA here is from genome assembly GCF_018294505.1 of Triticum aestivum. NCBI lineage: Eukaryota > Viridiplantae > Streptophyta > Magnoliopsida > Poales > Poaceae > Triticum > Triticum aestivum. The sequence goes on along the minus strand of NC_057795.1, from coordinate 26,229,148 downwards.
CTACTTTTTAGCCCAACTATCAAACAACACACAATTTCACAATGAGCAGAATGGATCGTTTGAGGCCCAACTTTTACTACAACAAACATACTCAACTAGACCCTACACAATTGTCGAATACTGCTATACTACTATGCTAAGTTGCTAAAAAATTGATATTATTTTGTAGGCATGATAACATTTCATTGAATTTGTTTGTTTTTGTGTTTAGTTCTCTATGAGTCGAGGTTTTTTTTTCCGAGAAAACGCAAAAGAGTTTGCGTTTTATTTTATTGAACAGGAAGAGAACAGCAGTAAAGGTACAACCTCCCAGGAGGAGGGACACACGCACATACACCATCGTCCTCACCACAAGCAGGTGAGGAGGTGCTACCAACTACAGACTGCAACAACGAAAGGTCTTGCCTTGTCCAGCCTCCAACCATGAATGGCAAGGTAGCTAGACACAGAGCCTCAAGGCCGCATCACAGCCGTTGCCAGGCGCCTCCGAAGAAGACTGCATCTCCAGGGCTGACCGGGCCAACGTACCTTCCACCCATATGTGCCTAGGAGACGGCAGGTGGATGGCAGGACCCATCCAAAACTAGTGAAGCCATCGTCTTGGACGTGCCGGCGCCGGCGTACATTGCGCCCCGGATGCCCACGCTCCATCCTGCAGCCCTCATCACAGCATCGCATTACCAGCAAACCTCGCCGGAAAGACCGGGGAGGCCACCATCTCCAGCTGCCGCATAGGGGACTCCAAGTGCGACCCAAGCAGTGCTTTCAAGAAAGGAACGGCGCTGAGACGCCGCCGCTGCCTTGTCCAGTGGACTGGACCAAGGGTTTCCCCCGGTGCCCGAGGAGAGGGTCCAGTCTGGGCCATGACAGCGCCTCCATGGAGGTAACGACACCCTCAGGTGTCGCCGTTGTCAGCGCAGGCCATTGCCGCGCAGGGATTTCGCCCGGCCCAACCAGAACCCCAAAACCGTCGAAGCAGAGCAAACATGAGATGGGGAAGCAGATCGCCAGAGAGGACCACCAGCATCGAGAGGGAAACCACGTATTGTCACTGTCGATGTAGGGAAGCACCGGCCAGCGCAGTGCAACAGCTGCTGGATGGCTGCCAGACAAGGCCAACCATCGCAGGGGACACGTCGAGCAGGGCTAGTGGCGCCGTCGCGGAGACCAGCCACCTGCACCTTGCCGCCGCCGACCATGGCCGCTGCCGCGCCGGCCCGCAGCCTCCGCCGCCCGGATCCGCCGGGGCACAACAAAGCAGCCGCAGCCGCGCCCCCAAAGGGTCGCACTGCGCCGCCCGCGTGCTCGCCACGCCAGTCCAGAGGCCCGACCATCTGGATCTGGGGCCGCCGTTGAGAAACCCTAGGTTCGGAGAAGCGCAGCTCCGTCAGCCTCGTCGAGCCCCACGCTCGAGGGGGGAGGCCGCTTGGGAGCGAAGTCCCGCTGCCGCCGGATCCACCAGGGCTTTGCCCGGCGGGGAGCACCGACGGCAGCAGGGGGAGGGGGAGGAGGAGGGGAGGGAGCGCTCGAGGGCTGCGTCGCCTCCTGAGTCGCCCGTGGGGAGGGCGACGCGGGGGGGGGGGGGGTATGTCCAATATCATGAGTCGAGGGTTTTTAAAGTTTTGGTCGACTCTCACTTATGTTTCTGTATCTGCTTTGTATTCGCTCCGTGTTTGTTTTCGATAGTATCGGTTTAAGTATTCATTTCAAAGGTTTCTATATTCGTTTCCACCTCTACAAAAAAATTTATGAAAAATAAATGTGATAGCGCTTAGTTTTGTTCGTTTCCGCTCCGCTTTCGTCTCTACTATCGCTAATGGTTGTCGCGAGCAACGCCGAAAATGACATAAAACGGCTTAACTAACCTAGTTCAGCATCCCCTCATTATATTTCAAGACGGATTGTCATTTTGTGTCGGTTTCAGTGATTTTGCCAAGTTCGAAAATTAACTTACGCCGCAGGGTCCAGCCCAGGCATGTGCCCAGGGTGGAGGTACAGTAAATTCGGCCCTACTCATGGGCCATTTTTATTGTTTCGGGTTCCCCTGTGAAATAATCTTGTAGGTTTGTTTGCTCATTACAACTCCGGGCAGGCATATTCTTTTATTGAGCACAAGAATCTATACCTACTACTATTATAAAAAATAGATATTCTTGGTTTGGTTTTACTTTGTATGGTCCTGTTTTATGTTTTTTTCGTATGAAGGAAACTTCGGCAGACCGATGTTGGGTCTAGTCTGCAGCAAAAAATAATCAGCAAGCAGCAATTAGAGGGTCAGGCGTGGATTCGATTTTATCCTCAAAAACGAGGAACACACATGGCCTACGCACATACACACACATGCAAAAAGAGCTCAGGCTGGGGCACGTGAGTACATACAAAGAGGCAAAAATACGCGTACGTGTGTGTGAGGAGCAAGCTGCAAGCTGAAAGTATAGCTCAAAAGCAATGGTAGTGCCTCAAATAAACAATACTATGACAGTGAGCATCTGTGCAAAGTTAATTAAGTAAATTGGAAAAGTACACTGGTGTGGACCTCGGTACTACACAGTTTTATTCTGTCCTAAAGCTTATAAAATGAAAAGGCATGGAATTATAGGCACACAAGTTAGCTGCCGAATATGACTATCAATATTAAAAAACAGTACAACATCAGAATAGTTCTTACAGATTTGGCTAATTACTGATGTCATTTTAATTGATGAACAGTAATTTTTTCCATGCCTAAAATCATAGTTTGGGAATCTATCTCTTTGCTATCTAATTTTTCCTTAGTTGAAGAGACAATCAGCCACCCCTGCTCTATTGTATGCTTTTTAATGTATGAACTTTTGCATACTCTGCAGCGGGTATGAGTGAATATTTGCATTTCTAAAGGGTCAGTGCAATTTTCCCATTAAAGTTATTGCCAAATTTTATTTTGTATTCAATAGTGGCTTAAGCTATCTCATAAAGCTATTGTACATGTGCCTTGGTACTCCTACAATACTCATACAGTTTTTCGAGTTGCTACCCCATAGACACATTTACCAATCACCCTCGAACAAAAAGAAACTTGGAATAATGCAAATTTAAACATTTCTTACAACATGAGGCAACGCTCATCATTTTCTTTAGATGGAAAACGTCCATCGTTCGATCAATCAAGACGAGCAAACCCCAGCTAACATGAACCTCTTTAGAGAGTCATCCAAAGATCGAGCGATAGAGAAAGAGAATCTTGTAAGATGACACCGAACACAAAGAGACATATATGTAGGGTGGAGGAAGGAGTAGTTCAACAGTAAAAAATGTCAACATTGTCACCTGATGTATGTGATAGTCAAAAAGATATGTGGTACACACAGTTGATATTGAACCATATAATATGTATCCTATATATGTCGCACAAAATTGATATTGCGCAATAGAATATGTATGCCCCGTTGCAACGCGCGGGCATTTGTGCTAGTAAATAACAACAACAAATTGTTATTGACATACTTACAATTGGAAAATGTAGGGCCACTTTCATGGCTGAAAAGATATTTTACTAATGTATCATTAGGCATGTACCATACAACGAGTCAACGATAAGCAACCACTCATCACCTTCAAAACAACAGCCAAGTAGATTTCCTGACCTTTTCCTCCTGAGCTGACCGACAGATTTAGCTTATTGATGAAGCCTAATTATTTCCCAAAAGATATTGTCACAGTAATCTTAGGAACTTACTAGAATAGTATGGGTCAAGCAAAAAAATGCATCAACAAATCGGATTTGTTTTGACACTACAAAATGCCATGCAAAGCCCTGCTACAAACCGAGTAAAATCGTCTACATGGTACTGGCCATGTAAATGAACATATCGCCCTAAAAACAAAAACCGCATCAACTATCGTTGTGAAGAGCCGTTCACTTCATCAATTGTCGATGTATATCCATGAGGCATTATTGCGCGTTCAGGACAGTGCGGGTGCCAAGCCATTCATGTTGCTACTGTTGGGCACGGCGAGTGCCCCTCTTCAACGCCAGGCCCTCCACTATGTAGGCCAAAAGAGGTGTCAAATTCATCTTTTGGCTATTTGGCGTCGATGCCCTCCGTTGCCAGAGAGGTGCCAAAGAAAAAATTCCAGGCATCAGAGCAAATAGGTGCTCCGATGCCAAATTAGTCGAGGCAATAAAAAGTCCGTATCTCACTCGCACGACTCCCTGCGCTCCAGGCTCCGTCGCCGGCGTGACTGCTGCCGCGACCTCTGCCCTTCGACCGCAAGCTCTGCCCACCAGCGACCACCACCATCTGGATGCGGCCTCCACCGCAAGTACCCTTGCGTGGGTTGTCGCCGGCAACCTCCATCGCGAGGTCGTCCTGCTCACGACCTCCGCCCCGCGATGGCCAGCCCAATTCGTTGGCCCCCCTACCTCCATCTGACATGGATCTACATAATCAAGCATCAAATCGAGAAGAGGAGGTGAGGGATGAAACCGATTTGTGGGTGGAAGACGATGGCAGTTTTACGCGTATAGATGGAAAGAGTTTCGTGGGAGGAAGACGACGGCAGTTTTTTTACATGGAGACGCTGGTGTTGGGTCAATTCCGTTGTTTTTTTATACATGCGGGCCAGCCTTCCAATCGATGCCAAATTAGTATACGTTGTAGGAGCGATGCCAAAAGGTTTTCACTTGGCATCGATGTATATGTGGCCTGCTTTTCAGCAATTTGGCACCGGGCACATAGGGCTACTTGGCAAGCGGTCGCTCACGAGTTTGCCTGTGAGCGGCGGCCCATGAAGACCTGTTGCTCGCTGGCTCTAGTTTACTCTTTTTTGAAAAAAAAACATGATGTGGACTTGAGCACATTGACTGCTAACCACAAAGACAGTTGACCAAGAAGAATGTTGACAACTAAGATATTGACTTTTTAAAAAATTCAAAAACCCGAAAAAATAATTAATTTGAGAAAAGTTTGTGTGTTTGAAACAATGTTCATGAAATTCAAAAAAGTTCAAGCTTTTGAATAACATTAATGAATTGGAAAACATGTTCTCAATTTGAAAAACAATTTTCCGAATTCAAAAGTGATTTTCTAATTACAACAAGTTCATGAGTTTGAAAAATAGTTCATGAGTTCAAAAGCTTAACCAACTTGAAAGAAAAGTTAATGAATACAAAAAGAGTTCATGAAATTTGGGAAAAGTTCACAAATTCAAAAATAGTTCTCGAATAATATTTTTTCCTGAATTTTAAGAAAAAAAATTCAAGAATTCAAACATTTCATGAATTTGAATAAATGTTCGTGAGTTTCAAGAACTTCATGAAGTTTAGAAAAGGAAAAAGTTCAAGGAATTGCAATGAAAAAAGGAAAGTGAAAACAAAAATGAAAAATGAAAAATGAAAAAATAAGAAGAAAATAACGGACAAAATAACAGGCCGAAGCTTTCAGAAGCTTACCAAAATAGGCCTGGTGCTTTTCGATGCTTGCTAAAATCGGAGGCAACCCATACGGTGTGAGCGCCGGTTTGTGGGATTACCTCTTTAATAGAACTTTCGTTTTAGCTAGTCGTGACCAAGAAATTATCGGCTTTGCTTGGTGGGCTTGGAATGCCAGACTTATCAATTAATCGGTAAACTATTTGGAGCTCACGTTGGCCATGCCGGATTAATCGTATTCTGTGCCGGAGCAATGAACCCATATAGCTGGCACATAAACCTGAAAGAACTCATTAGTGGGCTGGCGCAGAATCATTAGATAACCTTGATTTGTCATTCGTACCATTCTTATTTTTCCTTTTCTTTCTTAATATTTTTTATAATTCAGAATGTGTAAACAATTGATCACACATTTAAAAAACGTTCATGCAGTGTAGAAAAATGTTTGCACCATTTTTTTAAAAATATTGATATATTTCTGATAAAAATGTATGTGACATTTCGAAAATATTCACGTGTTTCAAAGATCTGTCCGTGGCATCTCAAAAAAAATTACACAGTGTAAAAAATATATTCACATAATCTCTAAAAGTTATGCCATACCATTCAAAAAATGTTCGGGCCATCTGAAAAATGTTTACGCATTTCAAATTTGTTCATGGTATTTTTGAGAAATGTTTTCACAATATAATATATTCACATATTTTATAAAGAAAGTTTTGCACCATCTAGAAACATGTTCAACGTGTACTTAAACATGGTTTACATGGAATCATAAAAATGGTCAACATGCATTTAAAAAAAATGTTCATCGTGTATTTTAGAAATGTTCAATGTGCTGCAAAAAGCTATTTCGCTCATATGTACAATGTTTTTTAAAAAGGGTGACATATATTTGTAAAAAACAAAATGATAAAAAAGAAAATGAGAAAGAAAAATAAACCGTGAAAAGGAAGAAGAAAAAAAAACTAAAGAAAATCGATACAAGAAACACATAGAAATAGAGAATAAAAAGCCACACGAAAGGTTCTAAAACCGGTCCTGGAGCCTTCCTAAAACCGCTCTCGACAGCTATACTATTGGTTCGACCAATTAGGGTAGCATCACAGGTGAGACGATGGTACATCTCACAATAAGCAAGATATAGCCGTCTGAGTGTACCTTTTCCATTTCTATACATGCCATGCGACATGCCCTCGCCTCATTGTGGGTCGACTGCTGGCCTGCTTAGTGCAGCTACATCCACGTTGCCTCACGCTATCAAATAGATGCAACTCAACATATGTACACATGGGCAACAGACACTCACTAGTAGAAAAAGCCCCATTTGTTCCGGTTCATAAGGCCCATTTGTCTTGGTTGCCGAACCGGGACTAAAGTGTCGGTACTAAAGGCCAACACCTTTAGTCCCGGTTCGCCCACGAAGCGGGACAGATGGGGCTCCACGTGGCCGCTGCGGCTTGCCCAGGCAGGAGGGCCTTTTGTCCCGGTTGGTGGCATCAACCGGGAACAAAAGGCATCCAAGCGTCAGCAGTTCACGGGCTAGATTTTTTTTGAAAGGGGGGGGGGGGGGGGTTGGGGTTTTGGGGGGTTTTGTAGGGTTAATTTAGGGGTTTCATATATTGTGTTAGCTAGCTAATAGAGAGAAGTGTTCTCTTATCTCCGTACTTGGTCGACGCTACGTACTATACGTATAGAGAGAACTCGACAAGCTAGCTAGGTAGTAAGCAAATGAAGGAAAACCATTAAGTATAGAAGATTGTCATGAACATATACAGAGAGAAGTGATCGACTTCTCCTTCTCCGAGAGATTGGTCGAACAACAAGTTTTCATATATCTATCCGACACTACTGGCTACATATATACAATATAAGATCTCTTACAATCCTCTAACATCTGAACTCAAGTTCCACATGGTATTCTCCTTCTTCATCGATGACATGGTCAAGAAAGAATCCCGTCAATTCCTCTTGAATTGCTCATATGCGATCTTGTGGTAGGAGTTCATCCCGCATCTGAAACATCTAATTTGAAGAAGGGGGTCAATACATATATATCAATGAAACTCAACACAAATGATGGTAATAAAATAAATTTATGAATATTATTGTTTATGCACTTCATATTGTTTTTTAGAGTAGCCCGCTCATAGGTCGTGTGGCGGATGAACTCGCAAATATAGTATCCAAAGTAATTATTCCCGGGTTCCTGCCACAACCACTTTACAAGAAATAGAGGTCAATCAAACAGATAAGCAAGCATGCTAAATAGTATTGATGAAACTATCTAGAATCAATGGGAGATGCGCGGAACTAGCTAGTAGTACTTACTTTCGGGTGGTTAAATCGTAGCTTCGCCGGCAGTCCCGGAGCTTCTGTGATGAACTTTTTCCAAACCCTGCCAGATAAAGAAAACAATTACTTGATATCTGGAAATGAACAAAGTTGCCAATATGGTGCGATAATGATCAATTGAACTTACTTCTCGAGCATTTTACTCATGGTCGCATACTCCTGGGATTTTTTCGTTTCGAGTCTATGACGGTTACTAGTCCCTGCTCAAGCTTAATCTCTAACAGAATAAAGTGGAAGCTACGCACACATGCATAACTCATAAATTACATTACTATAACCTCGAGTAATAAGGGAAACCGAATATGCACAAGACAGTAACAGTCACTTGAATTCGTAAGGAAAGAGTATTATATCTTTGTTTTGATTTCGAAGTAACGATCGTAGCAATTTGGCCTCGGTTTCTTTGGCATCATGCTTAACATTTCATTCATCTATGAGATTTGTGTTAATGAACCCAATATCACCAATTCGTCTTTTCTTCAATTCGGCGATCTTCAATCTGCATAATATAGTGAGGATAATTATATATACATGCAATGGAAGAGCTGAGCTATATATAGAGACTTAATTATAGAAGTAGTACTTACACATAGTAGCAAGTGATGATTGTTTTATTGAGGGCCCTTTGATTGAAAAACTGGAAGAACTCGTCATATGGAACAGACAACAGATCAATTCCAATGAGGTTGTGCTCCTCTTTAACTCTCAGCATCAAAGTATCCTTCCCAGACTTGCTGCAGATGTCCATGTACCAATCATGGAATCTTCGCATCATCATTGTTAGAGGAGGATGACCAGGTTTGATGAGAGGCTTCCCGTGCCGGAATTTGAATGTGTCCACCTCCATTGTATCAAAAAGTGCATTGCCGGGCATGTAATCTCCATGATTGGTACCAGGCACCATCCCTGGAAGATTAGCAATGATATTGCTAGACACCTTGAGCGGGGGGCACAATTGCTTCGCTTGTTCACCGAGCTGGGGAATTGTTTTCCCACTTCTTCGTTCTGCTAACCTTTGATCAGTGCAAGTACTTTCCGACCGCTCCGCTTCCTTATATGTCCTTTCAATAATGCAATCATAGTTGGTTTGCGGCGGAGGTAGTGATGGTCGCTTCAGGGCATCAAAAGTGCGCTTCGCTTTCACCGGATTATCTTCTCCTCCGGAGGTGGATGTTTCTAACTTTTACCGTTTGAAAGAAGTCCCTCACTTGGGCTTCACAGATCTTCTAGTTTTCCTCCTTGCTCCTCTTGTATGGTAACTTCTCTAGAGGCTTGAGAGACGATGGACCGAATCTGTATTGCCTCCCGCCTCTGGCTATACTACTAGACGCCGAAGCAGCCGGAGTGGGTGCGGCTGTCTTCTTTCGTTGCTTACGAGGCGGAGAAGAAGGAGGCGGACTGCTATGACACGCCGGAGCAGCCGGAGCGGCGGTGTCTATGTTCCGCCGTCGCTGTTGCTTACGAGGCGGTGAAGGAGGAGGCGGGCTGCTCGGACGCGCCGGAGCAAGCGGAGAAGGAGGCGGAGTACTGCCGCCCTCACGCACCGGAGCAGGAGGCGGAGTGCCCTGATCACTCACCGGAGGAGTAGGAGGAGGCGGAGGAGGCAGAGTGCCCAGCTGAGTCACCAGAGGCGTGAAGTTCAGAAGCTTGATGTGCTCCTTTCGCCATAGAGATGGAGTCTTCATAGCAAGACCCAGCTGAGTCTCCCCTTCACGTGTAGGGTGGTAAAGCTGGAGCTCCTCAAATCCCTCCATTATTTCATCCACCATCACAACAGCATAGCCTTGTGGAATCGGACGACAGTGAAAAGTTGCTTCTGGTGAAGGAGGGAACACAGAGCCGATAGCCGCCTTGACTTTGAGGTTCATCCATTGCGTCATAAGGTGGCACTAGTGTGAATCCGTGATAAAATCCACAGGGTAGCTAGGACCCATGAAGTCAGGCTGCTGAACGAGCTTGGTGGAAGCCACGCTGTTTCTTCGCTGAGATGGCGGGGTAGCTTCTGGGGTAGCTTGGGCAGGATCTCGCTGGTTCTTAACTGCTTGTCGTTCCTCTAGCTTTCATACCGTTGCCTGAAGCTTTTGTAGTTCGCTCAGCTCCACTTTCCTCCTCCTCTCTTGGGTTTTGTAACCGCCTGCGTCGGGAAACCCAACCTTCCACGCAACAGAGCCTGGCGTGCCTCGTGTTCGTCCAGGGTGCTCAGGATTCCCGAGGGCCTTTTTGTGCTCGCCCTTCTCTCTGTCGAACGAACGTCCCTTCCCGCTCTGCCTTGATTGCTTCCTGAAGCTTTGTGATGGGTGTTGCAAGTTGCTCGTCCGTCCAACAACACCTCCCTGTTTCAGGGTCCAAAGTTCCTCCAACCCCGAAGAACCAAGTCCATGAACGGTCTGGCTAGTGCAATGTCTATGGTTCGACCCCTTTAGCAATCAGGTCCTGCTCAGCCTTGTCCCACAACAACTGGGCTTTGAGGTAGCCACCTGACCCCGTGTGAAGGTGATGCTCCTTCTTTGCAGCATTTATCTTGTTAATCATCGACATCTTCTTACTCTTCACTGATGTCTTGTGGGCCACAAATTTGGGCCAGTGATCTCTTATCTTCTCAATTGGCCGATGAATTCTGGAGTCTTGTTTTTGTCGACATACATTGATTTCAACTCATTCTTCCACCTCCTAAATAGACCTGCCATCTTCTTGAGAGCATGAGCCTTGACCAATGGCTCTATAACTGGCTTATCTAGATCCTCCTCTGCCGGTAGGGTGAAATTTTCCTTCAGCGTGGTCCAAAGATCATCTTTTTGTCTATCTTCGACAAAAGAAACTTGCGTGTCTTCCTTCTTAGGCTTATACTATTGGTGGATGCTGATCGGGATCATGTCCCTTACAAGAACCCCGCACTGAGCAGAAAATGCTTCCTTGGTCCGGAGGGGTTTAATCGGTTGGCCATCGCGCTCGATTTCTGTGATCGTGAACCTTTCATCCTGGCGCAACTTTTTCTTTCGGCCTCGTCTCGTTACCGAAGTTTTGCTCAATCCGGAGGGTTATAAAAGAAGAAATAAGAGATAATATATGTACATACCAAAATAATTAATGCCTCAATTAGCTAGTGAGCACAGGCTTTATATATATATATATATATATATATATATATATATATATATATATATATATATGACAACACTATTCTAATCCCGGGATTAGAATAACTATTTGGATCACAGCAGCCTCTATATAGGGCCCGACAGGGCCCTCCTAAACTTCCCTGAACTGCCGGGCCGGCCTGACACACGGGATCCCGAGGCCGCCCCGACAGGATCCACCTGATCCCCTGATCCCCCGATCCCGATCCCGAGCCGACCAACCCCGCTCCTCGCCGCTCCTCCCCTTGATCCCCGACGTACCCCCGTGGTTTGCCGCCGATCTTCGCCGGATTCGGCGAGTCCCCCCCGTCTCCAGCTCCGGGCCGACCAAATCCGCCACCTCACCTTCGTCTCCAGCTCCTGGTTGACTAGATCTTCTGCCACACCTCCGTCCCACCTCCTGGCCGACCACCGGCGCGGGCGAGCGAACGATGGAGGACGATGGCGCGAGGGAGCCCGCGTCGCCTGGATGCGGTGAAGCCGCCATGGTCTTCCGGAAGCCTCATCCTCCTTCCTTCCTCATAGCCCGACGCCTTCGCAGAGCAGATGATGGCCCCGACGCAAGCTACAGCGAACGGACCAACTCCGCAGCGGAGGCGGCATCGGCGACGCCTCCAAATCCAGGAACGGTAGATGAACTTCCTCCCACTTCTTGCCTTCTTCTTCAATCTTGCCTTGCGTGACCTTCTTTCTTCGTGAAGATGAACTTCGCGCCCTCTGCAAGACATGAATTGCCATTGAATTCCTCTCCTAGCTCCCCTACGAATTTCTCTCAAGGTGGCCTATCTACTACTGGAAAAATGTTGGCCTAACTTCTAGCCAGGGTATGGTTGAACTTCCTTCTATCTGTTATTTTCTTACAGCGATGTGAAGTTCTGGTAGTGTGAAAATCCATGTGAAGTTCTGGTAGTGTGTGAGCCTCAGTCCAGGCTACAAAAAAGTAGAAATCTGCCTGCATTCACATGTGAAAAGCCATGTGAAGTTCAACTATGAAGTGAGCCTCAGTCCAGACTACAAAACAGAAGAACCCCTGCCTGCATTCACAATGTGAAAAAGCCATGTGAAGTTCAACTACTAAGTGAGCCTCAGTCCAGGTTGATATGTACCTGGTTGTGTGAAAAATAAAATAGAAAAGAAAACATACATGTGATCACATGAAGGTCAGGTTTGTATGCACTAGTGGTTCAAGCATTCAAACTCATGAAGGTTCAGTCTTTTTTTAGCTGTAGATAGTATTTCCCCTTTGCAAACAAGAAGTTCAGGGTGTGAATAATGCTCAGTTCAGTTACAAAGTTATAGGCAGATGTAACATGTGTGCTAATAAACATTTTTCCTTTTATGTCTGCAAGACGAGAGACGCATGAAGAAGCTTAGAAGTTCCCAGCAGCAAATACACAATCCTAAGCCTGTACGCGTTGAACCACCACCTCATTGGGTCACACCACCTGCTCCACACCAAAATTGGATGACACCCGAAACACATGGAGACAATTTTGCGCCTCCACCTAATTGGGTGACGCCATAAATCCCACACGGATTCTTTGTATCCACCAGCAGACTCCCAAGCACGTCGATGGAGGAGGGGGTTAGCTCAAGTCCTGCATGTAACTCTGGAGGTTATCCTGGTGTGCCTCGTTAATGCCAAAGGGAAGCAACTAAACCAGATCCCAGGACAAATCCAACAGGAACACACACACACACACACGGAGAAGAGTGCTCTGCACACTACCATTGTTGGATGCTGCTGCTGCTACAACTCAGAATTGTATGGGACATAAGGTAGATGGAATGTTTCAAAAAACAAGAGAGCAAACATAAACCAGGATCGCAATGCCTCTACAACCACCTCAAGCAAAAAGGACGCAAATAAGAGATAGGCCATCTTCAGCCCTCCTTCCTCCTCGCGATCCACTCCTGCATCCTGCTATGATAATTCCACCGTGCCCCATCCCAGAGGGCCAGCAGCAAACTCCAGTGGAGTTGCAATCATACACGCACGTAAGTGAAACAAAAATTTAGGTACTTATATACGCATCATGTATTATCTGCAAATTTTATACTCCCTCCGGGATAACAAGATCATAAAATGCATTTTAACGTGTTGTTTGCATTATTATTTTTCTTTTTCTGCAGATGCCGGATCTCTCGGATTATCTAATACCAAGACAAAAAATGCGATTCCAGAATGTAGAGAAAGCAAGGGAATTTTATAACAGATACGCTAGACACGCAGGTTTTGGAATCAGGAAGACAGGAGGGAATGACAATCACAAGTATTTTGTTTGCGCGTTCCAAGGGAAACACACAACTTCTGTATCAGAGGCTGTTAGGAAACGAAACAAAACATCACAAAGGACAGGCTGCAATGCAAGAATGAGGGTGAAGGTGCAGGAGGATGACACATGTGTGGTAGTGGACATTGAGTACAATCATAGTCACCACCTCATGCAATCTGATGACATGCTGGTATTCTTGCACTCACACAAGAATTATGACCCCACTATTCTGGAGTATGTAAAGCTCCTGCAGTACCATGATGTCAAGCATACAACAATCATGTCCATGCTATCTGAAAATGAAGATGGAAGCTACTTCCTAAGCATGACCGGACGAGACCTACTAAACCAGTAAGTATTTCAAAAATGCACATAGCATCCTAAATCACAACCCTTTGCTAGCAAAGATAACAAAATGCATGTTTGCATATAATTTGCAGGAAAGCAATGAATGCAAGGAAAGATGATTTGGATGATGTATTGAAACTTGTATCTTTCTTTAAAGACATGAAGGCAATCAATGATGAGTTTTTCTATGACATACAAGTAGGCAGCGACAAAACAGTTAAAAACCTTTTCTGGTCCAATGCAAGCTGTCGAGGAGGATATCAAGACTTTGGTGATTGCGTCACATTCGACACAACTTACAAGACCAACAGATTTCATATGCCTCTGGGAGTGTTTGTTGGAACAAACCATCGCTTGCAGTCAACGATATTTGTTGTTGCCCTGAGTAGAGAGGAAGATGCAAAGTCATTCAAGTGGCTGTTCGATACATTTGTACGGTGCATGAACAACAAACATCCAACTTGCATTCTAATCGGTAAGTTCAAAAAAATTCTACAAGTTTCATCAATTTTACAGTCTATGGGTTTGTATCTGAGTACACTGGTTTTTTTTTTCTGAAAATAATGTTAAGCAAGTAGTTCAATCACTGTTAGCACAGAAGTCCAACAAAAATAGTATAGGAAGCAAAATTATATGTCACATGTTTAGAAAAAAATATAGTTCTGGATGTGATTCAAATAGAGGAACCATAGAAGTTTAAGGACACTGCTGCAAGAAAAAAACATGAAACTTGTTCAGAAAAAAATATAGTTATGTATGTGAAGTACAAGCACTGGTACCACAGATGTTCAACAACACCGCTGTAAGAAAAAATATGTGTCGCATTATCAGTTAGTCCTACTTCTACCTATGAAGTTCAAGTACTTGTACAACATAAGTTCACCATCAGTAAAAAGAAGCAAGTTTCATTTTTTAATTCATGCAGACTAGTGCCCGTCGATGGCGAAAGCTATACCACAATCATTCCCAAACACCGTCCACAAGATATGTCGATGGAACATCCTGAAGAAGTTCAAGGAATACCTCGCGTTGCTGTACAGAAAGTATGACACATTCAAACAGGAGTTCAGAGCGATCTTATACTGGCCACTAATGCCTACTGAGTTTGAAACTGCCTGGGCTACACTCGTGCAGAAGTTCAACCTGCAGAATGACCAGATGATGATGCAACTCTGGAATGATAGGAAGATGTGGATTTCAGCATATTACAATAATATTTTCTGTGCTAGAATGACTTCCACACAACGAAGCGAGAGCATGAATCACGTGCTGAAGAGAGGGTTTGTCAAGGGGACCCAGAACCTACACAATTTTGCTAGGCAGGTAAATGCCTGCATACAAACTCAGATGCAAAAGGAGAACGAGCAAACAATGACTAGCATGGTATTAAAGACAAAAAAACACCCCCATCATATTGTGACTTCCTTTAACATGTGCATACTGTATTTAAAAAAATGACTCTGCTTGGACTAATATCTTATTTCTTGACATGTGTGCAGACCAATCCTGTGACAAAAACAACTTACAGCTATGAGGAAGACATGGCTATCAAGTACATGAGAGCCATGTACACCGAGATGAGGACTAGGATGAAAAAAGCGACGCTATTTCGCACAAAGCCTACAAAGAGCCCACTAAGTACCTTGTGTACTACCACAACAAGGCTGGCCATGATGATGATGAAAGATTTGCCTGGTCAAAGCATGAATTCCAGGTTGTAGCTAACCCTGATAATGAAATATACGAGTGTGAATGCAAGCCATGGACACACACAAATGAGGGGAAAAACAAACTCATTAAATACCTAAAAATAATAGTATCATATCAAATAGATGAAACTCATTGCTGGCTCACAAACTATGTATTCTGCATTCATCACAAAAATGCAGGCCTGTTCTGCCTTCAGATCATGAACATACTGGACTACCTGAAGCCTGACAAATTTCCAGACAAGTATATCCTCAAACGGTACACAAAGACTGCAAAATCACAACCAACATTTGATACAAGGGACTACAACACGACTGCATCAGATGGCAGCTCAAGACTATCGAAGCAAGACATCTTGCTGCAGCTAAATTTGATGGTTAACAAGAAAGCGATGAGATGTCACAAGCAATATGATAGAGGCTTCTATGTTCTCAAGAAGCTAGTGGAAGAGCTTGATGCAATTCATTTAGCAAATCGAGCGGATGCTGACCAAAGGATGGCTGAAGAGGATGCTGAAATTGAAGATGACCTTCATTATTATGCAGCTGATATGCTCTAGGCCGCTGCTCAAGCCAACCAATCCAAGCAGGGTGTTGACCAATTAATGCAGCGGCGGTAGCAAGAGACGATGAATCTGCCGATGTACTCTGAAACAAAGGGTAGGAAGAAAATTTCTGCAGCAAAGAAAAGTGAGAGAGCTCAAATAAAGGCACCACCTGCAGGAAGAGTCGTCGTGCTTGACGGGAACAGAGTGCCACTTGGACACATGCAATGTAGTGTGTGCAAAAAGGTTGCAGTACACAACAAGCTCACATGTCCAACACTCTTAGAAAGAACCGATACAGAGGATATCAAGCAACCCAAAGTTCAAAAATAGCAGCCCAAAGTTATGGAACAAAATAAGGGACCACACCCCCAGAAAGCAAGCAACAGACTTTGTAGCATATGCAAGAAGTATGAACCATATAATGCAAGAACATGCCCGAAGTGCGCTGATGCTGAAAAGACAAGCAAAAAGCCAGAGAAGAAACAGAAAGCAAAACCTAGAGCCAGCAACAACAAAGTGGTGGAAGATGAAGAGGAAGACGAAGATGAAGACACCGTGGAAGAAGAGGAAGACGAAGAGGAAGAGGAAGAGGACGATGAAGAGGAAGAGGACGACAAACATGAAGAGGAAGAGGAAGATGAAGAGGAAAAGGAAGAGGTACATGTCAAGCAAAAACCACTACAACCAAAGCCTAGGAGGAGCGCAAGGCTGATGAACAATTAGACTAGGTCAATTAAACAAAGCAAACTTATGTCATGTCAATGTGCAGAATGTTATTCCACTTTTGAAACAGTATTTTAGGGAGAAGAAGCTTACTTGAACTTCTATTGTTGAACTTTCAAAGAAATTATACAGTAGAAGTTAGCTTACTGCAGAAGTCCTGGTATAGTATGACAGGAGGTGCCGGTGATGTATTGCATGAAAGAGCAAGCAGTAATAAAATAAAAAAATACATTGTGAAGTTCAACTAATATTTCTTCAGAAGTCCTGGTATATTATGAGAGGAAGTGCTGTGTTGGTAATGTATCCAATAAATGTGCAAGATGGAATAAAAATGAAAAAAATATACACTATGAAGTTCAAGTAAGCTTACAATGGAAGTTCTGGTATATTATGATAGGATGTGCTGGTGTTGTAATCCATAAGAAGTTCATGCAAGCAGGAATAATTATACAGTCTGAAGTTCAGGTCAGTTTGCAGAAGAAGTTCTGGTATATAAATTGATGTAGGAAAAAATATGCTTACAAAAAAGTACGTATAACTAAGGTTAGCAAGCCTAAGACAACGCGTTCAGAAGTGAAGTTTCTGTTTGGATACGTGCAGAAGTTCATGTTGAATTCCGACAAAAATATAAAGAAATGTAAAGGAGTGTATGACACTATTTTTGCACGAAGTTATAGTTGAAAACCATTTGCAGTTGAAAAATCACAAAAAAAGCACATATAGATTCTCTGCAAAAGGCTAGATATTGGTTCAATTGAGAAATAACAATACATTACACAACACAGAAAATCCTCTTCCATCTGAAACTGGTAGTCCAGCGAGATCTCAAGCATCAGTTCAAGTCAAAGATCATATGTTCGGGCCCAAAAATAAACAACACAAAAAAATAGCAGTTCAACCGTAGACCGAAGAGAAGTTCTAGTACATATGTCGGGGAAAAAACACACAACACATGGATATTGAAAAACGATGCAATACATTGAAATTCACGAAGCCAAATCATTCTTCACACCAGATACATTTGTCCTCAGTATCATAAATAATAGTTGTGCAACTATAGATACACAAACTACTACACCATTCTAACAATCAAATCTTGACCAAATCGTTCCAATCACTATCAAACCTAAACCTTTACGAAATCAAATCTACACTGAAACTAATGCTTCGAATTCACGGGCACAAGGACTGGATCTCTTTAGGAAGCTCTATATGCAAGACTTCATTCTTGTTACTAAAGAATACAGTGTGCATGAACTCGGCCTTCCAGTCATCTGCAGCAGCCTGCAAACAAGAAATGAAGTGATGATTTAGTAAAGGATAACTAAAACCACAGCAGGAGCGTCTCGGCAAAAAGGCACAACAAAAATGAAAAGGACGATGTGACAAAACATACCTCCACGTCATTGAAATCATCAACAAGCTCATCGCCATCATATGTAGAGCAGAACTTCATGACAAAGAAACCACAATCATTATTCACTTGCTTTGGAACATCGATAAAGGTCAGCCTATTTGCAATAATCACCCAGTTAGGCTGCTTGCTCGCTTTGTATGCAGCCTTGCCGTACACCTCCTTGAGCAACCCAACAAATCTCTTCAAGGAATGACAAATAAGATGAAATCAAAAACATGTTAACAAAAAATAGTTAAGTTTAGGTACATAAAAGCGGCACTTGCATAAGATCCATCTAAACAAATACCAGATGTTCAACTGTCAAATGATAGACAATTCAAGCAGTAATACCAAAGCGGAGGCAGAAAGATATTTTGTCAACGTAAGGCATAATAAACTTCGTGTCAAACAAGAAACTATGAAAGGAGGTTCAGGCTAAGAAACACTCGCGATATTTTGGCAGTCTCCGTGGAAAGATGTTCATGACATTTTGCAAGGAAGTGAATCAAGGATGTCAATGCTCCCATGATATCTATTTAGCACATACACACTGTAGTGCCCTATTGTGTCAATTGGCTTGAATAGTATCAAAAAAACCTGCCAAAAATGAAATAAATGGTGAACACAAACTATAAAGCATAGGTATTGAACAACCGGGATGAACACAAACTTCTTGACAAACTCAGCAAAAGGATGTACTTAAAATTAAAAAAAAGCAAAGAGTTATGAAAACCTAACCAACTTTGCTTTAAGAAGGTCTTCTCCCTTGCGAACACACATTGGGAGGAGTTTAGTTGAATTTTTTGCATCAAACTTTGGAACTGTTGCAGCGAAGAAATCATACTCCAGGCAGTACTGTGCATTCACAAAAACAGAATTAAAACAACCTCCCAAATGCCACTACACCAAAACTAGAGCAAAAAAGGGAGACATGGGTGCAAAGAACTAAAACCTGTATGAAGTAGGGACTAAGTACAATCCTGTTAGGAGAAGAGAAGATATCAAAGGTCTCTGACTTATCCTTCAACAAGCGTTTGAGATAATCCATTACATCTCCTTCCATCTGCTGCCCTTCACCGAAAAGAGTATAAATGACACGCCCTGTGAGGTCAATCACATTCCCAGGGATGGTAAATATGCAGTAGCTTGTCCTGCAGATTTAAAAGGATGGGGAAAATATTAGAAGTTTATACACTAATACAACAGAAGTTCAGAAACTATAACCCCAAAAGGTAGGGAGAAATTAAACAGAAGTTCAAATACTAATACAACAGAAGTTCAGAACAAAGTAGCATCTCTGGCAGCAACAAAAAATAAGAAGAATAAAACTCACTCAGAATGCTTCTGCAGACCATCATCACTAAGCACAGACTGTTTCACTCTCCGGGCCTCGGATAGATGAGGGTAAATGTACTTATTTAGGGGAGCAACAGCAGAATGCCACTTCAAAGGCAATCTCGATGCTCTCTTGGAAGAAGTTATGTTGCCAGACTCAACTACCGGTTTCCTCCTGGTGATGACATCCTTCTTCCCACCTCTCCCAACAACAGTACCGTCAGCAGATGTACCATTCTTAGGGTAAGCAATCTTCTCAAAATCATCATCCGACGAAATCACCTCTACTTCATCTGCTTCGACTGCACCAACCTTCCTGGAGCAAGGGGTGTTTGGAGCACCACAAATACCGACGGCCTACTTCCCCAACTTCGAAGGAATAAGGGTTCGAGCGCTATCATATTCTCTTGGAGTTGCACTCATTGATTCCTCCCTAGGTTGGTATTCTTGTGACCCGAGGAATGAGTAGTGGTAATCGGTCAAGTCCAACGGCTCTACTGTCAAAGAAAAGGAAGACAAAAAGACCATTAATTATAACTGAAGTTCAGGTACAACACAATGTACATTCCTACTAATATAGATGACATGGTCACTACTAAAGCCGACCTAAAAAGATGTGTTGCATTTAAAAACTAAATGAAGTTCAGGCACAACCAAAGGTACAGTTCAACATATGAATTGGAAAACAATCAACTAGAGCTAACAAAAGCATAAAAAGGCATCATATCCTGAAATACAAAATAGAAGACATGCTCCTGTCCAAGTAAGCAATGAAAGGAAAAAAATTACTGAAACAAAATACACAAGCAAAAAAAAGATAAAAATGATGTTCATGTACAATAAAAGATGAAGTACAGGCAAGCAATCCAAGTATCAAGGCTTACATGTATAGTAGCCAAACAGACTTTGGAAGTCTGTTTCAAACAGGTTAGAAGAAGCAATAGAGTACACCCACATCTTTCTGATATCCACGATATTATGATGGGAGTAGTTTGCAAGAACCCCTTCATGAAATGAATTAACATTTGTAAGCTTGAAGAATCCGTTGTCGATGCTGTCAACAAACAAAAAAATAACAATGTTAAAAGAAAAAGAAAGCCAAAGGAATAAAAGATGTTGCAGCTTACGTACAACTACAATTAAAACAGAAGAGATGGAGATAAAAGTGGAACTCATACTTGTTTTGCTGCTGGGGCACATCAATCCAATCCAAAGGGAAATGTTCAATAGAAGGAGGACTGAAGGGTTTCTCCCCGTCAATGCTGGCATCATTCCAAAGCTTCTTGATGTTATCAGTCATCCACTGAACTAGGCATACCACAAAATCATCGTTTGGTCCATAGTACGAGTCAAGAAGCTGGAACCATGAATTCTTCAGGTCCAGAAATATCGAAACCCAATGACCAACACCACCCAAGTGAGAAGGCATTTCAGGTGGGTCAAAAGTGGGGAAAACAACTTGAAGCAAACAGAAACACACAAATCATTAATAACTGAAAATTAATATCAAACGGTACAAACAAAAAATAAAACAAAATAAACAGAGTGGATCGCAGTGCAAACTAATACAAAAGACAAAGAACAAGATATTGCTTACAGAATCGTGTGCAACCATGCTATCTGGACCAGTCGCCAAGAAGTACTTCCTCACACGGGAATCAAATTGACCTATGAAAATCTTGTCCTAAAATAATGCAGACAACAGCAACATATGAAAATATAAATGAGACAAACAAGTTTAGCTAAAATGGTAAGGAACAAAATAGAAAAGAAATCACTATAGGGTTGACTTACACAAATCTAATACGGAAGAATGAGTTTATCTGATTTCTTGTATTTCGCACATAGACAATACAGTGCAATCTCAGCTACATTAGATCAACGCATTCCGCGAGGAGAAAAAGATATTGCTACATCTTCAACAGTAGCTTCACACTCATTGTTTTGGAACATAATCTTTGATCTAAAACAAGCAATAGAAAGTAAAAAAGAAGTTAAGCATGAGGAACTCAAGAAAGTTCATCACACGTATAAGCACAGAAGTTTAGCTACATCACAATAGGCAGTAAAAAAGACTAGATGTTCAGCACCAGAGAAGAAATTAGAAGTTCAACAACAAAGAGTAAAGAAGTTCATGTATGAAACAACAAGCAGTTCATAGTGGTAGATGGATGTAAATTCTGACCAGCTACACTCACCTCTTAGAACGATCATTCTTAAGCCTAGTAACACTGAAATAAAAGTCATCATCCTTCTTTCGGATGACAGCAATTTCACTATCTGCTCAGCAAAAGAAATAGAAAAAAGAGCAACATTCGAGTAGAACATTCAAACACAAGCACATCTCAGCTGCTACTACACCAGAAAAGATAAAACAACATGATTATAAACATCACAACCCATGCATTACAGACCTCCCCCCACATAGAAACAGGTTCACTTAACTTTATTTACAAACCAACCGACAAAGCACAAACCAACTTGCACCACACATGCAGTTCACAGGGATATCATGGACCAAAACCAAAAACAAAAAGAACTAGGATGGGGAAAGAAGAGAGAAGCATGCTCCTCTCGTTATGGATTCTTGCATATTCCAGTCGTAGAACTGGACTGATCAACCTCCTCTCCCATGCTATCGCTTTCGGTCTCTTCATCATCATCTCTAGTAGACATTGTAGCAGCAGCAGTGAGGACAGCAGTAGCAGTTGGAGCAGCTAAAGAATCTGAAACAACAAAAACTGTTGGAGCAGTTGGAGCAGCTGGAGAACCAGTATCAACAACAACTGATGGGGCTCTGCTGCAGGAGACTTCTCGGGCCTGCAGCAGCACTACCACCCGTCTCAAGAGCAGCCTCGACGAGATCTATCTCCAAAATGATATCTCTAGCCGTCTTGCCCCGCTCAGCATCAGAAACCATAGCGCCAATGGACAACTGAGGTTTAGTTGGCTCCACCCCGTCAGAGCAGTCGGTGCCTGACACGGTCTTGTCTGCAACCTTCTCTGGAGAAACACTAGAATCATCATTCTGCACCAAAGAACAGAAAGTCATTACAAATGGGCACATAGTGATAAAATGCAAAAATAAGTAAAAATAAAAAAAGACAAATGGACAAGAAAAATGGTACTTTATTTTCACTGCCATGAACCTCATCAACTGATACATCACTCGCGGGAACATGTTCATGCACAGGAGCAGTTGCGCTTTGAGGTAAAACATCCTCCTCAACCCTAGCACCATCATCAACAGCCTACAAAAAAAATCATGTACAACACAAATGCCTAATCAGCAGAAGTTCACATTACATAATAAAAGAAGGTCAGCTATGACAAAATGACACATAGTGGAAGTCCAAATACAGTAAACATAGAAAGTCAGATAGCAAACTACTCTTATGCAAAAGGGAACAAAAAGTCCAGTTGCGGAAATGACAGAGGCTCAGGTGCTGTAGCCCCAGAAGTTTAGGTGTTGTAGCCCCTGAAGTTCAGGTACTGTAAATAGAGAAGGTCACCCAGGAAACACTAGCACTAAAAGGAAAAGGTTTAGGACACATGAAATCCATAAGGGCCACCTATGACTACAAACAATAATAACTAAAAGCTAACAAATAACATTAATCCACAGAAATATCAAAAAGCCAACACAAACAAACCTCTTTGGTATGCTCCACGTGGCCTCCTTCACGACCCAAACGAACAGGATCTTGCCTCTGAATCTGACTCACAACAACACTTGCCTCATCTTCAAAAGGCTTGCAACGAACATCCTGCATTTCCTTGAACAACCCAAAGCTAGTACGGAGGTGGGAAGCGCTCTGACGAAGCTCAGCAAGTAATCTAGCTTCAATCGACAAAACCTCCTTCGAAGACTCAGCATCAAAACCGTGGCCATGAGGAAGAATCCCATCAATGCGACTAACATGCTCAACCGTTGTCGGAACATGAGCGATCTCTCCACAAACAGTTTCCAGAAGTCCATCAATCCTAGCAAGGGAAAGATTGGCAACATCAAACAAACCCTCAGAAGACACGCCACCTGCAACACTCACACGGGCAGAAGAAGCTCCTGGATCTACAGGGGGCACCAGTGTTAACATCCCGGGAGAATTCAAATCTTGGGGAAGTTCCACTCCCTAGGCCGGAGGCACGAGGCATAGTAAGAACAGGACGTTCAATATGCCTAAAGAACACAACATCAGCCAATGTCTTCCACTGCATACAAAACAAAAGTCAACACATCGCAGAACAAATGAAAGAACATGGAAACAAAAATATAGAAGACAGTACCAGAAGTTCAAGTTAGTACGACAAGCTGATACTAAAAAAAATGCAATGACAAGGAAAAAAGGAAGAACAACGAGATACACAAACCACAACAAAATTCCACTAATGCCTACATACAAAGTACATTTCAGAAGTCCAACTATGTCTACATAGGCAGTACAACCATGTATGACCAGAAGTTAACATGCTTTCAAAATGTTAGAAATGTACATAGCAGAAGTTCAACCATGTACAACAAGTTAAGCTAATTTCTTATGGATTTATCTAGAAGTTCACCTATGTACACAAAGGTAGTAATACCATATAAGCCAAGCAGTTCGGCTAATTTACTCATCTATATGAACTAGAAGGTCAGCTATGTATATAACATAAGTTCAACCATGTACACCAAGGTAGTGCTAACTACACAGGAAATAAGAAACACTCACAGGCAGTTTCCCAAACACCCTGTTGGCTGGGTCATCATCACCCTTCCTGACCAAGTCAGCAGCAGCAAGCTCAAGAAGATTGGCCTGATTCATGAAACTTATGCGAGGGTCCTCAAGTCAACAACAGGCTTCTTGCCAATGAAAAGGCAGTCCAAATACATAAGAAGCGGCGCGATGGACAGCCTGTGACAGCTTTTCCTCTGCTAGTCCCTTGCTGATACCTAATAACAGCCCTTCAAATGTCATCAACAACCAACTAGCAGTAGTCCATATCTGCCATATCTTCAGAGACAAGGTTCTCAGCCGTTGCTACCTCCCTGGACACTCGTGTAGATGTACCAGGAATAACCACCTTCAAGAATAGAATTAGGTAAAACACCTGCAGAGCCAGATCATCATTTGTCTCATCCTTCACAAGTTTGCAAGGATATTCCACAGATCCTTTGTCTTGATGTCGTCACTCCTAGCGTAGCCAAGTTTGGACTTCAGCCTCATGATAGCATCATCAAAACCATCCTTTGAGGGCCTAGGAGGGGTACGATCACCTTGAGTGAATCCAAAAATATGGTGAATAGCATCACTTGTAATACGCAGAACCATGTTCGCCTCACCCATGTCCATAATCATGGTTGTAGGGTCAGTCCTCATGCAGATGTTGCCCATCAAAGGACGAGAAATGTTGGAATCAACAGTCAAGTCAAACACACAACCAAAACTAGACTTCATAACCCTCGTCTTATGCCTAAGTTGTAGCATTTTCACACACGACTTGACCTCTTTCAGTGAGCAGCGAACCGTCTTTTTAAAACATTTCGCCGCATCTCCTCCTTCGTGACCTTCTTCGGGCATGTTGCCTGCTCTCTTCCTCCTCTCAGGCCGCTCCACAAACTGATACTGAAAAAAATACAATTACAAGTTAAAAAAGGAAGAACAATGAGATACACAAACTACAACAAACTTCCACTAATGCCTACATACAAAGTACATTCAAAAGTCCGACTATGTCTACATAGGCAGTACAACCATGCATGACCAGAAATTAACATGCTTTTAAAATGTTAGAAATGTACATAGCAGAAGTTCAACCATGTACACCAGGGCAGTAATAAAACATGTACAATAAAAAGTTAAGCTAATTTCTTATGTATTTATCCAGAAGTTCAACTATGTACATAAAGGCAGTAATACCATATATGCCAAGCAGTTCAGCTAATTTACTCGTCTATATGAAGCAGAAGGTCAGCTATGTACATAGTAGAAGTTCAACCATGTACACTAAGGCACTAATAAAATATGTACAACAACAAGTTAAGATAATTTCTTATGTATTTATCCAGAAGTTCACCTATGTACACAAATGCAGTAATACCCTATAAGCCAAGCAGTTCAGCTAATTTACTCGTCTATATGAAGCAGAAGGTTAGCTATGTACATAGAAGCAGTTCAACCATGTACACCAAGGCAGTGCTACAAACACAAAAACTATAACCACTAGCAGAAAACAAGGCTACCGTTCGGGCCTGGCCAGCCCATTAGTCTCGGTTCTTCAAGAACCGGGACCCATGGGGGGTATTAGACCCGGTTCGTGAGCCCAGGGGGCCGGCCGAGGCCTCGTGGGCATTGGTCATGGTTCGTGTGGAACAATTTGTCCCAGTTCAAGCCACGAACCGAGACCAATGGTCCTCGCTCCTGGCCCACAACCATTGGTCCCGGTTCGTGGCTTGAACCGGGACATAAGGGGGTGCTTTAGTCCCGGTTCATGCCATGAACCGGGACAAATCACTTGCCTATATATACCCACCGCCGCGGCAGAGCACTCCAGTGCTCTGTTTTTTCAATCCGGCGAGGAGAGGGCATTTGGGTGCTCTAGTTCACCTCCTATGCACATGAGGTGTTCGATGAAATGCCCGAGCCACACTAGTTAAGCTTTCTCCTCTCGAAGCTCGACCTCGGAGCTCCATTTTTTTTGAGGTTTTTCTAGATTTAGCGGTCCGTCACGCCCTGTCCCTGTTTTCACCGCCGTTGATCGCCCGCGCCGATCTCGTTGCCGGCACCACCATGGTGAGCCTCTTATTCTTATCTTCTTTCTGATACTTGTCTGATTTTCTTACTTTTGACACACATAATTATATATAATGCACGCAGATGAACCGGCAATGGATGTATGGTGACAGACACACCTCTGAGTACATTAAGGGCGTGCATAATTTTCTCGAAGTGGCTGAGGCAAACAAGCAGAATGGTTTTATGTGTTGTCCATGCACTAAATGTGGGAATATGAAGTCTTACTCTGACCGGAAAATCCTTCACACCCACCTGCTTTATAAGGGTTTCATGCCACACTATAATGTTTGGACGAGGCACGGAAAAATAGGGGTTATGATGGAAGACGGCGAAGAAGAAGAGGACGATGACAACTATGTGCCCCCTGAATATGGTGATGCTGCAAACAGGGGAGCTGCTGAAGATCAAGAGGAACCAGACGATGTACCCGATGATGCTGCAACGGGGGAAGCTACTGAAGATCAAGAGGAACCAGACGATGTGCCCGATGATGATCTCCGCCGGGTCATTGTCGATGCAAGGACACAATGCGAAAGTCAAAAGGAGAAGCTGAAGTTCGATCGCATGTTAGAGGATCACAAAAAAGGGTTATACCCCAATTGCGAAGATGGCAACACAAAGCTAGGTACCGTACTAGAATTGCTGCAGTGGAAGGCAGAGAATGATGTGCCTGACAAAGGATTTGAGAAGCTACTGAAAATATTGAAGAAGAAGCTTCCAAAGGATAATGAATTGCCCGACAGTACGTATGCAGCAAAGAAGGTCGTATGCCCTCTAGGATTGGAGGTGCAGAAGATACATGCATGTCCTAATGACTGCATCCTCTACCGCGGTGCGTGCGAGGATTTGATCGCATGCCCGGTATGCGGTGCATTGCGGTATAAGATCAGACGAGATGACCCTGGTGATGTTGACGACGAGCCCCGCAGGAAGAGAGTTCCTACGAAGGTGATGTGGTATGCTCCTATAATACCACGGTTGAAACGACTGTTCAGAAACAAAGAGCATGCCAAATTGATGCGATGGCACAGTGAGGACCGTAAGAAAGACGGGAAGTTGAGAGCACCCGCTGACAGGTCGCAGTGGAGAAAAATTGAGAGAGAGTACTGGGCTGAGTTTGCACATGACCCAAGGAACGTATGGTTTGGTTTAAGCGCGGATGGCATTAATCCTTTCGGGGAGCAGAGCAGCAATCACAACACCTGGCCCGTGACTCTATGTATGTATAACCTTCCTCCTTGGCTGTGCATGAAGCGGAAGTTCATTATGATGCCAGTTCTCATCCAAGGCCCTAAGCAACCCGGCAACGACATTGATGTGTACCTAAGGCCATTAGTTGAATAACTTTTACAACTGTGGAATGGAAACGGTGTACGTGTGTGGGATGAGCACAGACAGGAGGAATTTAACCAGCACATGTTGGTGTTTGTAACCATCAACGATTGGCCCACTGTCAGTAACCTTTCAGGACAGACAAACAAGGGATACCACGCATGCACGCACTGTTTAGCTGACACCGAAAGTATATACCTCGGAAGCTGCAGGAAGAATGTGTACCTGGGTCATCGTCGATTTCTTCTGACCAACCATCAATGTCGAAAGAAAGGCAAGCATTTCAAAGGCGAGGCAGATCACCGAAAGAAGTCCGCCATGTGTACCGGTGATTACGTACTTGCTATGGTCAATGATTTACATGTAATCTTCGAAAAGGGTCCCGGCGGACTAGATGTTCCGAGTGACGCTGAGGGACACGCACCTATGTGGAAGAAGAAATCTATATTTTGGGACCTACCCTACTGGAAAGACCTAGAGGTCCGCTCTTCGATCGACGTGATGCACGTGATGAAGAACCTTTGCGTGAACCTTCTAGGCTTCTTGGGCGTGTATGGGAAGACAAAAGATACAGCTGAGGCACGGGAGGACCTGCAACGTTTGCACGAAAAAGACGGCATGCCTCCAAAGCAGTATGAAGGTCCTGCCAGCTATGCTCTTACCAAAGAAGAGAAGGAAATCTTATTTGAATGCCTTCTTAGTATGAAGGTCCCGACTGGCTTCTCTTCGAATATAAAGGGAATAATAAATATGGCAGAGAAAAAGTTTCAGAACTTAAAGTCTCATGACTGCCACGTGATTATGATGCAACTGCTTCCTGCTGCATTGAGGGGCTTCTACCGCAAAACATCTGATTAGCCATTGTGAAGATATGTGCATTCCTCAATGCAATCTCTCAGAAGGTGATCGATCCAGAAATCATACCAAGGCTAAGGAGTGATGTGGTGCAATGTATTGTCAGTTTCGAGCTGGTGTTCCCACCATCCTTCTTCAATATCATGACCCACGTCCTAGTTCATCTAGTTGACGAGATTGTCATTCTGGGCCCCATATTTCTACACAATATGTACCCCTTTGAGAGGTTCATGGGAGTCCTAAAGAAATATGTCCATAACCGCGCTAGGCCAGAAGGAAGCATCTCCATGGGCCATCAAACTGAGGATGTCATTGGGTTTAGTGTTGACTTCATTCCTGGCCTTAAGAAGATAGGTCTCCCTAAATCAAGGTATGAGGGGAGACTGACTAGAAAAGGCACACTTGGAGGGGAGACAGTAATATGCAGGGACGGATATTCTTGGTCTCAAGCACACAACACAGTTCTATAGAACTCTACCTTGGTGACCCCTTATGTCGATGAACACAAGAACAGTCTGCGCTCCAAACACCCGGAGCAGTGCGACGACTGGATTACATGTGAACACATCAAGACTTTCAGTAGTTAGCTGGAAACATGTCTTAGAGGTGAAAAACTGTTTGTGAGGAGTTGTACTCGTTGTTCAGGGGACCATCTTCGACTGTAATGATTTGGAAAGGATACGAGATAAATGAGAATACATTTTACACGATCACCCAAGATCAAAAGAGCACCAACCAAAACAGCGGTGTCCGCTTTGATGCAGCCACCGAGAGAGGAAAGGACACATATTATGGTTACTTGACTACGGAGTAGATTTTAAGGTCGCTTTGTTTAAATGCAACTGGGTCAATCTGTCAGGTGGCGGGGTACAGGTAGACCCACAGTACGGAATGACAACAGTGGATCTAAACAATCTTGGGTACACTGATGAACCATTCGTCCTAGCCAATGATGTGGCACAGGTTATCTATGTGAAGGACATGTCTACCAAACCGAGAAAAAGAAAAAATAAGGAAGCGAATACATCATACGATGAGCCAAAGCGCCACATAGTTCTTTCAGGAAAAAGGGACATCGTGGGAGTGGAGGGCAAGACAAACATGTCCGAAGATTATGAAAAGTTTCATGAAATTCCTCCCTTCAAAGTGAAGGCTGACCCAAGCATCCTGATAAATGATGAAGATTATCCATGGTTACGACGCAATAAGGAAAGGACACAAGCGAAGAAAAAGTGAAGACTTTCTCCACTACTATTATGATGATACCATGCCAACTTTCAACCTTTTCGTAGTTCATTTGAAATGCCCGTTGTAACACACAACTTTCCGTATGAAATCCTGATACTTCGAAAGAGATTGTCTGTTTTGCACATGAAGTGCATCCAGTTTTTGCCGTAACCCTCTCAACTTTCTTGCACATGCTATGTGGATGTAATGATGATACCATGCCAACTTCCAACCTTTTCAGAGTTCATTTGAAATGTTTTCCAATTTCAAGGTCTTATAGCTAAAAAACCCAGTAAATGCTTTTATAAAACTATAATATCAAAAGGAATCAACTAAAAAGCTTTTATAAACCTCTAGTATTTTTTAAACTAAAATTATATAAGATTTATGCAACTAAAATTATCATAAAGAATTTTTTGTTAGAAACTTTAGTAGCAAAAAGAATTGTCATAAAGATTTTTTTGATTGAAACTAAAATAACAAAATCTGTTTTTCAATATAATGATAAAACGCAGTAATATTAAATAGCAGGAAAAATAATCACTCCAAAGAATCACTCCAAATAAATTTTTAGTTGCATAAAGATTATAATTATTCAAATCTAGAATCTTATGGAGTAACAGAAAGATTATAATTATTCTGAGCTAAAAGAAAAAAGAATAAAAAAATACAGCAAAATCAAAAGAAAATAAATAATTCAAAGGAAAAAATAAAACAAAAAAATAAAAAAAGTGCCACCTAAAGGGCCTCCATGGCCTGAATATGACTAGAAACCCAACAATGGGCCAGGATTCAGGCCTGCAATAGGCCCAATAGGCCCACAGGAACATATAGTGCGTCTAGGCCTGTAAGCATGCATTTGAGAGGAGCTCGAGAGGGTAGCGGGACTGGGGCTTATAAACCACTCTCGAGCTCCCTCAGCTAGCGAGGTGGGACTAAGATTTCGTGCCACGCCGCAGGCAACACAAGGCCTTTAGTCCCGGTTGGTTCCACCAACCAGGACCAATGCGCCCCTTTAGTCCCGGTTTGTGGCACCAACCGGGACTAGAGGGGCGCATTGGTCCTGGCTGCTTCCCACCTTTGGGCTGCTGAAAAGAGGCCTTTGGTCTTGGTTGGTGGCACCAACCGGGACTAAAGGGGGGCATTGGTCCCGGTTGGTGCCATGAACCGGGACCAATGCTCTGCCTATATAAGCAGCACTCGTAAAAATTTGGTTCACTTCGTTCTTCCCCGCCCGACGCCGCCGGGCTGCCCGTCTCCGCCTCGCCGTCGCCGTCGTCGCCCCGCACCGTCCCGCACCTCCCCGACACCGTCGCCGCCCCCCGTCCCGCGCCCTGTGCCCCGTGACACCGTCGGCCCCTGCCCGTCGCCGCCCACCCCGTGCCGCACCTCACTGTCGACCGTCGTCGCGCCGCCCCTCACGCACCGTCGCCGTCGCCGTCCCCTGCCCGTCGCCCTCGCCGTGCCCCTCACACCGTCGCCATCCCGTGAGCAAATTTTTTCTAATTTAATTTGATGTAGTAGTTAATTTAGACGTGTACTATAATTTAGATGTGTAGTTAATTGAGTTAGATTTTGTTAGATTGTTTTTGTTAGATTTTTTTGTTAGATTTTTTTGTAGTTCATAGATTTTTTTGTTAGATGTGTAGTTCATAGAATTTTCTGTTAATTTTTTTTCATATTGTGTTAGATTTTTTTTTCTGTTAATAGATTTTTTTGGTGATATTATTGTTGAATATGCATGTTTGTATGTTCATTATATGCAAAGATCGAATATGTCAATTTTTTATGATTTTTTTCTGTTCATATAATTTTTATGATTTTTTTCTCTTCATAGAATTTTTATGATTTTTTTTCTGTTGTAATTTTGTTCATAGAATTTTAATGATTTTTTTGTTCATAGAATTTTCTTTAAAAATTTATGTATATGTTCATATTGTGTATGTATAGGAAAATTGTGCATGATCAAAGTCATTTATGAATATGTTCATATTTAGAATAGAGGAAAAAGGAAAATAAGAAGAGAAAGTGTTTAATATAATTAGTTCGAAAAATAATAGAACTATAGTTAAACTAGTTTATTTTTAGTAAGTCCTACTTTATTTTATTTATAGTAAGTGGTTAATATATAGTTGAACTAGCTAGTTGATTTAATAAACTACTTTATTTTACTATATATAGAAGTAGTTTATTTTTAGTAAGTACTACTTTATTTATTTATAGTAAGTGCTTAGTAGTTGAACTAGTTGATTTAATTAATAAAACTACTTTATTTTACTATATATAGAAGTAGTTCCCGCATCGACGTCGACAATGCCTATCCCGCATCCTCGTCGTCGACTCGGCGGTGGAGGCCTTCTTGATCAGGGCCATGTCCGGGACTGGGCTCTGCCGGGCTGGTATTGTGAGCTGCTACCTTCCGGGGGACGTAGGTTGGTGAGGAGCCAGCCCGTTGTTGACCCGATCCTTGTTTGGTGGCGGTCGCGTGGGCCAGTGATGGTGCCGAGGCTTCCGGACACCGCAGAGGTGGTACGTCACCGTGTCAGCGAGGAGGACGAGCACGTCCGTCGCCACGTGGTTGCATTGGAGGGCAGGTTCGACAATACCTGGCAGGTTCTTCAGGGATCTCACTGGAGCTATGATCCTGTGATGGTTCCTTATCTTTGGGTGTCCACCGCCCGCGATGATACCCGTCGGGCGCTACCGTTCTAGCTGTATTGGCGATGCTATATGTATGATAGTATTCGAGGAGTACTAGTGATAATATTCGACGATGTACGGACACACGAGATGATGCACTTTTGGTTATAATTGAATGCATGCTAATTTGAATACTACTTTATTTTACAATTTGGTTTTTCTTATTGAATGCTCATATTAGAAAAGTACTCCTACTTTGAATGCTAAAATTGAAGAGCACTCTATGCAGAAATCTAGGAGCCCCCTCCATCATCCACGCCGTCGTGGCGGTAGCTTCTCCTTCATTCCCGTGTGCTAGACAATTTGGTGTAATAATGCACTCGGGAATGAAAGGAGGAGCTACCATCACTGATAGTCAACCCGTGATTAATAATAATGATATAATTTAGGTTTTTAGTACATATATTTAATTGTACAAGTTTAATATTTGAATTATGAACATAGGCCAGAAATGTCATACTCGGACGACGAAAACCGCCCGGGGGAGTGCGACTAGTGCCACGACGACCGAGGTATGTGCGACAGGTTCCTTGAGCTGGATGAAGATCGACGCTTCAGCATTAAGCTCGAGGAGACCTTCAATTTTCATACGATACGCACCGACGATAATAGTTTTTTTCGTAATTAAGGACGACTTCAACTATTTTAACGTGCATTTTTCATCTTTTCCAATTCGACTAGCTTATCCCATGCTATGCAAGATGCTATGTCTTGGAGAGGATGGGTTTTGAAGACCATGAAAGTATGGAAACCAAAACAATTCACCAAAGGACCCATCATGGTGTGGATTTTGAAGTAAAGCTGTACAATGTTGAGAGTGTAACCCATTTTGTGGTTGCAAAAATTGGGAAGAACTTTGCAAGATGTATGGTTTTGATGAGGGTATGCTTGTCACCATGGATCTTGGTGATCCTACAATCGAGCAAGACAATATGGACATTTGGGTCCTTGTGAATACACTTCCAATTTTTCCCCCATGTGAGCTTCTCAACATAGTTATTAAGTAATTTATATTGTTTATTTCAAAATAGTTGACAGCTTATTTCCATTGACAGCTTATTTTCATTCTTCAAAGAATGTGCGGAAGATGGTAGACAAAACCCACTACACCGATGACTCCGAATTAACTTATAAGGAGAAAAATCATCTGATCGCATTTTGTACTGATCTTGAGAATTACAATGTCTACAATCGAACTCCTCAACATTATGGTCAATACGTGCCACTAGTGCACGTGTTGAACTACGGTAACTACCATGGAGATACCCTGGTATGATTTTTTACTATTATGACATCCGTGCATATCTTTTTGTATACTTCTAAAACTAGTACATCATTGCTAACTATGAAGTTATTACTATGTTTTTCAACGGATAATCTCGAATGATTGTGTGCCTCATCTAATGTATGCGCATGGTCGCCTTGATGTTTTGAACATACAACTAGGTCGTCCTACGAATCTCAACTGTCCATACCGGATTTCTAAAAGAAGTGGAGACATGACAATCAAAGAATGGAAAAAATGTATGGACAGTCGTAAGGAGCTTCTTGGAAGCAAAAGGAAGCGAAGCGCAAGAATTGGAGACAGGATGATCTCCAGTCTTCATAATGGAGAGTCAGGGTCTATATTGTTTTATGCTATTTTACCTTAAGGGTGTTTAGGTCCTACCTGATACTGATGATCATGTGCTAAGAACAATTATGTATGGTTGGCTTCGATGACTATGAGGATGATGATCGTATGACTTGTTATTAATAACGAGTAGAAGTTGTATGATGATGCATGATTAGTAGGACTTGTTATTATATATATATATATATATATATATATATATATATATATATATATATATATATATATATATATATATCAGCCGGTGAAATGAACATAGCAGTAGAGTTGGTAAAC
Source organism: Triticum aestivum (assembly GCF_018294505.1). NCBI lineage: Eukaryota > Viridiplantae > Streptophyta > Magnoliopsida > Poales > Poaceae > Triticum > Triticum aestivum. The sequence goes on along the minus strand of NC_057795.1, from coordinate 26,195,112 downwards.
CAAGCACGAAGATATAAGAGAGTACACTTCTCTCTATTAGCTAGCTAATAACAACCTAAATTAACCCCCCAAACCCCTAAACCAGCCACTTTCAAAAAAACCTCAGCTGCAGCCAACTTCTGACGCATGGATGCCTTTTGGTCCCGGTTTATGTCACGAACCGGGACCAAAGGCCCCCTGCCTGGGCTGCCCACAGCGGCCACGTGGAGGCCCATCTGTCCCGGTTCGTGTAAGAACCGGGACTAAAGGTGGGAGGCATTAGTAACGACCTATTAGTCCCGGTTCAAGAACAGGGACTAGAGGCCCTTACCAACCGGGACAAATGCCCTATTTTCTACCAGTGAACAAATCTACAAATGCTCTCAAAAGCAATAAACATGAGAGATTCATACCTAATTAGCGCCAGCATCATCATCATCATCATCCTCGTCATCAGCGTTGAAATCAACATCATCCTTGTCCTCTGGATTAACACGAGAATGCTTCTTCACACCCTTGTTGACCTTTGCAGGTGCAACCTTGTGATTAACGCTGCATTTCTTCCGCTTACCAGATGCACCAGCACCAAGCGGAGAAGGCGTAGGCGCCGCAGTGGCAAGCACATGAGGACTACGGCGTGGCGTACCACCAAGGGCTAGCCCTTCCTCTTCAGGAATTTCTGCAGCCTTTGAAGCACGTGCGCTCCTCTGAGGAGTAAGTTCACCAACTTAATTCTTCCTGGCAGCGGTCTTCTTGATTTTCTTCTTCACGGGGACAACCACGGCATCAGCGCCACCCGACACATCTTCCTCAACAACAGAACAATGCCCAATAGTGAGCTCAGCAACATCAACAGTTTTAGGAATATCAGAACCTTTCTAAAGGCGGGCCGCCATCTTCTTATCAAAATCTTATTTCTTCTTCCTCTTGCGCTAGTCCTCCAGAAGAAGATGAAGAGGCACATCCTTAGGTTGTGTGACGGGTTTAGTGCCATCAACAGAGTGCGACTGCGTCTCTTACATCTGAATAGAGAACAAAGGATCTGGAACGGAATCAAAACCTTCGACCGACGGAGCCCCCTGCTCGGCAGCAGTAGTGTTTTCTGATAAACCCATCTCAGATAGAATATCGTTGATGGTGTTCACAGCTTCCTCTCCTGTGGACACATCTGCAAAGAACACAAAAAGCATAGCAAAAATCAAAAACAGTCAGCAACAAAAAACAAAAAACAGACGACATGAATAAGTCAAAAAAAACATGGCTCAACAATTTAAAATAAAAAGAAAAGGAGTTGCACATACTAGGTGAAGCAAGTTCCTCGAGGCTTGAATTATTCTCAAGGCTCAAAGCAACCTTAGCAATCAAAGTCAAAGGAATAACAGGTGATTTAGCCGCATCAGATATTGGAGCATCAGTATTAACTTCTGAAGCTCCATCTTGATCACATGCATTTTTTCAGAACTATTCAATTCATCATCAACTACAAAAAATGCAAGTACAAAGGAAGTTGAGTCCTAATCAACAATCCTACACCAAAAGGGGGTTCTACTATTGCATCAATATATAATACCTAGAAATTCAACAATACCTAACAAAGAAGTAAACACAATGAACAATTTACAATTGACATACTAAATATAGAACAATCTACACCAGAGAGGGTACTACATATAAGATGAATGTCCAAAAGTTCAACAATATATAACAAAGCAGTAAAACAAATACACAAAATAGAAGTTCAACCAAATTTCATTATAAACAAACAATAATTAAAACCAGAAGTTCAACTATGTGTCCCAAGCAAGTACCACATAAAAAAGATGTAGCATGAGCAGAAATACTATTTCACAGGCAAACTAAATATCAATACCATGAAAATGATCACACACAAAAAAACAAGATATACACTATAAAATATGAAACATGTGGGAAGTCCAACAACACTTGGTGACATAGACCAGAAATTCATCAAATAAAAATTAAGCAACACTCTACTAACTTAAACTAAGGGTAAAATGCATACACATCAACTTTGCTAGAAGTTCACACTTTTAAGAATGGGCAGTCCAACAAGACAACCAAGTGAAGATATGGGCAGACATATATAACAAAATTTCTACTTAAAATACAAAATGCAACTACATTAAAATACCTAGAGAAGGTTTTGAAGCCATGACAACACAACCCCCTTGATGAATGGTACTCCAAACCCTAGATCAACCTACAAAGAACAGAGGAGAAATTACATATAGTTAGCAAGTACAGAATCATACAACAATGCAAAAAAGCAACTAAATCAAACCCTAGGTTGAAACAACTAAAACACATCAACAATTATGATAGAAGAACCGAAGAACATCTAGGCAAGCATAACAAAAAGTACCCATAAACTAATGAAAGCATATGACAGACACAATCTAGACTAGAAAATCAATAGCACTAATGCATTTAGATGCATCAGATCCAGCATCAACCGTAACACCAGACCCTTCTTACATGCATCTAACTGGTGAAATCACCGAAGGGGAAAATGAAATACACACAAATCGGAAGGGGGAAATAGCACACAAGCATCTCACAGATAAATCTGACCACGCGGGAATGGAATCCACCCACCACACGCACAAGAACCCTACCTAATCTCCAACCCAACCATTAGAAGAAAGGGTAGGAGGCAGACGCGAGAGAACGCAGAAGAAACAGAGAGGCCTCGTCAGATCTAGCGAACACTAAGAGGAAGGATTGGGGGAGGCAGCATTTGTACCTCTCCAAGCGGCCCCGACGCATGAATCCGCGGCGGTTCTTCCACTCCCCACGATGCCACGCGCACCTTGGAATCATAGAGGCAGCTGTCGCCCTCGCTTCAGAGTAGAACAGAGTGGGCTAAGAGAGGGAGAGCAGGGCGTGTGCCAGAAATACGAGCGGGGGCGTGCGCCGGTTACTCCACTCACGACGGTAGGGGACAGCGACAAAGAAATTAGGGGGAGTTGGAGGGGACTAAGGCAGCGGAGCGACGGAGAGGGGGAAGAGAGCGAGCGACAGGGAGGGGGACTTATTTGATAGGTGTGGCGAGAGAAATGGACACTTAATGCCTCCCTGTCATGGGTGTTGAAGTGTTGTTGAAATTACAGTTTTACCCTCCCACCAACGACTAAAAAAGTAAATGCTTCTTTTGATAAATGAATGCACTATTTGAATGCATCTATTTTCAAAAGATAAGATCACATAACAAATCTGCTGATATCCTTAAAAACAAAAATTGATGGCAAACAAAAAGGTCAAGTACTCAACCAAGGGAAGAAAAATATATACACAAGTAAGCACCTACAAACAAGACAAATAAGTTCAAAAAAAGAACAGAAGTTCAAGTACACTATTCAACAAAGTAAGGGGATATGAATAAATAAATACTAAGAAACAAAAACAAGAAGTTCAAATAAAAAACAGATGAAGTCCATATCTAACTAAAATAAACAACTTAGAAACAATATAGAAGTTCAAAATTCGAATACACACAAAGTACACATGCGGCTCGGCCTCGCGCTATCGCATTGCTGCGCGCTAGGTTTTGGGAGGATGCAATGCAGTTATTCTATTTCCACCCCCACCGCACGCACCCCAGAGCCACACCCCTAAGATAGATAGTGGGGTCACGGATGTGACATACTCGCCTTCACATGCGACGACGCGGCACGCCGTGTCGTTGCCTACTCCGGCTCGTTCCTGTCTCGGCCTCACAGGGGGAGGGGAGGGGGGTCCCGACCCTCCTTCCCCCCTGCTCGGCCTCGCGCTACCGCATTGCTGCACGCTAGGTTTTGACAGGACGCAATGCGGTTATTTTGTTTCCACCCCCACCGCACGCACCCCAGAGCCACACCCCTAAGATAGATAGTGGGGTCACGGATGTGACGGACTCGCCTCTGCATGCGACGACATGGCACACCGCATCGTCGCCTGCTCCGGCTCGTTCCTCTCTCGGCCTCGCAGGGGGAGGGGAGCGGGTCCCGCCCCCCCTGCTCGGCCTCGCGCTACCGCATTGCTACGACAGGACGCAATGCGGTTATCAATGATTGAAAAAAGTCCATAAAAATTATCAACAATTATTGATGAAGTTCAGATTGTAAAAACACAGAAGTTCGGGGGTTTGAAAAAAACATCAAATGAACATGTAAAAAAATTAAATAGAAGCAAAAAAATTGTAAGTTCAGGTTAAACACATACTAAAGTTCTACCACTATTCGAAGCATGCAAACATGTTACAAAAAACTAACACATTAGTTCGATGTCTATATACAGTAAAAATATTTACAATTACTAGTAAATAAATTCAATAGAAATCAAAATTTTCTTTTATAAAAGAAATAACACATTAGTTTGATGTCTATTTAGAGAAATAAGTTGCCTATTTCTAAGAACTAAAATCAAGAAGGTCAAATTCAAAATAGCAGAACAGTTTGAAGCTCATTAAAAAACTGGATTTTCTCGTTTCTAAAAATTAAACAATTTTTTAAAAAGTTAGATTTTCCTCGTTTCTATAAGAATAAGAGAGGAGGCCAACTCAAAATAACAAAGTAGTCCAGAAAAAGTTTTAAAAAAATGGATTTTCAAAAAAATATAATTTCAAATAAACGAGAAGGTCAAAAAATGTAGAAGTTCCAATTTGACAACCCTAGAAGTTCAATTTCAAATAAGCAGGAAGATATAAAAAAGGGATGTTCAAATTTTAAAACCTAGAAAATTGTTTGCTTATGTAAAACCATATTTTTCTTAGAAGTTCAAAGCAAGAAAAAGAGAGAAGTTCAAAGGTTAAAAAACAAAGAAATATAGAGCACAATGTTGCACTGCCTGGCAACGTGGAAACCCAAAAGTTAAATCACTGGTACAATAGAAGTCCAGCTTCAACTACAGACCTTGGGAATAAGAAGTTCAAATAGTGATGAACACTCGATACGTCTTTATTATCATCCGTGACAACAGCATCCGATGGTCATTCTGGTTCTGGTTAAAGCACATGACACGCATAATAACATTCAATTGGATCCACAAAATTCTCAACATGGGTGAAGGTCTTGACAGTGTTACTGCAAGCAGAAATAGAATAGCACAACAAAGCACAGGCAACAAGTGACATGTGCAGTTCTGCCTTTCTCAGTTTCTATTGCAGATAGACATGCATCCATCTGAGCCATACTACATAAGCAATTATATCTTCCTAGCTCCCAGTTTCCATCACATCAGGAAGGACTACATTTTTAGATGCATCTACCGGGTCTACAGATGTCAAAATAGACAAGTAGCAACACATGTACTTTCTAGATCAAAATAAACAAGATATTACTATTGCAAGTAGCAGCAACAAAACCAAGACACATGTCCATTTGAGCTACACACATCACATCAGGAACTGCAGTTTAGATGCCCTCCCTGATGTATCATCATCATCCTTGACAGTAACAGTTTGTGGATCCTACAGGATTCTGATTCACAGTGCATCATCATCACATCAGGAAGCACTGCAGTTCAGATGCCTTATACAATAACTGACATACAATGGCCCTATACAATTCAGGTTAGAGTGCACCACACAAAATTCCAAATATATATACTCGTGGGTTTCTCGAAAACCCAAAGAAATTGGAGACCTTTTCATTCCATAAGTTAAGGGAAAACATATCTTGTTCCTACTATCTTGTTCCAAGTAGGAACATATATATAGCAGGCAGCAGTAACAAGTGTAATTCACTCGTGATTCAGGATACTAGCTAAGAATATCTTGTAGAAGCTGCATTACCTTGAAAAGAAGGAAAAGCAGAAGTTTAGGTATGAACAACGTAGAAGTCCAGCTTGTACAACGACCATTAGATGATCTAGATAATATAAACAAACAGATTCATCTGAAGCATTAAATCCCCTGCGCCCGATTAGAACACATCCGCAACCACTTGCAAATGATCTGGCAACTCCTTTTCCACACCAAAAATGACCAGAGGGAAAATCTCAAAACCGCGAAAACACCCCGTGGAACAGCCGCGGGAGTGCCAACATCAAATCGCCAAAAATCAAACCGTATGGACCATCGCGATTGAAATTGACGATGTAGTAAGCCTTGAATTTCACTAAAGTATGCAAATCAGCCAGGAAACTTTACTGAAAACAAGAAATCGTCAGAAGCGGAGGATGCATCAAGGGCAGATGAAGAACACGCCCGATTTCAAATTCGTTTGAAATAGAAAAAATTTGTGGAACAAAATCATACGAAAACACAATTCCCATCATGCAAGAGCTTCGACAACACCCAAAGCAAGCATTAAACTCACAACAGACACAAGTTCATCATCACCCGAGACCAAATCCGCCAATGATCGTGATTCCTATTTAAAACGCGCATTTAGTTGCTAAAAACATGTGCACATTACACTTATATCAAAAACAACACGATTGATCGGAAAAACTCACGGTAGAAGGCACGATTATGAAGATAGCCCGAAGGTCGAGTTTATACACGAAGAAGTCCAGGTTGTCTAACTCAGGAAGTCCAAGTTGTGATCAAAATATTATTCTCATCCCGTGATCAGAATAGTCACGAACCGCCTCTCTCATGAATGTCAAACAAGGGATTTTAACAAGATGGCGCCAATCTGGATGTGCAGAAAAAATTGTCCCTATTTTCCCGGATATCATCTACACTTCTATATGTCATGTTGTCTAGTGTCAAAGGATTCAATACTTTGACACAAGAGAACGTGCACATATACAATGGTAGATGAAATAAAAAAAATAGGGATCAACCTAATTATGCACATCCAGAATGGGGGCATTCTTGATAAATCTCTTATAAATCTCGAGAGAGTTTGTTGGGTAGGGGAGGGAGGGGGTACGAGATCGACGACGTTTTTTTCTATGGTTTGGGTGTACTCGAGAGTTGGTCAAGCGAGAGAGGTTGATCGACGTTCTCTTAAACTTTAAGGGATTTAACAAGATGGCGCCATTCTGGATGTGCAGAAAATGGTCCATATTTTTCCTGATCTCAAGAAAACCATTGATTCATCATTTGCCGAAAGTAATAGGCGCATGACGGTACAAAGCTCTCCAAAATTGTTTTTGAACGGTGTCCCGGATAGGATAATTTGCTTTTTGGTACGAAGTTCAACAAGAGCCTTCCGAATATCGCTATTTGGAAGGCCTTTGCTGAAATCCGAACCAAAAAGCGAATCATTCTATCAGGAACTCCGTTCCAAAACAACTTTGAAGAGCTTCATAGTGTCATACGCCTGTTACTTCCAGCAAATGATGTAGCTACGGATGAGATCAGAAAAAAATGGATCAACTTGTGAACATCCATAATGGGGGCATTCTTGTTAAATGGAGACCCTCGACCCTCGGTGATCGTCGACCCTCGACCCTCGACGACCCTTGACCCCTCGATGACCCTCAACCCCTCGACCCCTCGACGACCCTCGACCCTCCACTACTAGGAAAAGGCCTGCTAGTGGCGCACCTGTTTTGCCTACTAATGGAGCACTACAGGTGCGCCACTAGCACCACGCCATTACATCTTTTTACTAATGGCACACCAGGCAGTGCGCCATTAGTATAGCCCATGGTGCGCCATTACTATCTGACTTAGTAATGGCGCACCACATAGTAGTGCGCCATTACTAACATTTTTTTTCAAATATTTTTTCAAAAAAAAATTTCAAATTTTTTTACAATTTTTTTTCATATTTTTTTCCTTTTTTTCTTAATCTCGGGTCACTATGGCTTAATCTCGGGTCACTATGCTTAATCTCAAGTCAAATCGCACTAAGTGGTCAAACTTCCCAAAAGGTCACTACTCCAGCCCGAGCATGCTTAACTTCGCAGTTCTATCCAACCCCAGCACCACCTCACTTAACAGGCACTTGTTGATATATCTATCATATCAATCCTATTAAACCTTGTTGATGTCTAGGACTTTGTTCATGTTCATGAGTATGATGAAATTTTGGAAAATATTTCAAACTTCCTGGTCATATTACGTATCATATTTTGAAAAAAAATTCCAAAAAAAAATTCGAAACCAATTTTTTTTTCTGTTACTAGTGGCGCACCTAGCAAACTGTGCGCCACTAATAAGTTTGAATTTTTTTGAATTGTTTTGCCTCTAGATCTTGAAAGCCCCGTAACTTTTTTCTGTTAGGTTTTTGAGGAGTTTGAAAATGTTTAAGGGGATTTTGAAAATGTTTTTAATCCGAGTTCGTATGCAAAAGTTATGCTCATTTTACAAATTCCAGAGAGATTTTACAAATAAAGACGAAATTCATATTTGTAAATTTTCCCAACAACTAGACCACACATCACATGGGAAACTTATTTTCTTTTATTTTTTTGACATTTCCATCATTTTATTTTATTTTATTTTTAAAACTAAAAAGGCAGTCCAGGGGGGGGGGGTGGGTGCATTCGGTGGAATTTTTGGGCCAAGTTAGTAATGGCGCACCGTGGGAGTGGTTGAACTAGTAATGGAGCACCACACACACGGTGCGCTATTACTAGTTTTGAAAAAAATAAAAAAAATTGAAAAGAAATTTGAAAAAAAATACTAGTGGCGCACCGTGGATGTGGTGCGCCATTACTAGTTTAATGGCGCACTATCTCCTGGTGCACCATTACTAGTTTTGAAAAAAAATACTAGTGGTGCACCATGGATGTGGTGCACCATTACTAGTTTAACTAGTAATAGGCACTATCCCCTGGTGCGCCATTACTAGTTTTGAAAAAAAAAGAATTGTTACTAGTGGCGCACTGTGGATGTGGTGCGCCATTAGTATTTGGACACTAATGACGCACCAACACATGGTGCGCCATTAGTATATAGTAGTGGCGCACCAAATGTCTGGTACGCCATTAGTGTCCATATCATCTATAGCCTTTTTCCTAGTAGTGCTCGACACTCGGCCCCTCGACGACCCTCGACACTCTACCCTAGTTTCCGACACCCTAGTTCCCGACACCCTCGTTCCCGATAAAAGATAAGAAGAGGAAGAAGAAGAAAAAATAGAGGAGGAGAAGAAGAAGAAGAAATAGAAGAAAACAAAGAGGAGAAGAAGAAAAAATAGAAATATTTCTTCTTCTTCTCCTCTTTTTTTCTTCTTTTCCCTCTTCTTATTTTTTCTACTCTTCTTCTCCTTCCTCTTCTTGTTTTCCTTTTCCCTCTCCTTCTTTTTCTTCTTCTTCCTTCTTCCTTCTTCTTCTTTTCTTCTTTTTCCTTATTTTTCTTTTTCCTCTCCACTAACCTAAAATCTATACTAACCTAACAGTACGACTAACCTAAAAAATATTCTATGTACAGAAAAAATACATCATCTATATATATGAAAAAAACTTACATCATATGAACAAAAAAAATCATACATCAATATATATATCAATACATACAACAAAAAAAATCATACAAAAAATGGTCGGCGGCGCTCACAGCGAGGAAGGCGATGACGAGGCAGGGCAACGGCATCGGGGCAGGGGCGACGCGGGGACGGCGACGGGGGCAGACGGCGGTGATGACGGGTGTGGGGACGGCGATGACGAGGCAGGGGCGGCTCGGGGACGACAGCGACGACGGGCGTGGGCGACGGTGATGATGTGAGCGGGCGATGATGGGCGCGGGCGATGGCGACGTCAATGGTGGGGGCAGCGGGCGGCGTCGGGGTAGCCTGGAGGCGTCGTTGTAGTCAGCGGCGTCGGGGGATAATGTGAAATGAAACTGAAACTTTTGATAAGTTTTGCTTATATACTCTAAGCATTGGTTCTGGTTTGTGGCACCAACCGGAACCAATGCCCCCCTTTAGTTCCGGCTGGTGACACCAACCGGGACCAAAGGACAATTTCCAGGAGCCCAAAGGACAATTTCCAGTTGGTGGCACCAACTGGAACTAAAGGGTTGCATTGGTTTCGGTTGGTGCCACGAACCAGAACCAATGCCACCCTTTAGTTCCGGTTGGTGCCACCAACCGGGACCAAAGGCCGTGTACTGCCCTGCGGCAAAAATGTTTAGTCCCACCTCGCTAGTTGAGAGGGGCTCGGAGAGGTTTATAAGCGCGGCTGCACTGACCACTTTGACCAATGCAGGCTTACGGGCCTAATTAGTCACTGCTATGCCTATGGGCCTACTAGGCCTTTTGCGGGCCTGAATTCTGGCCCATGGTTGGGTTTCTAGTCGTATTCAGGCCCTGGTGGCCCAGTAGGTGGTATTTTTTTATTTTTTCCCTATTTTTTGTTTTGTTTTTTGCATTATTTATTTTCTTTTGTTTTACACTTTATTTTTTAAATTCCTTTTTCTTTTAGGTAATAAAAATTATAAACTTTCTGTTAGTGCCATTTGTTTTACAATTTGAATAGTTTAAATTTGAATTTTTTAAAATTTATGTGAATCACTAGTTTTTGAATAACTTTACTATAAAGATAGATTTTTGAGTGATTCTTTTTTTCCTGCTATTTAATATTACTGTGTTTTATCATTATATTCAAAAACAATTTTTCTTATTTTAGTTTCTAACAAAAAATTCTTTATGATGATTATTTTTGCTATTAAAATTTTAACAAAAAATTCTTTATGAAAATTCTTTTTTGCTTTTAATGTTTTCAACAGAAAATACTTTGATAATTTTGGTTGCATAAATTTTATATAATTTTAATTTCAATAATACTGGAGGTTTATAAAAGTTTTTTGAGTCAAATCCTTTTGCTATTGGACTTTTATAAAAGCTTTTTAGTTGATTCTTTTTGCTATTGAAGGATATTAAAGTTTTGTTTTAGTTGATCATAACATAATATTTTAATTGATTATTGTTAGTTCATTCTTTTTGCTATTAGTTCATTCTTTCAGCTAAAAGACCCTTAAATTTAAAAGCACTACAAATGAACTCTGAAAAGGTTGAAAGTTTGCATGGTATCATCATATCACCCACATAGCATGTGCTAAAAAGTTGAGAGGGTTTCGACAAAAACTGGATGCACTTCGTGTACAAAACAGACAATCTCTTTGGAAGTATCAGGGTTTCGGACGAAAACTCATCTGTTAGAAAGGGTTTTCATTTGTCCACACACTAGTAGGGAAAACCTTATACACAACATCTTAGCAGTAGCGCTGGACAAAACATGGCGCTACTACTACTTAGTAGTAGCGTTTCTAAATAAACCACACTGCTGCTACTACTTTAGCAGTAGCGCGTGCCAGGAAAATGCGTTGCTGCTATGTTTGTACTGGGCCCAGATGGCTAGCCCCACTTAGCCGTAGCACGTATCTACAACTAGCGCTACTGCTACGTTCCACTGCAGTAGCGCCTATATCGGAAATGCACTACTACTTACTTACCTTATCCTCACCACGCGCCCGACCCTCTCACTGACTCTCCCTCTCACTCACTCTCGCCCGCGCTGAACCCGTCGCCCGCCGCCGCCGTGCTGGTCCTCCACCGAGGTACTTCCTCCGCCCCTCCTCCCCTCCCTCCTCCTCTGGCCGCTCTCCTCCCACCGTCCCTCCCTCCTCCTCCTCCGGCCACCCCCTCCCTCCTCCTCCTCCGGCCGCCCCCTTCCCGTCCCCCCGCCCCTGACCTCCTCCGATCTCACCGGCCTCCTCCCCCTCCACCTCTCTCCTTCCTCCTCCCTTCCCCTCATCCCTCCATCTTTTTTTCTTTTGTTTTTTACTGTAGTTTTTTACTATTGTATAATGTAGTTTTTTTACTGTTTTTAGTAAGTTTTCAAATAATTAGTAAGTAAATTAATAAAACTAGTTGAACTAGTTTATTTTTAGTAAGAACTAGTTGAATTAATAGAACTAATGTATTTTTAGTAAGAAAAATAACATAACTAGTTGAACTAGTTTATTTTTAGAAAGAACTAGTTTATTTTTATTTATAGTAAGTTTATTTTTAGTAAGAACTAGTTGAATTAATAGAACTAGTTGAACATGTCACATTTGTTGTTATTTTTTTAGTTTAAGCAATTATTCCCGCATCGACGTCGATGATGCCTATCCCGCATCCTCGTCGTCGATACCCGTCGTCCGCTAGGGTTTTAGTTGTATTAGTGATGTTATATGTATGACACTATTCGGGATGTATTAGTGATAACTTATTGGGTTTTTGTTTTTGTAGAAATCTAGGAGCCCCTCCATCATCCCCGCCATCGTCCCCGTTACCGACCCCCTCTGACCTCGAGGTGAGACCAGCCAAATCTCCATATCAATATGAGTCCTATAAGATATGATGTAGATAAAAACATGTATATCTTGTGTTGCTCAAATAGGATATGTGGTTGCCCAAGTGGCCGGTCATGTTTGCAGGTTACACCTCCGAGTGGCCTATGTTTTGCAGGAGTGTTGATTAATTTCCGTTCTGGCAAATTTCAGGTGCTCGATATGTCCTTTTTAGCAAAGGTCATGCCGGAATTTTCCGTGAATTTTGGCATGACTTGTGCTAGAATATGTAGGAAATATCGGTGGACTGGATTTTCTAGAAAGATAATAAACGATATTTCGGGTTGACTTTTAGTCCGTCGAGGCCGAAGAATCCCGACTGTTTTCTTGGGGTCGTTTCTCCTTCTTCTCATTGTGCTAGACCTTTGTTATGCACTAGGGGAAGGAGGAGTAACGACCATCACCGACGGTCGCAAATGTCAGAGAGGAATCAGTGAGGGAGAGTCTCCACCATATATGAGAGGACGAAGAATCCCGACTGTTGTCGTGGGTGTAGCTTCTCCTTCATTCCCGTGTGCTAGACAAATTGGTGTAATGCACTCGGGAATGAAAGGTGGAGATACCATCACCGACGGTCGAATATATACACCATGTGAACTGAGAGTTTTCAAGAAAAGACTCGATAGATGAATAGTCAACCCGTGATGAATTTTGATGATCTAATTTAGTTTTTGTAGTACATATATTTAATTGTACAAGTTTAATCTTTTAAATATGAACATAGGAAATGTCGTCGGACAAAGAAGGTCCCAGGGAGTGCTCCTGGTGCGGCGACAACCAAGGTTTCCGCGATAGGCCTCACTTGGTAGAAGGTCGGCGCTTCAGCACTAAGCTCGAGGAGGCCTTCTATTGTGATACAGTAAGCAACAACACAAAGTATTTTTTTTCGTAATTAAGCTCAACTTGTACTACTTCAACGTGTAATTTTGTCTTTTACAATTCGACTAGCTTATCCCATGCTATGCAAGGCGCTATGTCTTGGAGAGGATGGGTTTTGAAGATCATGAGAGGAATGAAAAAAAGAAAATTAACCTAAGGACCCATCATGGTATGTATTTTGAGGTAAATCTATACAATTCTGAGAGCATATCCCATTTTGGTTGCCCAGGTTGGGAAGCACTTTGCAAGATGTATGATTTTCAAGAGGGTATGTTTGTCACCATGGATCTTGGCGATCTTGACATCAACCAAGACAATTTGGACATTTGGGTCCTTGTTGATAAGCTTCCAATTCTACCGCTATGTGATTTTCTCAAACATAGTTATTAACTAATTTATATTGTTTATTTCAAAATAGTTGACAGCTTATTTCCATTGATAAGTTATTTTCATTCTTTAAAGAATGTGCGAAAGATGGTAGACAGAACCTACTACACTGATGGCTCTGAGTTAACTTATAAGGAGAAAAATCATCTGGTCGCATGTTGTACTGACCTTGAGAATTACAATGCCTATTATCGAACTCCTCCACATTATGGACAATACGTGCCACTAGTGCACGTGTTGAACCATGATAACTTCCATGGAGATGGCCTGGTCAGATTTTTTACTATTACGACATCCGTGCATCTTTTGCATACTTCTAAAACTGAACTACATTGCTAACTATGAAGTTATTACTATGTTTTTCAACAAAAAATCCCGATGGATTGTGTGCCTCATTTGATGTATCAAAATGGTCGCCTTGATGTTGTGAACATACAGCCAGGTCATCCTACGAATCTCACTTGTCCATACCGGATTTCTAAAACTGGTGAACACATGATAATCAAAGAATGGAAAAAATGTATGGACAATCGTAAGGAGGTTCTTGGAAGCAACATTGTGCGAAAGGCAAGAATCAGAGATAGGATAATCTCCATTCTCCATAATGGAGAGTCAGGGGCTATCTTGTTTTATGCTATTTTACCTAAGAGAATATAGTAGGTCCTAAGAGAATGTAGTAGGTCCTATGAGGTACAATATGTTTATGAGAGTTGATGATTAGGAGTAGTTGTGATTATGACTAGTGACCAACTTGCTATGTGATGTCTCATTGATGAAAACGATGATCATGAGGAGGAGTTATATGACAATGATGTATTATGATGATAAGTTGTTAATGAAATGATGATGATGATGATGATATTTATTATATCATTGGGTGAAAGAACCGCAGATTAGATTCAAGTGGATGTCCATCCACTTGAAACTAGTCCACGGTTCTTTCCCCCAGTGATGTAATAACTCATTATGATGTAGAAACAATCTCTAAATTGCCGCGATATGAAAACTTGTATAAAGGTGTATGAATACAACATGAAATAAAAAAGAAGTAAAATACGGAATAATAGTAGTAGCGCGTGCTGGGAGAATCGCTACTACTAATTACCAGTAGCGCTCATTGTAGAAAGTGCTACTACTAAGTCGATATAGCAGTAGTGTGGTCTAACCCACGCTACTGCTAACCTTCAGCTATAGCGCCTTACTAGTAACGCGGTTCCCCGCGCTACCGATAGGCATTAAACCCGCGGTACTGCTAGGGTTTTCCCTAGTAGTGACATGTAACTGTAGTGATATTCTAGATCAAAGGCATCATCATAATAGTTGTGGATAGAAAGAATTCACTTTTTCTTTGCTTGTGTCCTTTGCTTACTGCGCCATAACAATGGATAATCTTCATTGTTTAATAGGGTGCTTGGGTCAGCCTTGACTTTGAAGGGAGGAATTTCATGAAACTTTTCATAATCTTCAGACATATCTGTCTTGCCCTCCAATCCCACGATGTCTCTTTTTCCTGAAAGAACTATGTGATGGAGTCATGTACCTAGGGTAGGGTCACAGACCTGATCTAAGTACCCTTCCCAAGGACACCCTTAGAAGAGGTCACCTTCCAGTCGACCAACGAGGGATTCACTCGACTGACTTGAAGGACTCGACCACGAAGACTCACTCGACTACCAGGAGGTCAAAAGGCACTCTGCACTGCAACGACCTGTAGTTAAGTAGACTTTATGATAGTTAAGACACTTTATGTGGGACGTTACCAGTAACGCCCCGGACTAAATACACCTTAAACCCTTCATTACGTGGGCTGGCTGGGGTCCTGGCGCACTCTATATAAGCCACCCCCCTCCACAGGCAGAAGGGTTCGGCATCCTGTAATTCATATACACATAATCCACTCGACCGCCTCCGGGCTCCGAGACGTAGGGCTTTTACTTCCTCCGAGAAGGGCCTGAACTCGTACATCTCTTGTGTTACAACCTCTCCATAGCTAGGACCTTGCCTCTCCATACCTACCCCCCACTCTACTGTCAGACTTAGAACCACGACAGTTGGCGCCCACCGTGGGGCAGGTGTTTTAGCGATTTTGTGGAGAAGTTGCGGTTCTTCCGAGTACTTTCATCATGATGACTGCTGGAGTTTTGGTTGAGGGTCGAGAGATCCGTCTCGGTGCTCTCACCTTCGTCGCCGACGACTCCGCCTGGCTCCAGGAGGCTCCACTCGACGTCGATGCGCTCCCCGTCCGCGGTGCGACGCATTTTCGCGCATGTGTCCGCGGCGTTCTGCTGCGGCAACCGTCGACTCCGTATCGGTCGACTCCCCCATCGACCACCCTCCCGGTCTTCCGCCAGCGCAAGCGCTCGGGCCGGTCGAGGCTTCAGCGGTGGGTGAGGCACGCGGTGGCTCGCCAGACGGCCACCACCCAAGTTGCGGCAATCGAGCCCGACGAATCTCTCTACGGCCTGTTCGATCTGTCGACTGGCTCCGTAGAGACTGCATCCGAGTGCGATAGCAGTGATCCAGCGGCGGAAATCCTGATGGTCGACGGGCCCCGCAGTCCCCCTGGCTTCGCCCGTGATGGTGGAGCAGGCGACGGAGGCGACCCCGCACGAGACCACGAAGAGTACCAGCCCGAGCCACTCGACTCTCTGCAAAGAGAGGAACTTCGCCGCAGGAACGTGGATGCCCTGCGTACTCCCATCGCAGGAGAAACCCCCGAGGCTCGCGCCTTGGAGGAGGCACGTTTGGCCAATTTGGCCGAACGCACTCGACTGGAGAATCTTCAGCGAGCACTCGACGAGCGCGCGCGGCAACGAGTTCCCGACACCAGTCGACGTCAACTCTTCCCGCCGACTCAGGTATATCGAACCCCAATCCAGAATTTAGCAGCTGCGACCCGTATAGCAGAGTCCATCCAGCCCTCTCAGTCGGAAGCTGGCAGAGGCTTGATGCAGATCAGGGATTTGCTCCGGGCAGCAGGAGATCAGAATTCGGCCGTGTCGCAGTCGCGCAACAGAATTCACAGTCGATCCGTCGCTGCGAATACGGTTCAGTCGGCTCACAGCCCCAGATCGCCTCCGCGGCGTGAAGGGCGCGAGAATCGGCGAGACCAATATGGTGACCGACTCGACCGAGATGATAGGCGTCGAGTGCCCAATTCCCCTCCGAGGGGTGGGTCTTACGCTCCTCGGCAGCAAGATGACAGACGTCAGCTCAGTGCGGGGCGAAGAGTTCCAGTCGACCCCAGAGAACCAGGCTTTGATGCGCGATCCATTATCGTGCAAGGCTTAGTCGACCGGAACAGAGCCCATCGAGGTGGACTCGACAGAGATGCGCCCACAAGCAGTCGAGTGCATGTTTCTGGTCCTGAATGTTTCAGCAGAGCTATCAGAGCCGCAGTTATCCCTCCCAATTTCAGGTTGGCAACAGGAGTCAGCAAGTTCACTGGTGAGTCTAAGCCTGAAACTTGGCTTGAAGACTACCGAGTGGCGGTTCAGATTGGTGGTGGGAACGACGAGGTGGCCATGAAGCATTTGCCCCTCATGCTGGAAGGTTCTGCCAGGGCATGGTTGACTCAATTACCTCCTAGCAGCATTTACACTTGGGAAGATCTGTCCCGAGTGTTCATCAGAACGTTTGAAGGAACTTGCAAGCGACCGGCTGGATTGACGGAGCTGCAAGTCTGCGTGCAGAAGAACAATGAGACTCTCAGGGAGTATATTCAGAGATGGATCACTTTGCACCATACTGTGGAGAATGTGTCTGATCATCAGGCAGTCTGCGCCTTTAAGGATGGTGTCAAGAATAGAGAATTGAGTTTGAAATTTGGTCGAACCGGTGACATGACCTTGAGTCGGATGATGGAGATTGCTACCAAGTACGCCAACGGCGAAGAAGAAGACCGACTCCGAAGCGGCAAGCACAAGCCGAGTCAGTCGGAAAAGGGAAACACCAGTCGGAAACAGAAGCGGAAGGCTGAACCGGCAGCTCCTGGAGAGGCTCTGGCCGTGACTCAGGGAAAGTTTAAAGGGAAACCAAAAGGATCCTGGAACCCTAAGAAGGTAAAGGATAAGGAAGGGAACGACGTGATGGATATGCCGTGTCACATCCACACGAAGAAAGACGAAGAGGGGAATATCATCTACCCGAAGCATACCACTCGCCAATGTCGACTCCTGATCCAGCAGTTTCAGGGAAAACAGTCTAAGGACAAGGAGAAGGAGTCGGACAAGCCCGCAGACAAAGAGGACAGTGAGGAAGGATATCCACATATCAACTCCACTCTGATGATCTTTGCAGATGTGGAAAGCAAGAGTCGATTGAAAGTCATTAACCGAGAGGTGAACATGGTCGCCCCAGCAAAAGCAAATTATCTGAGATGGTCCCAAACACCCATCACATTCGACCAATCTGATCACCCGACTCATATTGCCACCCCTGGGAGGCAAGCTTTGGTGGTCGATCCAGTTGTCGAAGGCACTCGACTGACAAAAGTGCTGATGGACGGTGGTAGTGGGCTGAATTTGTTGTATGCAGACACGCTGAAAGGAATGGGCATTCCGATGTCCCGACTGAGCACCAGTAACATGAGCTTTCATGGAGTTATACCAGGAAAGAAAGCCGAGTCACTCGGCCAAATAGCTCTGGACGTGGTGTTTGGTGATTCGAAACATTTTCGCAAAGAGAAGTTGACGTTTGAGGTCGTGGATTTTCAGAGTGCATATCATGCCATTTTGGGGAGACCAGCTTATGCACGGTTCATGGCTCGACCATGTTACGTGTACCTCAAATTGAAGATGCCCGGCCCCAAAGGAGTGATCACTGTCACCGGTGATCGGAAAAAGGCAGAAGAGTGCTTTCAGAAGGGCTCAAAGATTGCCGATTCCCAGGTGACAGCGGTCGAGTTCGAAGAATACAAGCAAAACGCAGATCCGAGTGATTTGCTGCGATCCAAGAAACCCGCCACAGAATCTGCATTTCAGTCGTCCGGTGAGACAAAGCCTGTTCACATTCACCCGACCGACCCCGATGCAGCTCCGACCCACATCTCCACAACACTCGACCCGAAATAGGAAGAAGCGCTCATCCAGTTCCTCCGTGAGAACTGGGACATTTTTGCATGGAAGCCCGCTGACATGCCAGGTGTTCCCAGGGGACTGGCTGAGCATCGCCTAAGAGTCGACTCATCTGCAAAACCAGTCAAAGAGCATCTTCGGCGGTCCGCCGTCCAGAAGAGAAAAGCCATTGGTGAGGAAGTGGCTCGACTGTTGGCGGCAGGATTTATCCGAGAGATATACCACTCCGAGTGGCTCGCTAATGTCGTCATGGTTCCTAAGAAGGACAAATCACTCCGAATGTGCATTGATTTCAAGCACATCAACCGGGCCTGCCCGAAAGATCATTTTCCTCTCCCTCGCATAGATCAAATTGTTGACTCGACCGCGGGATGCGAGAGACTGTCTTTTCTAGACGCCTACTCCGGGTACCACCAGATCCGTCTGTACGGACCCGACGAGGTAAAAACAGCTTTCATCACTCCATTCGGGTGCTTCTGCTATATCACCATGCCATTCGGCCTCAAGAATGCCGGAGCCACATTTATGCGAATGATTCAGAAGTGTCTTCTCACTCAAATCAGTCGGAATGTGGAAGCGTATATGGATGATATCGTCGTCAAGTCACGAAAAGGTTCCGACCTGCTCGCTGACCTCGCCGAAACATTTGCCAACCTCAGAAGGTATGATATCAAGCTCAATCCATCAAAGTGCACATTTGGAGTTCCTGGTGGCAAGTTACTCGGTTTTCTCGTTTCCGAGCGAGGAATCGACGCTAATCCAGAGAAGATCGGCACTATTCTCCGAATGAAACGCCCTGTGCGAGTGCACGATGTCCAGAAGCTTACTGGATGCTTGGCCGCATTAAGTCGATTCATCTCACGACTCGGTGAAAAGGCATTGCCTCTTTACCGACTGATGAAGAAGGCAGACAAGTTCGAGTGGACTCCAGAAGCTGATGCAGCGTTTGCCGAGCTAAAAGCTCTGCTCTCCACCCAGCCGGTGCTTGCTGCTCCAATCAGCAAAGAGCCTCTGCTGCTCTATATCGCAGCCACAGGACAGGTCGTCAGTACTGTGCTTACGGTCGAGCGGGAAGAAGAAGGAAAAGCTCTCAAAGTTCAGCGCCCAGTGTATTATTTGTCTGAAGTCTTGACTCCATCCAAGCAGAGATATCCTCATTATCAGAAGCTTGTGTATGGAATATACATGACCACAAAGAAGGTTGCTCATTATTTCTCTGATCATTCCATCACAGTCGTCAGCGACGCTCCACTATCAGAGATTTTGCACAACAGAGATGCAACTGGTCGAGTGGCTAAATGGGCGATTGAACTTCTTCCCCTTGATATCAAGTTTGAGGCAAAGAAAGCCATTAAGTCCCAGGCAATAGCAGATTTCCTCGCCGAGTGGATTGAACAGCAGCAGCCGACTGAAGTTCACTCGGAGCATTGGACCATGTTCTTTGATGGCTCTAAGATGTTGAATGGTTCCGGTGCTGGGGTTGTCCTGGTTTCCCCCAGAGGAGATAAGCTCAGATATGTGCTCCAGATTCACTTTGATTCCTCCAACAATGAGGCAGAATATGAGGCCCTCTTATACGGATTGCGCATGGCCATTTCACTCGGCGTCCGTCGCCTGATGGTCTATGGCGACTCGGATTTAGTGGTCAACCAAGTGATGAAGGAGTGGGACGTGAGAAGCCCAGCCATGACTGGATACTGCAGTGCAGTGAGGAAGCTGGAAAAGAAGTTCGAGGGGTTGGAGCTCCATCATATACCCCGACTGAAAAATCAAGCAGCTGATGATCTAGCAAAGATAGGTTCCAAGAGAGAAGCCATTCCGAGTGGTGTGTTCTTGGAGCATATACACACTCCGTCAGTCAAAGAAGATCCTTTCACCGAAGAAGCTCCACAGCCCAAGAGTGCCACAGATCCGACTGAGGTTGAAGTCCCAGCAGTGGTCGACTTGATCATGGAGGTCTTGGTGGTCATTCCCGACTGGACAGTTCCATATATCGCGTATATCCTGAGAAAAGAGCTTCCGGAGGATGAGGAAGAGGCTCGACAGATCGTCCGTCGATCTAAGGCCTTTACCGTAATCAAAGGACAATTATACAGAGAAAGCGCGACTGGAGTTGGTCAGAAGTGCATAACACCAGAAGAAGGTCGACTCATCCTCAATGATATCCACTCGGGGACCTGTGGCCATCATGCGTCCTCTCGGACCATCGTGGCCAAAGCATACCGAGCCGGATTTTACTGGCCAAAGGCGAATGAGATGGCAAAGGAGATAGTGGATAAGTGCGAGGGATGTCAGTTCTACTCGAATATGTCGCACAAGCCTGCATCAGCCCTGAAGACCATTCCACTCGTCTGGCCTTTCGCAGTATGGGGGTTGGACATGGTCGGTCCTTTGAGAACAGGGCGAAGTGGCTTCACGCATGTACTGGTGGCAGTCGACAAGTTCACCAAGTGGATCGAGGCTAAACCAATCAAGAACCTTGACGCCGGTGCTGCTGTTAGCTTCATCAGAGAACTAATATTCAGATATGGAGTCCCGCACAGCATCATTACGGATAATGGGTCGAACTTTGACTCGGAGGAATTCAGAGATTTCTGTAACTCTCAAGGCACACGAGTCGACTACGCTTCAGTCGCTCATCCGCAGTCGAATGGACAAGCAGAGCGAGCCAATGGCCTGATTCTCAAGGGACTGAAACCCCGACTGATGCGTGATCTCAAGCATGCAGCTGGAGCTTGGGTCGACGAACTTCCCTCGGTGCTTTGGGGACTGAGGACCACACCTAATCGGTCGACCGGAAGAACTCCATTCTTCTTGGTCTACGGAGCTGAAGCAGTCTTGCCGAGTGATCTTCTCCACAATGCTCCTCGAGTTGAAATCTACAACGAAGCAGAAGCTGAACAAGCGCGGCAGGACGCAGTCGACCTTTTAGAGGAAGAAAGGGAGATGGCTCTGATCCGGTCGACCATCTACCAACAAGATTTGCGTCGTTTCCACGCCAGAAATGTGAGAGGTCGAGCCTTCCAAGAAGGAGATTTAGTTCTCCGAGTGGATCAGAAGAAACAACACAAGCTTGCTCCTTCTTGGGAAGGACCCTTCATCGTCACCAAAGTTCTCCACAACGGGGCGTACCGTCTCTACAACGTCGAGCATAATATCGACGAGCCCCGAGCTTGGAACGCGGAACTACTCCGCCCATTTTACACTTAAGTTTTATCACTCGGATGAGTTGCAATAAAGTACTTCTGTAGTTCATGGACCTCAAAATAATAGTGTCATAGTTCCTCCATAATTTTTGTCACTTTTTATTTTGTCCAATGAAATTTCCCCCCAGTGGGTGACTTAGCCGCGAATCCGTTTCGCCTAAGTTTGTAAAAATCCTACCGAGTGAAGAGCCAGACTCCCACTCGGAGGCTTAGCTGCGAATCCGTTTCGCCTAAGTTATCAGAAATCCTACCGAGTGAAGAGCAAACCTCTCATTCGGAGGCTTAGCTGCAGTCCAAGTACTCGCCTAAGTTATCAGAAATCCTACCGAGTGAAGAGCAAACCTCTCACTCGGGGGCTTAGCTGCAGCCCAGCGCTCGCCTAAGTTGTCAGAAATCCTACCGAGTGAAGAGCAAACCTCTCACTCGGGGGCTTAGCTGCAGCCCAGTGCTCGCCTAAGTTGTCAAAAATCCTACCGAGTGAAGAGCAAACCTCTCACTCGGGGCTTAGCTGCAGTCCAAGTACTCGCCTAAGTTATCAGAAATCCTACCGAGTGAAGAGCAAACCTCTCACTCGGGGGCTTAGCTGCAGCCCAGTGCTCGCCTAAGTTGTCAAAAATCCTACCGAGTGAAGAGCAAACCTCTCACTCGGAGGCTTAGCTGCAGTCCAAGTACTCGCCTAAGTTATCAAAAATCCTACCGAGTGAAGAGCAAACCTCTCACTCGGGGCTTAGCTGCAGCCCAGTGCTCGCCTAAGTTGTCAAAAATCCTACCGAGTGAAGAGCAAACCTCTCACTCGGGGGCTTAGCTGCAGCCCAGTGCTCGCCTAAGTTATCAAAATCCTACCGAGTGAAGAGCAAACCTCTCACTCGGGGGCTTAGCTGCAGCCCAGTGCTCGCCTAAGTTATCAGAAATCCTACCGAGTGAAGAGCAAACCTCTCACTCGGGGGCTTAGCTGCAGTCCAGTGCTCGCCTAAGTTATCAAAATCCTACCGAGTGAAGAGCAAACCTCTCACTCGGGGGCTTAGCTGCAGCCCAGCGCTCGCCTAAGTGGACTAAGGAATAAGTCGATTGCAGTAAGCGCCCCGCTTTGAACCTGCAAAAGACATTTCGAGCCAAAAGCAATCATATTCAAACACCAAATTCAAGTTCGGATCGATACCTAAAGGAACCGAAAGTGCTCAGGCGCTAAGCCCGTTAAGGTTTATCGGTTACAACTCCACTCGGCATACCGAGGCAAATTTAAAGCGTCGAGTTTAGAAGAAGTTTTTTACCCCTCCTGTGGAGGGCTGGAAGGTGCAACAAACTCATCAAGATCAATTCCATCTGCGATCCGAGTGGCAGCCGCAAGGAAAGTTTCCATAAAGGACCTGAAGTCGTGTTTCTTGGTGTTGGCCACCCGGAGGGCCGCCAGCTTGTCTTCTCGCGCATCTTTGCAGTGGACTCGGGCCAGACACAGAGCAACATCTGCACCGCACCGAGCCGAGGACTTTTTCCACTCCTGCACTCGACCAGGGATCGTGTTCAAGCGAGCCATCAGCGACTCGAGGTCGTTCTGAAGTGTCTCCCCGGGCCAGAGCGTCGAGTCGATGCGAGATGTGGCGACCTTCAGCCTTGCAAGATAGTCCACGACAGCTGCAACACGGGACTCCAGTCGGAAAACATTCATGGCAACTTCGTCATCCATCGGAGAATTGACGGGGTCAAGGTTTGGTTCCAGCCGGCTAGTTTCTTCTTCAAAGTTTTGACAAAATTCTGCAAGGACGATCACCGAGTCAAGGCGATGGTCGAATGGAAAAACCACGGTTGGAAATGATCGCCGAGCATAGAGATTTACCTTCAAGCATAAGAAACAGCTTCTTGGCAAGACCATTCAGGAAGGCCTCCAGATCTTTTTTCTTCCCAAGAGCAGCTTTCAGATTGGCATTTTCTTGCTCAAGCTTGGCGACTGAAGCTAACTTCTCGTCAACAAGC
Source organism: Triticum aestivum (assembly GCF_018294505.1). NCBI lineage: Eukaryota > Viridiplantae > Streptophyta > Magnoliopsida > Poales > Poaceae > Triticum > Triticum aestivum. The sequence continues at coordinate 26,171,380 of NC_057795.1, read as the reverse complement.
TTGATCTTCTCAGCTAGTTCAAGGTCCTTCTTCCGTTCGGCCTCCCTCACCTTACCTGCAAGTTACAGCAAGATCAGATTTTGAAACAAATAAAGGGAAAAAGCAGTCGTCAAGGTCTCACCAAACATACCTTCGGTCTCCTCCTTTGCCTTCGTCAGATTCTCCTGAACCAGCTTCAAATTCAGCTCGAGCTGAATGTGCTTGTTTTCCAGCTCAGAGTAGCGAGCCACAAGATCACAGGAGTTCTGCGAAGAACCAATCGACTAAAATGTCAAATATAATTCACTTCCGAGTGAAAAAGGAAAAATCACGCGTTTCTAAGACTACAGCCGAATACGAGCATTCGACCGTAGTCTCGGGGACTACACCCAGTGGGTGCACTCAGCGTGCCCCCACTAATCGACCAGTCGAAGACAGAGTCGACCAGTCGACCGGTTTGTGAAATCCAGTCGCCTTAGTCGAATGACGGAAAGACTGAAATTATAAAGCCTAAGGCCGACTGCCCGCAGTCGACCTTAGCCTTGGGGACTACACCCAGTGGGTGCACTCAGCGTGCCCCCACTAATCCTATTTGAAGACAGAGTCGACCAGTCGACCTCAAAAAAAACAAGATGTATTCTTTAAGACTGTAACCGACTGCCAGCAGTCGACCACAGTCTCGGGGACTACACCCAGTGGGTGCACTCAGCGTGCCCCCACCGGTTTGCGAAATCCATTCGCCGTAGTCGAATGACGGAGAGACTGAAATTATAAAGCCTAAGGCCGACTGCCAGCAGTCGACCTTAGCCTTGGGGACTACACCCAGCGGGTGCACTCAGCGTGCCCCCGCTAACACGGAGTTTAAATCGACACACCCAGTGGGTGACTACTATAAATTCTGGAAAGAAAAGTTTTTTGATAGCATATCCTAACAGAACAAGTGGTGGTCGACTGACCTGAACATTCCTTTGAAGGGCGGAACTGGCGTCGTAAGCTGCCTGGCTCGCATCCCGGATGGTCTTCAACTGCTCCATCATGATCCCTGCCTGGCGTATCGCCTCCTTCGCGGCGCCAGCTTGGTCCTCTGGGACGTGGTGCGTCGTGAAGAGGGAGGGCTGCGGAGCACTCGTCAGCGGATCTGCGAAGGACACAGTGTGTCGAGTGGTGTTCTCCTCCTCCGCGACCAGAGTCTCAGGCACCGTCACATCCTGGGGCACCCTGCTGGCAGACGCTTTCCTTCTCATTCTGTGCTTTAGTGGTTCCTCGTCTTCATCATCATCAGGGAGAGTGATAACAACATTGGATGGAGCTACAGAAAAGAATCAGAATTAGAGATCATGAGTCAGTCGACTAGAAACGGTGTTAAGAGTATAATACCAGGTTTTGAGGTTGCTGCGTCCTCCATCGCATGGTCGTCAGCCCGGGCTGAGGTCTCAGAAGTAGCAGCACTGCAACTCCAAAGAGTCAGTCGACTAACTCCAGCGCCAACCAGAGATAAAGTTCACACAAAACAAGAAGACGTAAGCAATATGATTACCCTGATATGGTGGGGATGGACACCTTCATCTTCGGCAGGTGCTTGGTCGGCTTCGACGGGGCCGCCCTGGGCTGCTTCGGCGCCTTTTCAGTCGGCGCCGGAGAGGTGGTCCGGGGGCGCTTGGTCGACTGAGTAACAGTCGCGACCCCCTCGCCGCGTTCAGTCGCAGGGTCATGGACAAGTTTCGACCGCCTTTCCGAGCGCGGTGGTGCGACCTCCTCCTCCTCCTCCTCTTCCCCGTCCTCATCGTCATCATCATCATCGTCATCGTCATCATCATCGGCCTCGGCGGCGTCCGAGTCCCACTCCTCCTCCTGGCTCTCGCCCCCGCTCGCTTCTCCCTCCTCAGTCGGAGCCTGCGCTCCGTTGGGCATCGAGTACAGTTCAGTGAGGGCCTGAGGGACAACAAGACAAAGATCAGTCGACCGATCAGCAGAGAAAGCAGAAATAAAATATGATGAGAATACAACGGGAAGTGGGGCAGACATGCCTTGTTTGGATCACTGTGGCAGTCGAGTGGAGGAATCCTTCTGGCCCCGCGAGGGTTGTCCTTGTTCCCAGTAACAGCGGCCATCCACCTTTCCAGAGTGGCATCGTCGACTGCTTCTGGATTGACCCGAGTCACATCCTCAGTCCCACAGTACAACCACATGCAGTGGCTCCGGAACTGAAGAGGCTGGATTCGGCGCCTAAGGAAAACTTCCAGGAGATCCATGCCCGTCACTCCCTCCCGAACCAACTGAACTACGCGCTCCATCAACATCTTCACGTCAGCTTTCTCCTCCGGAATCAGCTTCAGGGAGGAGGGCTTGTTCACTCGGTCCATGGTAAATGGAGGGAGCCCACTCGACTGCCCCGGTGTCGACTCATCCTGGCAGTAGAACCAGGTCGACTGCCAGCCTCTGACTGACTCGGGAAATGTCATGGCTGGGAAGGTGCTCTTGTTTCTCACCTGGATCCCCAGACCTCCACACATTTGGACCACTCGGGTTCTTTCGTCGCCTGGACTCGCCTTCTTCACAGTTTGAGAGCGACATGTGAATATGTGCTTGAACAAGCCCCAGTGCGGTCGACAGCCCAGAAAACTCTCGCACATGGACACAAACGCGGCAAGATAGGCGATAGAATTCGGGGTGAAGTGGTGGAGTTGCGCTCCAAAAAAGTTCAAGAAACCACGGAAGAAAATGCTCGGCGGCAAAGAGAATCCGCGGTCGACATGGGTAGCCAGAAGCACGCACTCACCCTCTTCCGGCTGGGGCTGCCACTCTTTCCCCGGAAGCCTCGCAGCTCCATGGGGGATCAGGCCCTCGTTGGCCATGTCGAGGAGATCCTTCTCCGTGATGGTCGACTGGATCCAATCTCCCTGGACCCAGCCTTTCGGCAGGCGGGATCTGGACGAAGACCCACCGCGGCTGGTGGATCTCCCCTTCGCCTTCTCCGTCGCCGACGCCTTCTTCGCGCGCTCCAGCGCCGCCGTCTTCTCCTTGACCATGGCTTCCGGCGGGGCGCGTGAGGAGAAGTGGTGCGGAGGCGAGAGCGAGCGCGTTGGGCGGAGACGAAGGAGGCAGAGAGAGAGAATGCTGAGGCACTGTTCAAAAAACCCTCGCCGGGCGCATTTATAAGATCCCTTCCGAGTGGATGACAGGTGGACCCGGCAGATCTAATCATATCCTGGAACTGTTACGCGGGCGGGATACGTGGCGAAGAAAGCGGCGCGGGGATCGAGGCGTCTATGTCCCGTCCCATCCGAACGCCGCGGTCCGCTCCGCTTCGCGCGTTTCCCCAAATTTCGCATCCCGCGGAATCCGCGAACGGCAGATCAGTCTGTCAGGCGCGGGATTTCCTGCGATCCGTCGCTCGGAAATCGACGAAGCCCGAAAGATCACTCGACGAAAGAAAAGAATGGATCGAGTCGACTGAAGACAAGTTGCTCACTATCAACGAAGAGATTCTCTGGTTCAGAACAACGCACGACCAGTGTGCAAAGGTTAATCGGAAACAGCATCAACTCCTCCGTCACTCAAAGCCTCAATCCATTCGGGGGCTAATGATGGAGTCATGTACCTAGGGTAGGGTCACAGACCTGATCTAAGTACCCTGCCCAAGGACACCCTTAGAAGAGGTCACCTTCCAGTCGACCAACGAGGGATTCACTCGACTGACTTGAAGGACTCGACCACGAAGACTCACTCGACTACCAGGAGGTCAAAAGGCACTCTGCACTGCAACGGCCTGTAGTTAAGTAGACTTTATGATAGTTAAGACACTTTATGTGGGACGTTACCAGTAACGCCCCGGACTAAATACACCTTAAACCCTTCATTACGTGGGCTAGCTGGGGTCCTGGCGCACTCTATATAAGCCACCCCCCTCCACAGGCAGAAGGGTTCGGCACCCTGTAACTCATATACACATAATCCACTCGACCGCCTCTGGGCTCCGAGACGTAGGGCTTTTACTTCCTCCGAGAAGGGCCTGAACTCGTACATCTCTTGTGTTTACAACCTCTCCATAGCTAGAACCTTGCCTCTCCATACCTACCCCCCACTCTACTGTCAGACTTAGAACCACGACACTATGTGGCGCTTTGGCTCGTCGTATGATGTATCCACTTCCTTATCTTTTCTTTTTCTTGGTTTGGTAGACATGTCCTTCACATAGAAAACCTGTGCCACATCATTGGCTAGGACGAATGGATCGTCTGTGTACCACAGATTGTTCAGATCCACTGTTGTCATTCCGTGTTGTGGGTCTACCTGTACCCCGCCTCCTGACAGATAGACCCATTTGCACTTAAACAAAGGGACCTTAATATCATGTCCTTTGTCAAGTTCCCATATGTCCACTATGTAACCATAATATGTGTCCTTTCCCATCTTGGTTGCTGCATCAAAGAGGGCACCACCACTACAAAAAAAATACACTTCCGTGATGATACGTGTTTGTCACAGTAGGTCGCATTTTTTGTCATGCATGTACATCCATGAAAAATTTGTGACAGAATAGAGATAGTCATACCTGCGCTGTCGTAGAAGTGTTCGATGACATTACCAAAATTATCATCACGGAAGTGTCCACTTCCATGATGATAAATCACGCGTCATAGAAGTGCTTTCGTCAAGGGTGACCGACACGTGGCATCCACCGTAACGGAACGCCGTTAAGCTATCGGGTCGGGTTTTGGATCCGATAACCCGATAACAGCCCCGACCAATGGGGATTTTCCACGTGTAAAATCATCATTGGCTGGAGGAAACACGTGTCGGCTCATTGTTGGGACAGATGTCATCCACTCATTGGACAGAAGGCGCCTATGATACGTCGACACGTGCCACGGCCCAACAGAGGCCCATTCCTGTGAAAAGGCCAGCCCGTTTGACTTGGTCAAAAGGTGACGAGCCGGCCCATGGAAAGCCTGTTAACGACTTGTTCGCATATAGCCCATTTATAGCCCGCTATCCCAAGGCCCGTTATGCCCTATCTGAATTAGGCCCAGTAGCGTCATCTGGGCCATCCAATATGATTCCAGCCCATTTTCACTTCTAGCCCATGTATGGCCCATGATGTCTTTCATCCCATATGAGGCCCTATGTAACTCTTGGCCTATTAACGGCCCGTGGTGAAACTGGCCCGCGATGAACAGCGTATTACTTTAGACCCATTAACGACCCATGGTGAAACTGGCCCGTAATGAGCAGTCTATCACTTTATACCCATTAAGGGCCCGTTATTCAGTTGGGCCGTTTACAGCCCATGTTATCTTTCGGCCTTCTAAGAGCCCATTTATTCTTGGGCTTATTCACAGCATTCGGTTACTTACGGCCCGTTACTGTCAATTTTTGCTTGTGGGCCAAATTCAGCCCGTCATTACAGTCAGACCATTTGTGGTCCGTTAGTCTGTTGGGCCATTTTCATAGCATCACCAAATACGGCCTATTAACGGCCTGTTATGGTCAGCCAATAAAACGTACGATTTCCATTATAGGCCCATCTATGGCCCATTAAAGGACAGTACAAGACCCATAAATGAGTCGGCGGCCCATGGATCCTACATGACATAGAAGGCCCATGGATCCTACGAGATGTAGAAGGCCCATGGACACTACGAGACGTAGAAGGCCCATGGATCCACTACTAGGGAAAAGGCTAGCAGCATCACGGGTTTTTGGTGTATCAGTAGCACGGGGTGGGGCGCTACTAATAAGGCGCTACAACTAACATATAGCAGTAGCGCGTGGTCACTGGCGCTACTGCTACACAAGTGTAGCAGCAGCACGGTTACTGGGAGCACGCTACTGCTAGTAGCTCTAGCGCCCTTTGCAGCAACGCGCTACTGCTATAGAGGCGCTGCTGCTAACTTCTATACACTCGCTACTGCTAATTTAACAGTTTTTTGTTTTTTGGGCATATTTGTTTTGTATTTGAATAGGCTTTATAGAAGAATCTTTAGCACATAGAAATGTCATCATGATACACATACAAATGCCTGCGAGACCACGAATATAATCATAGCATATACATACAAATAGTCTCATCATAATCATCATCCAACACAAAGTGGTCTCTCGTCATCATCTCAAAAATAGCGATACAAGTCCTTGATTACTTGCAAATACATCGTCATCCATCTAAACAATGGTATACGCGAGAAGAGCTATCACTTTGAGTACATGAGTTTGCATCCCTCTCTCGCATTAGCGTGAACCTAAACTAACTACTACCTGTCGCTCGGAAACCGGAAACCGGCAACACCTGGGCCTAACACTCCGGCCACTCATCGTATATATACTCCTGGCGTAGCACTTCTTCGCCATCGATGATCTATGCACCTGCATCGTCACATGAGTAGATGATATGCAACATATATAGTTGAGTAACAGAAAGAGACAGACTTGACAAAAATAGAAACAACATATCATAAGCATAAATAACAAAGTTCATCGTAACCAAAATGCCCTAACTAGAGTGATCTTCGCTAGTCGAGGAGGAGGACGGTTTAATTACATCACAAATAAAGTTTCACTGCGCATAACTCAAAGTTTTGTCATACAGAAAGTATGGACTAAACAGACACATTGTCATATATCGACAATCACTCCAACATGCCGTGCCATCCATCGAGGTCAGGGAGATAGTCCCCGAGCTTAGTGAAAGGCTTCATGTCGAGACGCTGAGAGGCTATCCATGTTCGGATGTCTTCCCGCGACATTTGTCCTCCATAGAACATCCCTGTTTTTCCGACGACCTCTTTCATGATGATTTGGGCAAGTTCGCGCTGGATGTTATAGAACTCAGCTCGAAGTCGATGATCCTCGATATCTCCTATGTCCTTTGCCCATTGCAGAATATGGGCATCGCCAGATCTAGGTGACATGTGAAGGTTCTGGTGATCCCGTCTATACTCTAGCATGTGGTGTAGGACATAGAATCCATCATTAAGAGAATCGTTCGGTTGCTGGATGCAGCAGAAGTCGGTCTTATGGCTGAAGGCGGCCCTGCCACCCCTTATCTTCTTGTCCCTAACCTCTCCACCCCTTGCTTGGTAGTAAAACATAGCACTGTCGAGAACATCTTTGATGTGGGTGTAATCCTTTTTGTGAATGTTCCTCGACGAGTCCAAGTAAAGAGCGTGGGAGAATCGGGGGTAGAGGATGATGAGGACGGCGCGCCCGCCGCTGCGCAAAATAAGTACACCTCAAATTAATTAGCCTCCACCGTGCAAATGAATTATTGAAATCGAAGGAAGGATAGCAGCGCGGATGACTTACATGGGATGATAAGGCACGAGAATCGCCTCCTTGTCCTTATTGGCGAGCATGAAACTGACGATGTAATCCCTCGTGTATTCACGCCGCTCTGCACAGACTCCCAAGAAGCTCTCGTGCATGTAGTACGGGTCAGCGACACAGATATGATGTATCTGCTCAACCCCAATGATATAGTTCATGTGCAAGGCATAAAGGCGGACAAACGTAAAATCCAGCTTCTTCACGTGAAACATGTCGAATATGTAATTGAATCAGAGGAAGAACTTATCCGCTGGGAAGCTGTCGACGTACGACATTTGCCGCGGAACGTTAACCACGTAGAGTGGGTATCCTGGATCTTTCGAGGCGATGAGGCATTTCTCTACCCACAACACATCGTCATGAAGTCTCCTTAGATCGCCGAATCTGGCCCGTAGCGCTGTTGCAGGTAGGATTGGTTCACCGGGGATATGCCATTTATCCGCATTGGGGATATCTATACGGTCCTGAAGCCGAGGCTGCTGAGGCGGCTGGATCATAGAATCAGCTTTTTTGCCTTTCCTCGCTCTCTTCCTAGACTTCTTTACTACCGGAAGGTCGTCAATAACACGTTGAGACGGTAATTCAGGCACTGACTCATGACGCTCAAACCCTGAGGAGGCGCCAGTATAGACATACTGTTCAGCGCCATCGTCATCCTCATCCTCATCCATGGCGACGTCATCAGCGACTAATGGAGCCTCCTCCTTACCCCGTCCGCTATCACCCAACCCAACATCCGACGCTAATTGGGTAGGTGGGGTGTTGATGTTCATACCTTGCTGAGGCTGCGTGCTCGTGGGTGTGCTCCCGGCCGCCTCCAGACGAAGCAGACTCTTTGGCCACAACAGGACCCACCCATTGCAACAATCACCAAGCCGCCGCGGTGTCTCCTCGTCATCCACCAGTAGTGTTGGAGGAGGCAAATTCTCGTGGCCCAGTTCGACACTGGCCATGGAAACCTTGAAGACGTTCGGGGGGATCGGCCGGCTATGGAACAATGGTTCCTTCGGCTTCATTATCGTCGCCTTCCCCACGGCCACCTTCTGGTTGCCGATGGTGTACAATATGGTGCATGGGGTTTCGTTGGCCTGCAAAGAAAAGTCTGCGACATGAGACATCAAAAAGGCAACGAAAACGGGAGATTATACATTTATATTCAAGGGGCCAGTGTGACAGATACCGTGAGGGCGTCGAGCTCAGCCAAAGACGAAGCACCGCCGAGCACGTCCGGTGTGGGAGCAGGTGTGGTAGCCGGTGCGGGAGCAGGCGCGGGAGCCGGTGCGGGAGCCAGTGCGGGAGCAGGTGCTCCCAAGAAGTCAGCAAGGGGAAAGTCCTCTGCATTTTTTTCTGGATTTTTCCTTGTCCAAGTGATAACGCCCGTCACCAAGGAAGTAGACATGAAAATGATGAAAGTGTCCAAAAAATAAAAGAAAATAAGTTTCCCATGTGATATGTGGTCTAGTTGTTGGGAAAATTTGCAAATATGAATTTCGACTTTATTTGCAAAATCTCTCGAGAATTTGTAAAAATGGGCATAACTTTTGCATACTAACTCGGATGACAAAGTTTTTTATATGAAAAATCATCTACTCGAAAAGTTACATCCGAAATTAACGAGGGAATCCCGTTAAATTTTCAAAATCCTCAAAAACCAAACAAAAAAAAAGTTATGGGGCTTTTAAGATCTAGAGTGGAAAAAATCGAAACAATTTCAAACTGCGTGGTCAAACTGTGGTCAAACTGTGGTCAAACAATGGTCAAACTAATTATTCTAGAATATTAGTGTTACTAAATAATTATTTTAGTTTTTTTGAATTTTGGTCTAATCTGGTCAAACTGTGGTCAAACTATGCTCAAACTAATTATTCAAGAAATATTAGTGTTACTAATTTTTTAGACAAATAGTTTCAAACTCAAATAGTGAAATGTGTGACTTCATGCTCAAGCTAAATTCCTGAGGTTAATAGGATTGACATCTTACTATTGTCAGGAAAACAACAAGTGCAGACTTGGAAGCGAGGGAGAATAGAACTCGGAAGTTAAGCGTGCTCAGGCTGGAGTAGTGAGAGGATGGGTGACCGTCCGGGAAGTTAGATGATTTGGATTGATGAGGGGTGATTAGAGATTAAATTGAGCAGCGATGAGGGGTGATTAGAGATTTGAGGTTAAAATAATTCAGAAATTTGAAAATTAGGGAAAAAATCGAAATATTTTTTCGAAAAAAATAAAAAAACCCGCGCTGGTAGTAGTAGCGCGGGTTTTTACCCACGCTACTACTAAAGGACGTAGTAGTAGCGTGGGTGGCACCCGCACTACTGCTATAAGTTAGCTGTAGCGCCTTATTAGTAGCGCCGGCCCCCGCACTACTAATAGGCCAAAAACCCGCGCTGCTGCTAGGCTTTTCCCTAGTAGTGCCACTCCATCTCCTTCTCCTTCTCTGTCTCCGTCTCTGTCTCCATCTCATTGTGCCCCCGTGTACCGTGGCCTCACTCGCCTCCCCCAGTACCACTATTCCCTCGCTAGCCGCTCCAGCACCGACATCCTTCTCCCCCGTAAATCAAGCCCCCTTCCAAACTCCACCATGGCCGAACGCGAACCGCGCAGCATCCATATGAGCCGCGATTTGAGCAATCTCCCCAGTGACATCCTCGACCTCTGTTGTTCATGTATGGATATGTTGACCGCCCTGCGGCTGGCTGCATGCTCAAGGGACATGCACACGGCCATCTCGAAGAGAGGCCTAAGATTTTCAAGACACCCTGCTTGCTGCTATCTGGTCTTGCGAGATCGGCTCACCATGATACGGAGGCGTGCATGATGCCCCTCGACTTCAATCCGATCTCCATTAGCCTAAACTTCTTTGCAGGTATGTAGTGTGTCGCCGTACATCATTTCCCTCGACATCGATCCGATCACCATCGCCTAAAACTTCTTGGCAGGTATGTACTAGGTTGGCATGAACTCCGACTGGATGGCTACCTTCAGAGAAGACGGTAAAAAGTTGGTGCTCGTGAACTTCCAGACCTCCCATGAGATTATCCTTCCTCACTTGGATTATATAGAGTATTACCATAGCGGTCCAAGTCATCTAGATTACTACGTCAGTTGGACGGACGTTGTTTTGCAGAAGATTGTAATCTGCCAAGTACCCACACGACATGCGAATTACGCAGACTTGAAGCTAATTGCCTTGTTCGACCGCGGACTCACCTATCTTTACGCCGGTGCCTTTTTTAGCTGGAGACAACTCGGCTCGCAGTGGATCATCGTCAAAGCTGATACACACTTCTGTGATGCCATTGAACACAATGGCATCATCTACGCGATCGACAAAGCAGATGGCACCACGTATTGCTGGGACGGTGCGTGTAAGTTGTTTCCATCTCATGTTAATGATGACGCCATGACACTGTTTGGACTTTTTTGTGATGATTGGCATATCCCCGTTTGAGCAGAATTTGAGTAGAACTATGGCAATATATTAGGGACGCCGTAAATCAGCTATATTTGGAATGAGTTAATTCATGCGATTGTGACCATGTCATTAGAGCCAATTTGTACCCTAAATAATCAAACAGTTAGAAATATATGGATATTATCCTTATTTTACAGTAATCTATATACTACTACTAAATATGAGTGTGTATCAATGGCCATGTTAGTTTCCTCATTTTCATGATGTAGAAACATGCACCACACTGTTGGTTTCATCTAACTTTTTCTCTGCCATATTTATTATTCCATTTATATTCGACGAGTAGCCAGACGGGACCTTCATACTGAACATGCATTCAAATAAGATTTTCTTCTCTTCTTTGGTAAGAGCATAGCTGGCAGGACCTTCATTCTGCTTTGGAGGCATGCCATCTTTTTCGTGCAAACGTTGCAGGTCCTCCCGTGCCTCCGGTGTATCTTTTGTCTTCCCATACATGCCCAAGAAGCCTGGCAGGTTCACGCAAAGGTTCTTCGTCACGTGCATCACGTCGATTGAAGAGCGGACCTCTAGGTCTTTCTAGTAGGGTAGGTGCCAAAATATAGATTTCTTCTTCCACATGGGTGCGCGTCCCTCGGCGTCATTTGGAACAGATAGTCCGTTGGAACCCTTTCTGAAGATTACTTTTAAATCATTCACCATAGCAAGTACGTGATCACCGGTACGCATGGCGGGCTTCTTCCGGTGATCTGCCTCGCCTTTGAAATGCTTGAATTTCTTTCGACATTGATGGTTCATCGAAAGAAATCGACGTTGCCCCAGGTACACATTCTTCCTGCATTTGTCCATGTTTATACTTTCGTTGTCATCTAAATAGTGCGTGCATGCGTGGTATCCCTTGTATGTCTATCCTGAAAGGTTACTAAGAGCAGGCCAATCATTGATGGTTACAAACAACAACGCATGAGGTCAAATTCCTCCTGTTTGTGCTCATCCCACACACGTACACCGTTTCCAATCCATAGCTGTAAAAGTTCTTGAACTAATGGCCTTAGGTACACATCAATGTCGTTGCCGGGTTGCTTAAGGCCTTGGATGAGAACTGGCATCATAATGAACTTTCGCTTCATGCACAACCAAGGAGGAAGGTTATAGATACATAGAGTCACGGGCCAGGTGTTGTGATTGCTTCTCTGCTCCCCAAAAGGATTAATGTCATCCGCTCTTAAACCAAACCATATGTTCCTTGCGTCACCTGCAAACTCCTCCCAGTACTTTCTCTCAATTTTTCTCCACTATGACCCGTCAACAGTTGCTCTCAACTTCTCGTCTTTCTTACGGTCCTCTCTATGCCATCAAATCAACTTGGGATGCTCTTCATTTCTGAACAGGCATTTCAACCATTGTATTATAGGAACCCTCTTCTTGGGGCACTCGCCGTCAACATCACTAGGGTCATCTCGTCTGATCTTATACCACAATGCACCGCATACTGGGCATGCGTTCGAATCCTCGTACGCACCGCGGTAGAGGATGCAGTCATTAGGGCATGCATGTGTCTTTTGCACCACCAATCCTAGAGGGCATACAACATTCTTCGCTGCATACATACTATCGGGCAATTCGTTATCCTTTGGAAGCTTCTTCTTCAATATTTTCAGTAGATTCTCAAATCCTTTGTCATGCACACCATTCTATGCCTTCCACTGCAGAAATTCCAGTATGGTACCGAGCTTTGTGTTGCCATTCTTTGCAATTGGGGTACAAACCTTTTTTGTGATCCTCAAACATGCGATCGAACTTCAGCTTCTCCTTTTGACTTTCGCACTGTCTCCTTGCATCAACAATAACCTTACGGAGATCATCATCAGGCACATCGTCTGGTTCCTCTTGATCTTCAACAGCTTCCCCCGTTGCAGCATCACCATATTCAGGGGGCACATAGTTGTCATCCTCCTCTTCTTCTTCGATGTCTTCCATCATAACCCCTATTTCTCCGTGCTTGGTCCAAGCATTATAGTATGGCATGAAACCCTTATTAAGCAGGTGGGTTTGAAGGGTTTTTGAGTCAGAGTAAGACTTTGTATTCCCACATATAGGGCATGGACAACACATAAAACCATTCTTCTTGTTTTCCTCAGCCACTTCGAGAAAATTATGCACGCCCTTAATGTACTCGGAGGTGTGTCTGTCACCGTACATCCATTACCGGTTCATCTACGTGCATTATATATAATTAAGTGTGTCAAAAACCATTACAGAACATCATGAATAGATAAGTGACCAAATTAATAGAAGTTCATCATCACATTAAAACCAAAGTACATACATAGTTCTCATTGAACAACATATATAGCTCTCCAGAGCATCTAATTAAACCATACATGGAAACTATGTAAAGCATTTCAATGCAACAACAAACGCGATCATAATCGCAACCAAGGTAACAATTGATCCAATGGCGTAATGATACCAAGCCTCGGTATGAATGGCATATTTACTAATATTTCTAATCTTCAAGCGCATTGCATCCATCTTGATCTTGTGATCATCGACGACATCCGCAACATGCAACTCCAATGTCATCTTCTCCTCCTCAATTTTTTTATTTTTTCCTTCAAGTAATTGTTTTCTTCTTCAACTAAATTTAACCTCTCGACAATAGGGTCGGTTGGAATTTCCGGTTCACATACCTCCTAGATAAATAAAATCTATGTCATGTTGGCCGGCATAATTGTCATAAACAATAAATCAACCAAATAGTTATAAAAGATAATATATACCACATCCAAATCATAGACAAGACGAGGGCTGACGGGGGCGGATACCAAAACCATCGCACTATATAATAAGAAGCAACAATACAAGTAAGAAAATTATACAAGTATCTATCTAAACATACAAGTAAGAATTTTTTCCTTTCAGAAAGAATATAAGAACAAGAGGCTCACTACGGTGGCACTAGTAGAAAACGGGGCATACGTTCGGGCCAGAAAAGCCCATTAGTTCCGGTTTAGTCACAAGCCGGCATGAATGGGGGTATTAGTCTCAGTTCGTGGCTCAAACCGGGACTAAAGGCATTAGTCCCGGTTCAAATGAGCCTTTTAGTCCCGGTTTGAGACACGAACCAGGACTAAAGGGTGGTGTGCCCTTTAGTCCCGGTTTGTGTCTCAAACCGGGACTAAAGGGCCCTTTTTCAAACCCCCCCCTGGTGGATCGCCTTTTCAGTTTTGTAAAAAGCAAAAGAAAATGATAAAAACTTCAAAAATTTAAATCCTTCGAGATGTAGTTATGTTACTACATCTACTAGTTAGGAAAATTTAAAAACTTAAATTTGGACATGTTATAAAAATGCAAAATGGTCATATCTTTTGCATACGATGTCGAAAAAAATGCATAATATATAAAAAAATCAGCACGAAAATCCGCATCCGATTTTGACAGCCTACGACCTGTTTGCAATTTTTTAGAATCCTCAAATTCTAAAAGGAAAAAAGTTATGCCCAATTTTTTTGAATTTTCGTTAAATCTGGTCAAACTGTGGTTAAACTACTTATTCAAGAAGTATTAGTGTTACTAAATAATTATTTCAGTTTTTCTGAATTTTGGTCAAATCTGGTCAAACTGTGGTCAAACTGTGCTCAAACTGTAATCAAACTATGGTCAAACTTATTATTCAAGAAATATTAGTGTTACTTAATAATTATTTAAGAATATTAGTTTTACTAAATAATTAATTCAGTTTTTTTAATTTTGGTCAAATCTGGTCAAACTATGGTAAAACTATAGTCAAACTGTGGTCAAACTTATTATTCAAGAAATATTAGTGCTACTAAATATTTTCTTTTAGAATAATAGTTTCAAACTCAAACAGTGAAACATGTGACTTCATGCTCAAGCTAAACTCTTGAGGGTTAATAGGATTGACATCTTACTATTGTCAGGAAAACAACTTGGAAACGAGGGGGAATAGAACCCGGAGGTTAAGCGTGCTCAGGCTGGAGTAGTGAGAGGATGGGTGACCGGCCGGGAAGTTAGATGATTTGGAATGGTGAAGGATGATTAGAGATTATAGGTTAAATTGAGCAGTGATGAGAGGGATGAGGGGTGATTAGAGATTAAATTGTAAACTAATTCAAAAATTTGAAAATCCTGAAAAAAATTCAAAATAAAAATTCAAAAAAAATCATAAAAATACGTTTAGTCCCGGTTGGTATAAGAATCGGGACTAAAGGGGGTGCCTTTAGTGACGACCCTTTAGTCACGGTTCCAGAACCGGGACTAAAGGCCCTCACGAACCGGTACGAATGGAGCTTTTTCTACTAGCATGGTGCCGACACAAGATCGGCGCGGGCAATCGACGGCGGTGAAGACGGGCCACGGGACATGACGGACCGCTAAACCTACACAAATATTGAGGAAAATGGAGCTTGGAGGTCGAGCTTGGAGAGGAAAAAGCTTAAGTAGTGTGGCTCGGGCATTCCATCGAACACCTCAAGTGCATAGGAGGTGAGCTATAGCACCACAAAGCCCTCCCCTCGCCGGCCAGAAAAAACATAGCAGTGTGGAGTGCTCTGCTCACCGGCGAGGGGTATATATAGGCATCACATTGGTCCCGGTTCATGGCTGGAACTGGGACTAAAGGTCACCCTTTGGTTCTGGTTCAAGCCACCAACCGGGAACAATGATGGTGGGACCGAAGCGAGGCACATTGGACCCGGTTTGAGCCTCGAACCGGGACCAAAGGTGCCAGATGAACCGGGACCAATGCCCCACGATGGCCCGGTCGGACCCCTGGCCTCACGAACCGGGAACTATGCCCCCATGGGTCCCAGTTCTGGGCTAAATCAGGACTAATGGGCTGGCCCGGCCTGAACCAAAGCCCTGTTTTCTACTAGTGACTATCAATCAGCTGAGAAATGAAGAGAGTAGGAGCATCGATGGAACATCAAGGAGGCCAAACTACAACCCCTTCTTTCAAGAGTGAAAAAATAGGTACTAGGTTTTTTTAGCATTAAACTAGTTACTAGGTATATTCAACCATCTTCCCAGCCTATGAATGGAGCAAAGCTCATGGTCTACCCTGATTTGAGCCCTCATTGCAGTGTGCAAACCTTACTCCTGTTTGGATTTGCATGAATCCTAATTACTACCTCCATGGTAAAATATATGACATGTTAGTAGGCTAGTTTAGCCTAATAAAACGTAATATATTTTCGAACAGAGGTAGTAGTTGCTGCCGACCTAGAGTTCGACTTCATGGAGGAGCCGTCTTTTTGTACGATAAGTAAGTGGACTTCTGAAGGAGGGTCACCTGCAGATCGCCTTTTCAGTTTTAAAAAAAATAAAAGAAAATAAGTTTCCCATGTGATATGTGGTCTAGTTGTTGGGAAAATTTGCAAATATGAATTTCGACTTTATTTGCAAAATCTCTCGAGAATTTGTAAAAATGGGCATAACTTTTGCATACTAACTCGGATGAAAAAGTTTTTTATATGAAAAATCATCTACTCGAAAAGTTACATCTGAATTTAACGGGGAGAACCCCATTAAACATTTCCAAATCTTCAAAAACCTAACAGAAAAAAAGTTACGGGGCTTTTAAGATCTAGAGTGGAAAAAATCGAAAAAATTTCAAACTGTGTGGTCAAATTGTGGTCAAACAATGGTCAAACTAATTATTCTAGAATATTAGTGTTACTAAATAATTATTTTAGTTTTTTTGAATTTTGGTCTAATCTGGTCAAACTATGGCCAAACTATGGTCAAACTATGGTCAAATTGTGGTCAAACTGTGGTCAAACTAATTATTCAAGAAATATTAGTGTTACTAATTTTTTAGAACAATAGTTTCAAACTCAAATAGTGAAATGTGTGACTTCATGCTCAAGCTAAATAGGTTAATAGGATTGACATCTTACTATTGTCAGGAAAACAACAAGTGCAGACTTGGAAGCGAGGGAGAATAGAACCCGGTAGTTAAGCGTGCTCAGGCTGGAGTAGTGAGAGGATGGGTGACCGTCTGGGAAGTTAGATGATTTGGACTGATGAGGGGTGATTAGAGATTAAATTGAGCAGCGATGAGGGGTGATTAGAGATTTGAGGTTAAAATAATTCAGAAATTTGAAAATTAGGGAAAAAATCGAAATATTTTTTCGAAAAAATCAAAAAAAAACCGCGCTGGTAGTAGTAGCGCGGGTTTTTACCCACGCTACTACTAAAGGACGTAGTAGTAGCGCGGGTGGCACCCGCTCTACTGCTATAAGTTAGCTGTAGCGCCTTATTAGTAGCGCCGGCCCCCGCGCTACTAATAGGCCCAAAACCCGCGCTGCTGCTAGGCTTTTCCCTAGTAGTACCACTCCATCTCCTTCTCCTTCTCTGTCTCCGTCTCTGCCTCCATCTCATTGTGCCCCCGTGTACCGTCGCCTCACTCGCCTCCCCCAGTACCACTATTCCCTCGCTAGCCGCTCCAGCACCGACATCCTTCTCCCCCGTAAATCAAGCACCCTTCCAAACTCCACCATGGCCGAACGCGAACCGCGCAGCATCCATATGAGCCGCGATTTGAGCAATCTCCCCAGTGACATCCTCGACCTCTGTTGTTCGTGTATGGATATGTTGACCGCCCTGCGGCTGGCTGCATGCTCGAGGGAAATGCACACGGCCATCATCGAAGCGAGGCCTAAGATTTTCAAGACACCCTGCTTGCTGCTATCTGGTCTTGCGAGATCGGCTCACCATGATACGGAGGCGTGCATGATGCCCCTCGACTTCAATCCGATCTCCATTAGCCGAAACTTCTTTGCAGGTATGTAGTGTGTCGCCGTACATCATTTCCCTCGACATCAATCCGATCACCATCGCCCGAAACTTCTTGGCAGGTATGTACTGGGTTGGCATGAACTCCGACTGGATGGCTGCCTTCAGAGAAGACGGTAAAAAGTTGGTGCTCGTGAACTTCCAGACCTCCCATGAGATTATCCTTCCTCCCTTGGATTATATAGAGTATTACCATCGCGGTCCAAGTCATGTAGATTACTATGTCAGTTGGACGGACCTTGTTTTGCAGAAGATTGTAATCTGCCAAGTACCCATACGACATGCGAATTACGCATACTTCAAGCTAATTGCCTTGTTCGACCGCGGACTCACCTATCTTTACGCCGGTGCCTTTTTTAGCTGGAGACAACTCGGCTCGCAGTGGATCATCGTCAAAGCTGATACACACTTCTGTGATGCCATGGAACACAATGGCATCATCTACGCGATCGACAAAGCAGATGGCACCACGTATTGCTGGGACGGCGCGTGTAAGTTGTTTCCATCTCATGTTAATGATGACGCCATGACATTGTTTGAACTTTTTTGTGATGATTGGCATATCCCTGTTTGAGCAGAATTTGAGTAGAACTATGGCAATATATTAGGGACGCTGTAAATCAACTATATTTGGAATGAGTTAATTCATGCGATTGTGACCATGTCATTACAGCCAATTTGTACCCTGAATAATCAAACGGTTAGAAATATATGGATATTATCCTTATTTTACAATAATCTATATACTACTACTAAATATGAGTGTGTATCAATGGCCATGTTAGTTTCCTCATTTTCATGATGTAGAAACATGCACCACACTGTTGGTTTCATCTAACCATACATTAGGGAAGTAAATGTGCATATGGAGAACTCTATATTTGGAAGTAGTGAAATCCTGCAATGCTTACCATGTGTACATACCTATATTCGCCCTTCAGCAATCAATGGCTAGAATAATATCCTCACAAAATTTTTGCCCACAGAACACGAGTATATAACAATGCATGTTAGTTACCTTGAAGAATTTGTTTGTGAGGATAGAACATGATTACATAACATGCATTTCATGGTAGTTTCCTGTGAAGAATCGATTTGCGAGATAACATGAGTATAACCATGCATGGAAATTCTATATTTTCGAACCCAGTATACATTTCCCTATATTTTCCTCCCAGTTCCAACAGGGACATATCAATGTTGTTTCTTGCATTATCCTACTCATACTCTGAACAATGCTGATCTTACATTAACAATGCCTGTCCTTTTTGATATGATGCAGTGTCCCTACAGTTACTGCCCTTTGTAATTACACCACCTTTGCCAAAAACAGGGAAGCACAACTGGTTCCTCGCTCAATCAGACAACGACAAAATACTGGTGATCATTCAGACACATGAGCCAGAAAAGTTATATTGCAAAAACCCCCATTGTATACAAGCACCGTGTAATACATGAGTATCCGGACAGTGACTGTTACGTCTATGAGCAGGATACCAACTTGTTGGGGCCTTTAGGATTTTTTAGTTGGAGGCGGGTAAACAGCCTTGGTTCACACTCTCTGTTTCTCAGACTCAATTATCCGATTAACCAGGAGATCACCATTGGCAAGGACCTTGATGGCAGAGAGGCTCTGTTTGCTATGGAAAACTGTGTCTAAACGGCGAGCCCTAGGAGTTCGGGAGCATACTCCCCTGATTGTCAACGATACAACCTACAGCCAAAAGAAGGTGAGAATGACAAAGGCATCCAGATTAACTTTGATCCCTGGATGTCCCAACTATGACAGGCAGTGATGTGGTTCAAGCCTTCAGGTTGATAGGTAATTGGACTGTTGCATCGAAAGGGTGGAGTAATGGTGTCTCCGGATCACTGGTCACTGAAGCGGGACTGCAAATTATGATGGTGTTGGATCATCTCTTTGAATGACTTTGTTGTCTTTGCTGCTGGTTCTGGATGGGTAGTTCTTTCTTTTGTTATGCATATTCCTTGTCATTTTGTCATCCTCGTCTATGTCACTCTTACTATGTAATAGTTTCTTCAGTTTACAATGTCATTCTCGTCTGGATCACGAGAGTCTGAGCGCTGCAGATGGGTGCGTTTTGGTGGTGTAGCAACACTTCTTATCAACTATCATGTCTTGCTGTTTATGTCAGTAGTAGTCACTAGTCAGTGTTTGAATGTTGTATATATCGTTGTTTCGAACTGTTTATTGTCTCGAACTACTTGTAGGCTAAATGAGGGCATCACATTCTCCAGTGTTCAGAGTATATCTCCTTTTTTCAAGTTATATAATTTGAGCTCACTGTCTTTTCAATGATGTACACTTGTTTGGGCCAGTGACGTGTCGTTGAATATGGGTCGAGTAGTAACGCAATGCCAAACAGGTCAATTATGACTCTCGGGCCGGGCTGTCAAACAATCTTGAAAAAAAGGCCAGGCTCTCCAAAAAAGAAAGAATAAGGACTCTTAGGCCGACATGTGGGCACCACTGGTGTTTTCATGCGCTTGCGCGCCGAGAGCATATTGGCGCGTGCTCGAAATTCATGCTACCTTTTCATCCCCAGTCTCCCGCCCCTCCCCCACCTCTGGAATCTCGATTCCTACTCCAGTTCCCCCAAATCCCCCTCCTATACTCCCTAACTCAAGCGCACTATCATGTCGCCGGTCAACGCAGATCTCTGAGCCGGAGATCCTGAGGTCCGTCCTGCCTTCGGTCGCTGCGTGCTATCGCTCGACAGTGGCATGGCGGCGCTTGACGACCAGTTTGCCGGCAAAGTGCTGATGGTAACTGTCGGTGTCAAAACCGGCGGATCTCGGGTAGGGGGTCCCGAACTGTGCGTCTAGGCGGATGGTAACATGAGACAAGGGACACGATGTTTTACCCAGGTTCAGGCCCTCTTGATGGAGGTAAAACCCTACATCCTGCTTGATTGATATTGATATTGTGGATGTTTAAAAGAGTGGATCTACCACGAGATCAAGGAGGCTAAACCCTAGAAGCTAGCCTATGGTATGATTGTAATGGTTGTATATCTATCGACTAGCCTGGCCTCGGTTTATATAATACACCAGAGGCCTAGGATAACAAGAGTCCTAGCCGAATACGCCGGTGGGGGAGGAGTCCTTGTTTTGATTGCCAAGTCTTGTGGAATCTTCCTTGTATGCGGCAACTGTCCGGACTGGCCCATGAGTATACGGCCGTGCGGATCCTCGTCCCAATCCAACTGATCGGGAGATGACGTGGTGAGTACCCCCTAGTCTAGGACACCGTCAGTAGCCCCCTGAACCGGTCTTCAAGTTGGGGACGCTCCTCGATTCTTCCGAACTGTTCTTCATCTTTGGTTGCTGGTCTTGAAAACTGGTTCAACAAATTTTCTCATCTTGTCTCTTGAGGATCGCCGAAATGCATTCGACGAGTTTACACGCTGGGTATCCGAGGAGCCCCTTTAAGTTTACGGCCTTTATCAATGCCTTGTTACTTTTATGCCATGCCTCGGGTTTGAGGTTGTTCCCGGGCGGCAACGTCCTCTTGCGTCCGAGCTCCAACGCCGTACTGCATTCGAGGTATCTTTTGCAGCCGAGCACCAATGCCGGACTGCTTCCCAGCTCTAACGCTGGACTATGTATCCAAGCTCCAACGCCGGACGGTATCCGAGCTCCAACGTTGGACTATGTATCCGAGCTCCAATGCCGGACTATATCTGAGCTCCAACGCCGGACTATATTCGAGGTGTCGTAAATCACCTTGGTTCAAAGAAGTTTGAAGGAGTTTAGCCGAGCTTAATGCCAGAAGTGCCCTCTATGGAGCCAGCCACTAGCGCCCGAGCTTTATGCCGGACTGCTTCCGAGGTGGTTAAGCACCTCGGTCATGGGCTGATTTTTTGGTCAATGTTTTTTATTGATGCAATTTATTCTCTGACGAGATATATAGCCAGTAGCCCTCATGGTGGGTATCGGTCTAACACCCGAGATACACATGAAGGATGACATAAGACCGCTGATCCCTGTAGCCGCTGAGACTCAGTTTGATTTGCAAAATCGGTCTGAGGATCAAGTCCTAGCTCGGCAGAATACTTCGGGACACAAAAAGCGGCGTGCTCAGTCCTCGAGACTCGGGTTGGGTGTGGCCGACCAACCTGAGGATCAAAATCTCCTCGGAAACTGTATTGCACCTAAAATTTTCTGCATAAAACATGCAATTCAGTAGCCCCCGAGACACTGGTCGGGTGGCAATACCAGATCAGGGGATCGATGTGCCCCTTTAATATTTGTATAAATAATAAGCTCGAAGCCCAGTAGCCCCCGAGCCTTAATGCGGGCACGGGAGGCCGAATTAAGGATCGATATCCATAGTAAAATCACAAATTATGTGTAATGACTCTATGTATCCAAGTACTTTACGTCATTAATGCTCGGATCCGCATTGTACAAAACTTTATTGACCGACCATCGGCTTCCACCTCCTCAGCCAATAGCCGAGGAGTGTTTGTCCTACTTTATAAAGCCTTTATGAGGGCAAAGATTTACAACAAACAAGGCAATCTGGCCATACGGGTTTATAAACAAAGGTACACGGAGAGACATGTTATATTACTGTTTAACAAAAGAAAAGTCTTCCAGAGAAAATAGTCCCGCTATCGGTTCCTTTCTTTGGGTTGTCATGCTAAGCATGATCATGAAACCTTTGCTCCAATGTAAGAGCAAAATATCGAGGATTTAGTTTGGGAGGCCAGTTAATAGCCCCCGATAGTGTTCAGTGACAATCGAGGTCAAGCCGGAAACACTTCGGCCAATGAATGGCCCGTCATTTAATATAGTCATCGGATCGCTGCCCAGTTTACACCTATTGTGACAGTCAGTTTTCGGCTTTCTCCACTGAGGTGCTTGACCATGCGAGCTGGAAGCACAATCGCAGTGGTTCTCCCTTTGCACATCTAGCTGAACAAAGCGGAACGTAGGAGGAAAGCGCGGGAGCCGGGCAACCCAACTATTGACTGAA
The DNA here is from genome assembly GCF_018294505.1 of Triticum aestivum. Lineage (NCBI taxonomy): Eukaryota > Viridiplantae > Streptophyta > Magnoliopsida > Poales > Poaceae > Triticum > Triticum aestivum. Next base: position 26,148,821 of record NC_057795.1, on the reverse strand, counting down.
GACACAATTCGAAACTGATGCATATATAGCAATATCCGAGAATGTTTTTGCCGAATCTCAAAAGGTGTCCGGCGTTGCACTGCAAGACTTGTGCTGAAAACACACAAATAGTTTAACAGTGCCATGGGCTCGAAAAGCCAAAAAACTTATTCAAAAGATTAATGTCCGAATTAGATCAAGTGTTCAGTGCCAATCCGAAAATTGGACTTTAGAAAAAAAGGTGCTTCTGCCGTGTTTTAACATGACACATCCTATCTCAAAACTTCAAGCGGGTCAGCCTACGGCTTCAACCTCCTATCCCGCAGACGGAGTACTTCTTACTAGGACAGTTTAGCAAACTAAACTCTAGCGGATTTGAGAGAGAAATTAGGCTCCCCGGCTAGTGACCGCACACTTGTGTCGAAAAAAGGAGTGATAAATAATCATAAAAACTTTGCAACAGCTAGGAAGAGAAACACTTAGTATGAAACGGCTCAAATAAACATAAGAGCCCCCAAATGACTTGGGTAAAAGTTGATAATGTAAGGTGACATGTAGAATGCCTTCTAGCCGGATTATAGATCGTTTGTCGTAGCGGACCTTTTCGCTTCAACCTCTGGACCCAATAGTCCGGAGTGTGTCCGAATACCCTCGCGGTTATAAAAACTGGGGCATGCGTGGAAACCAGGCGTAGGGGTCATTAGTGCTTTATCAGACAAGTGCCCAACTAGTTATGTTATATTACATGGTTAGTAAGAAACATCTTCCAGGGAGAATAGTTCCGTTAGGGGTTCCTTTCCCTGGGAGGCATGCCCTAAAGTGCATGTCCGGACTGCGAAAAGAGCAGAAAAACATCTGGGGGTAGGTAAATAAATAGGTAAGAAATCATCTTTTAGTTCACCGACCGAGTATTCCCTTAAGAACGCTAGCTTTCGGCTTCACCCAGTCTGAGGTACACATCCGGCTGACCCGACAGTAACAATCGCAGAGGTGCTCCCTTTACCACCTAGCCGAACAATCGGGAACGTAGGGGTAAGCACAGGAGCCAGGCAACCCAGCTTGGCCAAAACTCAAGTCATATCGATGCATATAATGGTGAATAAAAGGTACATGCGGAAGTGTGACACATGTGTTGGGCATAAAGCCCGTATTAATAAGCTTCTGTTAAAGAAGCCCCCAGGTATAATGAGCGCGGGTAGCGCGTCAACTGTGTGCAAACAATGTTTCGACAAGGAAAATTTTTACAAGCAACTTTTTTACAAAAAAGTATAATTCTTGGTCGAACCGAACACAAGTTAGAAATTTAAAACTTTGAGCATGAAGGCAACTTAGCTGGTTAATGTGTTCGGTATTGACGACGCGGTCCGAGCTTGATGCAGGACAAGGTTCCATCCCCCAAGCCGGTCCCGAGGTGGCGGAGCAAGGAGCTCAGCACTCCGAAGTGGTGACATAGCACGGTCAATGCAGGATGGCAGAGTGATGCCGAAGTCCCCGGCATGGGGTAATGAAGTGTTGACGAAGCCCCCCGTCCAGCCGAGGTGACGTCAAAGGATATAGTCCGGCTGGATCATTTTCCTGTGCACAAAAAATAGTGCAGACCAGGGATAATAGTAATAATAGGAACTAAAAAAAATGTTGCATAATAAATAATTTATGCAAAGTGAGTAGTAAAAGAAATATGGCCTGGCGCCAAAGTCGATGTCGATGCAGGTCGTCGGCGTAATGCAATAAAGGCGTGGCAAAGCCTGGATTCACAGGTCGGTCCGAGTTCCGGATGTGGCGTTCGCCGAACTGTGTACGGAAACTGACTGAACCATCATGCGACCGTCGATAATGCGGCCACCATTTGATGGACCTGTGTACATATACTGGACTAACCAGAGTAATAATTCCTTGGGAAAAATTTAACCCAAACAAGCAAAAAGAAATACTAGGATTAATAGCACCTGGTTTATTTGTTGTAGCAATCCAAAGGAAGGTGATTCCCAAAATTGGGACTCGATCCGTGCACCCATGCCTGGTCGGCTAGTGACGCCGAAGTGTCCGGAGTAGGTTGATGAAGAGATGGCGAAGCCCCCGGTCTAGCCGAGATGTCGAAGTAGGTCGACGTGATGGACACCAGCTTGAAGAAGCAATAGTGCGGCCCTGCCGATGTAGGTCGTGGCGTGGTCGATGCCGGCTTGATGTAGCGACCGTGCGGCGATGCCGGTATGCCCGCTCCGTGTAATCCGTGGGGTGGCGATATTGGTGATGATTTATCCTTCGCGATGCCAGACTCTTGTTCGGCATGCCAAGATGATGATCCGAAGAAGTTGAGCTTGGCTCAACAAAGTGACGACGTGTCTAGCGCAGGTCGGCAGCCGTGGAGCAATATTGCCGGACTGGTTTGACACCAGCATGATGTTGAAGATCATGTTCAAAAGATCTTAAAGTTAGTGAGATGTGTTCGGGAACAAAACACAATACCCCATACAAAACTTCCTTCAAAAAGGATGTCCGAAATCCCGTTCATAAAAAAGACGAACTCGGGTCGGATTCGTTTTCGCGCAGAAAAGAGATCCAAAAAGTGATGCACTAATCGGAAGTTTCCCGGAGTTCGGACGGTCGGATCGAGCTGAACTTTTGGCAGGTGGTAGATAAGGGAATTCCACAGCAAATCAACGGTTGGATCCTCCAAAGCACATCCGAGCTAGACGCTGTATACCATGCCCTAAACTCGTCCGGATTCTCGTCCAGATTCAACAGGGCTCCTGTATATCGGAGATTGCCGGAGATTCCTCTATCGGAACTCGACGAAATTTTTGCAGGGTTGTCGTAGACTTAATTCCGCATAATTCCACCGAAGTAATTGCTTAGGCGACACTCAAGGAGGCGGTGGCGGCGGATACAAGTTTGTTGTCCAGAAAAACAGCACGGTCGCCTGAGGGCAATGTTGACGTTGAGCCCCCAAGCTCCATGGATGACTCCTTCATGATCTTGATAGAGATCGGAGTTGGTGTTGATGAAGGCCTTCATCGGAACATGAAGATCGGAGGTAGGGCGCAGTCCTCGGTCAAGCCAAGGTGACCAGTCGAGCTGGTGACGAAGAAGCCGACGTCGCAGTTGACCTGCAGTCGAGCCATTGATCCTTTCACCGATCACACAGCGGAACTCTCAATGAAAGCACCAATGTCGGTGTCAAAACCGCGGATCTCGGGTAGGGGGTCCCGTACTGTGCGTCTAGGCGGATGGTAACAGGAGACAAGGGACACGATGTTTTACCCAGGTTCGGGCCCTCTTGATGGAGGTAAAACCCTACGTCCTGCTTGATTGATATTGATATTGTGGATGTTTACAAGAGTGGATCTACCACGAGATCAAGGAGGCTAAACCCTAGAAGCTAGCCTATGGTATGATTGTAATGGTTGTATATCTATCGACTAGCCTGGTCTCGGTTTATATAATGCACCAGAGGCCTAGGATAACAAGAGCCCTAGCCGAATACGCCGGTGGGGGAGGAGTCCTTGTCTTGATCGCCAAGTCTTGTGGAATCTTCCTTGTATGGGCAACTGTCCGGACTGGCCCATGAGTATACGGCCATGGGGATCCTCGGCCCAATCCAACTGATCGGGAGACGACGTGGTGAGTACCCCCTAGTCCAGGACACCGTCAGTAACCATGAGCGGTGACCGGCCTCCCGTCTCGCCGGACGACCTTGTCAAAGCTCTTGGCATTGCACACGACATCCAAATACGTAACTTGCTTGTCAAAGTCTATCCGCCACCGGCTGATTTCTTTGTCAGGTTCCGAACAACTTTCGACTGCAGTCATGTGTTCGAATCTTCCCGGCGTTTCTTCTGCGATGGCGCGCTGGTGAGCTTTGATCGGTGGCACCCAGGATGGGGCTCGGTACCCTCTAAGCTTGAGTTTTTAACAAAGCTTACCTTCCATGGCATGCCTCGACCTGCTTGGAACAACGAGTCCATGAACGAGCTTATCAACGACCTTGGAGGTGAGCTCGTAAGTATGTTTGTTCCTCCAGACAGCTGGGCTCTGACGGTTATGGCATGGATGAAGAAGCCGTCCACCATACTGAAGGTGATTGGTGTTGAGATACTGGTGCAGGAACTAGGGTTGTACTATTCGTCGCCACCAAGGCCGCCGCAGACCACGTTAGGGATGTACCTGTATCGAGTGTTCGTGCAAGTCGAAGAAGTGGTCAATCCATCAATCGAAGTCCTGCCGCCCCAGCTGGTGCCAGGGTCCGTCGACGACGTCCACTACAGGAGTCAACGTCAGACTTTCCCCATGTTGCTCAGAACGATGGATGGCACAGGGCCTACTCCATCGCGCGGCGGAGGCCACTGCTTCTTTGGGAGAAGAGGCAGGGCTGGCTGCCTAGATGTGCTCTAATTTGAGGTAACAACTGAATCTTGTCAGATAGTACTAGTTAAATCCGAGCTATGGGTCTGAAGCACTGATATGCCAGTACATTTGATTGTGACATGTTCTAATTCTGTACCTGAACTTTTTTTAGAAAGGGTTGTACGTCAACTTAATGTGCTAGCAGAACTTATTGTGTTGTCTGTCTGTTTTCTTTGCACAACATTCAAGATATTTCCCCGTCATTTATAAAGACGATGAACCGTTATGTACGACTTCGTTGGTTTCAACATAGCCCTTCCCGTAGCGATCCACTGCTTCCATCCTGATTGTGCCGCCTGCGTGAAATTTTTGTATGCAAGTTCAGTGTGCTATGATGTTCTATATGATTGTGTCAACTATATAAGTTTTTAATGAGCATTAGCAATGCATCTGGCTGAAAGATGTATTTACGAGCATCGACCGATGGGTCTCTCTCTCTCTCTCTCTCTCTCTCACACACACACACACACACACACACACACACACACACACGCACACACACGCGCACACGCACAAGTGGGAACCGTTGAATTATTTATTTGCTCGTGACAACTTTTAATTAGGTTCCACTGTAATCTAACTTTTTTCTTAAGTTATTAATTGAGCTCAGTGACTTCAAAAAGTTATACAGAAGCCTTGTTTGGGCCTTTCCGGCGTCCCTGGATGTGGGACGAGTAACCATGTTAGGTTGTACTGTACTACATAGGCCTTCTTTTCAACATCAACAATGCAACTGGGCCGACAGTTGTAGACAATATCCAGGTCAACTTGTTATCCGCCCCGCTGGGCTGCAAAGTTTCCTAGGAGGTATGCATTAGGCTTAACAAGAAAATGGACTTTAAGAAATAATAAATGGGATGTAATTATAATAACTGGGCAATTACTATGCACCAAACACGTAATTAGTTTGAAAAATATATTATTTTTGGAATTTACAAATTTTAATTTCATTACTTGTTGCGCGCGTAATATTTCGTTGGATTTTAACATGATACAACTTTATTTTGAAATTATATTTAACCTGACTAGAAATTTCGGATAAAAATATTTCGGATCCCATCAAAATGTGGGAATTTTTTTTAATTCTGTTTTGAGCGGTTGTTTGAAATTATTAATCGTTGTCCTACCTAGAAGTTGGGTTGTACTTTTAACAAACTCGTAAATGGGTTGTAGTAAATTCCATTAGAATTGAAAAATGGACTGTACATTCTTACAAATCGCAAATGGGCTATATGTTCTCTGCCAATTCCGAGTTGTGGGCCTACTAAGTTGACATGTACCAATGGCTTTGTCAACTTAGTCAATATAAACGATTCTAGCTGCAGTGATCATATGATGTCCATCCAACGGCCGTAGTGCTTCTTTAACCTCTGGTCTTCTTGCTCCAGCCGCCCAAAGCAGCGCCGGTCGTGTCGCGTGCTCCTGCCTCCCGTGGAAGGCTGTGATGCCGCGGAGGCCTCACCGCCCCGTACTACTCCCACCGCTGGCCAGGCCATCCCTCTACTCACCCACACCCCCTGTTATTCTGCGGCGATGGCAGCAAAACCAGTGAACCCTCGTACTCCTCTCCACGCGGGCTACCACTCTTGCATCTTCCCCGGCTCCGCGTCGTCCCCTTCCTAGGCCTCGCCGTCGTCCAGACCACCGCCATGGTGCTCTCGGTGCAGCGTAGTCAACGTGGTCAACGACCGACTTCCATCGGAAGAGTACTGTACGTGGAGAGGCTGATAGCTGGGTCCAGGCGGCCGCAAGGAAGTGCCTCCTTATTACGCGCAAAATAATTATTCCTCCACCTGACAGCAGGGACCCATCGGACGGGCCACCTTATTTCGCGAAAAAACATTTCCCCCTGACTGTTAGGACCCACCGGACGGGCCAGTGTATTTCGCGAAAAAAACGTTCCCCGCGCTGTCAGCTCGGACCCACCGGAAGTGCCTCCTTATTACGCACAAAAAAATGAATACTCCCCCTGCTAGCTGGGACCCACCATATGGTGGGAGGCTGACTTGTGGGCCTACTAAGTTGACTGGGACGGGGGCCTTTGTCAACTTTAGTCAATATGAACGATTCTAGCTCCAGTGACCGTACGATGGCCATCCAACGGCCGTAGTGCTTCTTCAACCTCTAGTGTTCTTGCTCCAGCCACCCAAAGCAGCGCCGGTCGTGCCGCATGCTCCCGTCTCCCGTGGCCGGCTGTGCTGCCGCGGAGGCCTCACCGCCCCCTACTATTCCCACCGCTGGCCAGGCCCTGCGGCGACGGCAGCCTCACACCGCAGCCAAACCAGTGAACCCTCGTACTCCTCTCCGCGCGGGCTTCCACTGACGCGTCTTCCCCGGCTCCCCATCGTCCCCTTCCTAGGCCTCGCCGTCGTCCACCGCCGTGGTGTTCTCGGCGCGGCGTGGTCAATGTGGCCAACGACCGACTTCCATCGGAAGAGTACTGTACGTGGAGAGGCTCATAGCTGGGTCCACGGCATCCGCAAGGAAGTGCCTCCTTATTAAGCGGAAAATAATTATTCCTCCACCTGACAGCAGGGACCCACCGGACGGGTCACCAGTATTTCGCGAAAAAAACGTTTCCCCCTGACTGCTGGGACCCACAGGACGGGCCACCATATTTCGCGATAAAAACGTTCCCCCCTGGTGTCAGCTCCGACCCACCGGAAGTGCCTGCTTATTATGCACAAAAAATGAATACCCCCCTGCTAGCTGGGACCAACCTTGGTGGGAGGCTGACTTGTGGGCCTACTAAGTTGACTAGGACGGAGGCCTTTGTCAACTTTAGTCAATATATGAACGATTCTAGCTCCAGTGACCGTATGATGTCCATCCAACGGTCGTAGTGCTTCTTCAACCTCTGGTCTTCTTGCTCCAGCCGCCCAAAGCAGCACCGGCCGTGCCGCCTGCTCCTGCCGCCCGTGGCCGGCTGTGATGCCGCGGAGGCCTCACCGCCCCTACTACTCCCACCGCTGGCCAGGCCATCCCTCTATGCACCCACACCCCCAGTTATTCTGCGGTGACGGCAGCCTCACACCGCAACAGAACAAGTGAACCCTCATACTCCTCTACGCGTGGGCATCCACTGCCGCGCCTTCCTCGACTCTGCGTCATCCCCTTCCTAGCCCTCGCCGTCGTCCACCGCCCTAGTGCTCTTGGCGCGGCGTGGTCAACATGGTCAAGGAATGGCTTCCATTGGACGTGGACTGTACGTGGAGAGGCTGACAGCTGGGTCCCACCGGACGGGCCACCGTATTTAGCGAAAAAAATGTTTCCCCCTGTCTGCTGGGACCCACCAATTACGTCTTCGCACGTAAGGAAGTGCGTCCGAAAAAAACGATTCGCCCCCCTATCTGCTGGGACCCACCAGCTACATCATCGCATGCAAGGAAGTGCCTGACAGTCGGGACCCACCTGGTCGAAGCGTACGTAGCGTTGTCATTCTGGTCGCAAACGTGTACGTACATATATACTGGTGGATGTAGAGGCGCGCACGTGTCGTAGTAGAGGCGCGCACGTAGCATGTACACGTACGTACAACGGCGAGGGTGCAAGAAAGAAAATATGGCCACGTACATACATACGGGCAGGGTCTCTAACGCCTATCACGCATACATACATGGCTGGGTCAGAACGGAGAAATAGCGTCGTCGTCGTGTTCATGGGGAGCCAACCGGCTGGGTCGGAACGGAATGCGTGGTCAGGTTCATCGGGAGGGCTTGGACGGAACAAGTGATGGAAACGAGGTCTGGCGTATCGCACAACGGAGGAAACGGCCTTGTGTTCAACCGGCCACGTTCGAAACGGGGTCCTATTGATTGGGAGGGGCCTGGCGTACCGCAAAACGGAGGAAACGGACCTCCTACGGTCGAAACGGGGGTCCTCTTGATCGGGAGGGGTGTGGCGTACCGCAAAACGGACAAAATGGACTTGTGTTGGAGCGCTACGGTCGAAACGGGGGTCCTGTTGATCGGGAGGGGTGTGGCGTACCGCAAAACGGACGAAACGGACTTGTGTTGGAGTCCTACGGTCGAAACGGGGGGGAGGGGTGTGGCGTACCGCAAAACGGGACTCCACGGGATACTGTTCATCTCCATCGTCGACCTCCTCCAGCCTCCACGGGCTACCGTCGACCTCCTCCAGCCTCCATGAGCTCCTGTTCATCCAGCCCCCACCGCGCGCTACTCCACCGGCTACTGTTCAACCACCCCTCCACGGGCACCCCTCCATCGTCTACTGTTCATCCAGCCCTCCCCACCACGAGGTCCTATTCAACAACCCCTCCACGGCCACCCCTCCACCGTCTACTGTTCATCCAGCCCTCCACACCACGGGTTCCTGTTCATCCAGAGGCAACGCCACCGCTCATTGTTCATCCAACCCCCCCCCCCCCCCGCAACACTCACTGTTCATCCAATCAATCGGCTTCAGTTAGCAGCAGTAGCGAAGGAATCGCTCCATCGGGTTCATTTAACAGCCATCAATCGATCGCTCCGGTTCAGTAACGCGTAGCCTGTAGTGCAATCGCTCGGGTTCAGTTAGAGCCCAACGCCTCGCTCGGCTTCAGTTAGAGCCAACGCCTCGCACACACGCGCGTACGTACGAGAGAAACGCGCATCGCTCCGCCCCCGACCTCCCACCGTAACCGGCAACTCCCCGAAATTTTCCTCCCCCTCCTTTCAAACACGATTTTTTCCGTCATGGACGGCCCAAACAATGTCATGCAGCTGCGTCTCCGGCCCGCCCAGGACAAAAGGACCATTTTTTGTCATGATTTTTGTCATAGAAGTAGGAGCCCACCACATCTATGATGATACCGGGTTTGGTCACAATTATCGTGATAGAAGTGTCATATGTATGACAGAAAAAAATTCGTTCGGCCCAAAATGTCACAGATGTGTCTTTTTTTTGTAGTGACACTCTTTTGGTTGGTGCTCTTTTGATCTTGGGCAATCGTATAAAATGTATTCCCATTTATCTCGTACCCTTTGTAAGTCATTATTGTCAAAGATGGTTCCCTCGCCAACGAGTACAGGTCATTAGAAACAGTGTTGTCACCCCTGAGACGTGTTTGCAACCAACTGCCGAAACTCCTGATGTGTTCACATGTAATCCAGTTGTCACACTGGTTTGGGTGTTTGGAGCGCAGAATGTTCTTGTGTTCATCGACGTACGGGGTCACCTAGGTAGAATTCTATAGAACTGTGTACTGTGCTTGAGACCAAGAATGCCCGTCCCTACATATTATTGAGTCCCCTCCTACGTGCCTTTTCCACCCAGTATCCCCTCATACCGCGGTTGACGGGGACATATCTTCTTAAGGTCAGGAATGAAGTCAACACAAAACCCAATGACATCCACTGTTTGATGGCCCATGGAGACGCTTCCTTCTGTCCTGGCGCGGTTACGAACATATTTCTTTAGGACTCCCATGAACCTCTCAAAGGGGAACATATTGTGTAGAAATACAGGGCTCAGAATGACAATCTCGTTGACTAGATGAACTAGGACGTGTGTCATGATATTGAAGAAGGATGATGGGAACACCAGCTCGAAATTGACAAGACATTGCGCCACATCACTCCTTAACCTTGGTAGGATTTCTAGATCGATAACCTTCTGAGAGATTGCATTGAGGAATGAACATAGCTTCACAATGGCTACTCAAATGTTTTCTGGTAGAAGCCCCCTCAATGCAACCGTAAGTAGTTGCATCATAATCACGTGGCAGACATGAGATTTAATTAGGTTCTGGAACTTTTTCTCTGCCATATTTATTATTCCATTTATATTCGACGAGTAGCCAGACGGGACCTTCATACTGAACAGGCATTCAAATAAGATTTTCTTCTCTTCTTTGGTAAGAGTGTAGCTGGCAAGACCTTCATTCTGCTTTGGAGGCATGCCATCTTTTTCGTGCAAACGTTGCAGGTCCTCCTGTGCCTCTGGTGTATCTTTTTTCTTCCCATACACGCCCAAGAAGCCTGGCAGGTTCACGCAAAGGTTCTTCATCACGTGCATCACGTTGATTGAAGAGCGGACCTCTAGGTCTTTCTAGTAGGGTAGGTGCCAAAATATAGATTTCTTCTTCCACATGGGTGCGCGTCCCTCAGCGTCATTTGGAACAGATAGTCCGCTGGAACCCTTTCTGAAGATTACTTTTAAATCATTCACCATAGCAAGTATGTGATCACCGGTACGCATGGCGGGCTTCTTCCGGTGATCTACCTCACCTTTGAAATGCTTTCCTTTCTTTCGACATTGATGGTTCATCGAAAGAAATCGACGATGCCCCAGGTACACATTCTTCCTGCATTTGTCCATGTTTATACTTTCGGTGTCATCTAAATAGTGCGTGCATGCATGGTATCCCTTGTTTGTCTATCCTGAAAGGTTACTAAGAGCAGGCCAATCATTGATGGTTACAAACAACAACGCATGCGGGTCAAATTCCTCCTGTTTGTGCTCATCCCACACACGTACACCGTTTCCAATCCATAGCTCTAAAAGTTTTTCAACTAATGGCCTTAGGTACACATCAATGTCGTTGCCGGGTTGCTTAAGGCCTTGGATGAGAACTGGCATCATAATGAACTTTCGCTTCATGCACAACCAAGGAGGAAGGTTATAGATACATAGAGTCACGGGCCAGGTGTTGTGATTGCTGCTCTGCTCCTCAAAAGGATTAATGTCATCCGTGCTTAAACCAAACCATATGTTCCTTGCGTCACCTGCAAACTCCTCCCAGTACTTTCTCTCAATTTTTCTCCACTACGACCCGTCAACGGGTGCTCTCAACTTCCCGTCTTTCTTACGGTCCTCTCTATGCCATCACATCAACTTGGGATGCTCTTCGTTTCTGAACAGGCGTTTCAACCATTTTATTATAGGAGCATACCGCATCACCTTGGCAGGAACCCTCTTCTTGGGGTGCTCGCCGTCAACATCACTAGGGTCATCTCGTCTGATCTTATACCGCAATGCACCGGATACTGGGCATGCGTTCGAATCCTCGTACGCACCGCGGTAGAGGATGCGGTCATTAGGGCATGCATGTGTCTTTTGCACCACCAATCCTAGAGGGCATACAACATTCTTCGCTGCATACGTACTATCGGGCAATTCGTTATCCTTTGGAAGCTTCTTCTTCAATATTTTCAGTAGATTCTCAAATCCTTTGTCATGCACACCATTCTATGCCTTCCACTGCAGAAATTCCAGTATGGTACCGAGCTTTGTGTTGCCATCTTTGCAATTGGGGTACAAACCTTTTTTGTGATCCTCTAACATGCGATCGAACTTCAGCTTCTCCTTTTGACTTTCGCACTGTCTCCTTGCATCAACAATGACCTGACGAAGATCATCATCAGGCACATCGTCTGGTTCCTCTTGATCTTCAACAGCTTCCCTCGTTGTAGCATCACCATATTCAGGGGGCACATAGTTGTCATCGTCCTCTTCTTCTTCGATGTCTTCCATCATAACCGTGCTTGGTCCAAGCATTATAGTATGGCATGAAACCCTTATAAAGCAGGTGGGTGTGAAGGGTTTTCGAGTCAGAGTAAGACTTTGTATTCCCACATATAGGGCATGGACAACACATAAAACCATTCTTCTTGTTTTCCTCAGCCACTTCGAGAAAATTATGCACGCCCTTAATGTACTCGGAGGTGTGTCTGTCACCGTACATCCATTACCGGTTCATCTATGTGCATTATATATAATTAAGTGTGTCAAAAACCATTACAGAACATCACGAATAGATAAGTGACCAAATTAATAGAAGTTCATCATCACATTAAAACCAAAGTACATACATAGTTCTCATTGAACAACATATATAGCTCTCCAGAGTATCTAATTAAACCATACATGGAAACTATGTAAAGCATTTCAATGCAACAACAAACGCGATCATAACCGCAACCAAGGTAACAATTGATCCAATGGCGTAATGATACCAAGCCTCGGTATGAATGGCATATTTTCTAATATTTCTAATCTTCAAGCGCATTGCATCCATCTTGATCTTGTGATCATTGACGACATCCGCAACATGCAACTCCAATGTCATCTTCTCCTCCTCAATTTTTTTATTTTTTCCTTCAAGTAATTGTTTTCTTCTTCAACTAAATTTAACCTCTCGACAATAGGGTCGGTTGGAATTTCCGGTTCACATACCTCCTAGATAAATAAAATCTATGTCGCGTTGGTCGGCATAATTGTCATAAACAATAAATCAACCAAATAGTTATAAAAGATAATATATACCACATCCAAATCATTGACAAGACGAGGGCTGACGGGGGCGGATCCAAAACCATCGCACTATACAATAAGAAGCAACAATACAAGTAAGAAAATTATACAAGTATCTATCTAAACATACAAGTAAGAATTTTTTTTCCTTTCAGAAAGAATATAAGAACAAGAGGCTCACTACGGTGGCACTAGTAGAAAACAGGGCATATGTTCGGGCCAGAAAAGCCCATTAGTCCCGGTTTAGTCACGAACCGGCATGAATGGGGGTATTAGTCTCAGTTCGTGTCTCAAACCGGGACTAAAGGCATTAGTCCCGGTTCAACTGAGCCTTTTAGTCCCGGTTTGAGACACGAACCGGGACTAAAGGGTGGTGTGCCCTTTAGTCCCGGTTTGTCTCAAACCGGGACTAAAGTGCCCTTTTTCAAACTCCCCCCCCCCCCTGGTGGATCGCCTTTCAGTTTTGTAAAAAGCAAAAGAAAATGATAAAAACTTCAAAAATTTAAATCCTTCGAGATGTAGTTATGTTACTACATCTACTAGTTAGGAAAATTTAAAAACTTAAATTTGGACATGTTATAAAAATGCAAAATGGTCATATCTTTTGCATACGATGTCGAAAAAAATGCATAATATATAAAAAAAAATAGCACGAAAATCCGCATCCGATTTTGACAGCCTATGACCTGTTTGCAATTTTTTAGAATCCTCAAATTCTAAAAGGAAAAAAGTTATGCCCAATTCTTTTTTGAATTTTTGTTAAATCTGGTCAAACTATGGTTAAACTACTTATTCAAGAAGTATTAGTGTTACTAAATAATTATTTCAGTTTTTTTGAATTTTGGTCAAATCTGGTCAAACTGTGGTCAAACTGTGCTCAAACTGTAGTCAAACTATGGTCAAACTTATTATTCAAGAAATATTAGTGTTACTAAATAATTATTCAAGAATATTAGTGTTACTAAATAATTAATTCAGTTTTTTTTAATTTTGGTCAAATCTGGTCAAACTATGGTCAAACTATAGTCAAACTATGGTCAAACTTATTATTCAAGAAATATTAGTGCTACTAAATATTTTCTTTTAGAATAATAGTTTCAAACTCAAATAGTGAAACATGTGACTTCATGCTCAAGCTAAACTCCTGAGGGTTAATAGGATTGACATCTTACTATTGTCAGGAAAACAACATGGAAACGAGGGGGAATAGAACCCGGAGGTTAAGCGTGCTCAGGCTGGAGTAGTGAGAGGATGGGTGACCGGCCGGGAAGTTAGATGATTTGGAATGGTGAGGGATGATTAGAGATTATAGGTTAAATTGAGCAGTGATGAGGGGGGTGAGGGGTGATTAGAGATTAAATTGTAAACTCATTCAGAAATTTGAAAATCCTGAAAAAAATTCAAAATAAAAATTCAAAAAAAATCATAAAAATACGTTTAGTCCCGGTTGGTATAAGAACCGGGACTAAAGGGGGTGCCTTTAGTGACGACCCTTTAGTCACGGTTCCAGAACCGGGACTAAAGGCCCTCACGAACCGGTATGAATGGGGCTTTTTCTACTAGCGTGGTGCCGACACAAGATCGGCACGGGCGATCGACGACGGTGAAGACGGGGACGGGACATGACGGACCGCTAAACCTACACAAATATTGAGGAAAATGGAGCTTGGAGGTCGAGCTTGGAGAGGAAAAAGCTTAAGTAGTGTGGCTCGGGCATTCCATCGAACACCTCAAGTGCATAGGAGGTGAGCTATAGCACCACAAAGCCCTCCCCTCGCCGGCCAGAAAAAACATAGCAGTGTGGAGTGCTTTGCTCACCGGCGAGGGGGTATATATAGGCATCACATTGGTCTTCATGGCTGGAACCGGGACTAAAGGTCACCCTTTGGTTCCGGTTCAAGCCACCAACCGGGAACAATGATGGTGGGCCCGAAGCGAGGCACATTGGACCCGGTCTGAGCCTCGAACCGGGACCAAAGGTGCCAAATGAACCGGGACCAATGCCCCACGATGGCCCGGCCGGACCCCTGGCCTCACGAACCGGGAACTATGCCCCCATGGGTCCCAGTTCTGGGCTGAATCGGGACTAATGGGCTGGCCCGGCCTGAAGCAAAGCCCTGTTTTCTACTAGTGACTATCAATCAGCTGAGAAATGAAGAGAGTAGGAGCACCGATGGAACATCAAGGAGGCCAAACTACAACCCCTTCTTTCAAGAGTGAAAAAATAGGTACTAGGTTTTTTTAGCATTAAACTAGTTACTAGGTATATTCAACCATCTTCCCAGCCTATGAATGGAGCAAAGCTCATGGTCTACCCTGATTTGAGCCCTCATTGCAGTGAGCAAACCTTACTCCTGTTTGGATTTGCATGAATCCTAATTACTACCTCCGTGGTAAAATATATGACATGTTAGTAGGCTAGTTTAGCCTAATAAAACGTAATATATTTTCGAACGGAGGTAGTAGTTGCTGCTGACCTAGAGTTCTACTTCATGGAGGAGCCGTCTTCTTGTACGATAAGTAAGTGGACTTCTGAAGGAGGGTCACCTGCGGGTTGAGGAGCCTAGGCCCAGACATGAAGCCCGTTGGTGGGCTGACTTCCCTTCTGGTCTATCACCCCTGGTACCTTGTATCGTCTAGAAATTTTAAATCAAAAATGAATCATTGCACTATGCCTAACATGAACAAATTATAAATACTTAGTGTCAAACTCTATTTTGATATGTAGAACTTAGAAATATATTGATAAATTGCACATCAATAACACAAAACTTGCATTGTCCCATACTGTAAAAAACAATCATAAAATAATGCAAATTTAATAATAATCATAATTTAAGACAAGATGAGACTACAGTTTAATAAATAAAGTTTTGCATGACATCACATATATGTTACTCCCCACTATAGATGCGGTAACATAGACTAGCAACATATGCAGGTTACTGCTCTAAGTTACTCCCCACTATGAGTAGTCTGAACCAAAGAATGCCTAGTTATTTCATTCTTCTCACCAACCACGAGGGAGGGAGAGACATCAAGTAATAGTACTATCATGTTTTGTTTCGTCCGGTGGGGTGCTGATGGAAACCGAGTGGCATTGGTTTCTACATTGGGATGCTTTACATGTCATTGGAAGAACTTCTAAATTCACGGCCAGCGCAAGATCTGAGGCTTCGTTCCTCCCAACCGGATGCTTTACTTATTGGGCAACTAATTTGATTTATAAATTAAAAGTTCGCAGTTGCCAAGGCAGTGGTGTATCTCATGATTGCATGGGTACTAAAGAATCGGCTTGCCAGCTTTAGCAGCCAAAGAATTAAATATTTCAAAAAGTTGTAACATCCTCTGATGAAAAACGAGGCTCCAGTCAGCTTTCAAAGGTGTTGTTTCAAACTCTTTTAGAAAAGCAAATACTCCATAGATTAAATAGTACACAGACAAAATTTATGACTAATTCAACACAATCAATAATAAACCACGAGTCACCAATTCACCACATGCCAAAATAAAATTCAACAATTCGTACATAGACCTAGGGACGATGGTGGAAAAGAGATCCTATGGGTCAACTCGATGGCAATGGTGTCATTTTTAAAAATCAATGGTGGTTAAACTAAATCTAGTGAAGGATTTCAAAAAACCATTGGCATGACATGACGCTAGTGGCTATACTGGAGCTTCGTCCATGCATAGAGATACTCGAATAAATCAACCACCTCACTGTTGCACTTGTTGATATTTTTCTTCCCGCAACATGATCCTTGACTTCTCCGTGTCCCTTGCAAGACTCATTTCTTTTTCTCGAGCTCAGTTGATTCCAGTGTCTTGGCTTTTTCAACCTCTCAGTTCGCCTAATTCTCTTCTCAATACCCATCTTCTCTCTCTCAATGTCGAACCTCTCCCACATCCTGTCTCCGTCGAACAACATCCTCTCCCTTTGCTCGTTCAAGAAGAGCTTGTACTTCTCTTCCTTCTCCTCCATGGTGGAAAAAAATGTGGTGGACATTTTGCTTACCGCGCCATCATGCGGGCCCTCTCCTTCTCCCATTTGCTTCCCATCACCTGCCGGTTTTATCTTTCTTACAGTCGCTTGTCTGTACACCCCTCCACTTAGCTCATCATCGCATCCATACTGATAGATTGTTGGGAGTTTGATCCATCGCTTTTCTTCATCTTCTTGGTGGGGTTTTTGAGCTCTTCAATCACGAGTTGCCACTTTGATTTCCCATTCAGTTTCAAGCAACAATGACGCAAAGTGAATTGCTTGCCCTCGGTTTATTGGTATAAACGGCCGCAAACTTTATCCAGAAAACAAGAATTACTCAAGACAATGCAACAAACGAAGCTAACAATACAAATGTTGACAATGTGAAGCAAGTTAAACTTCCATGACTATTGACTCCAATACGCCACTATGGTTTCTGCCAACCACTTGTGAATAGAAACCACAAAACTTGTTGATTCTCTCTTGGATGGTGGACTGGACAGAGCACTCATCACGGGTGGTATGGATAGGGTTCGGCTCCACATAATTCTTGGGTTCATGGTAATGTTTGTGGACTTTTGTCGAAACTCGAGGCCCTTTACTCGGTTTCACAAATAGGATCTATGATTGTGGCCAACAAAGCCTCACACAACAACCCATCCTTATGGGTTGTGAATGCCAGACTTCTTGCTTTGGTGCCATCTTTTGTTACGGCCAACAAAAATACATAATTATCGTTCAGACCTTGAATAGTTGAACCTCTGGCTCTCATCTTGATCCATGATTGTGGCCAACAAAGCTTCACACAACAACCCATCTTCATACATTAATGCTCCAACTTTTGAAATTAGGCTCGCTCCTCTCATGCCAAATTTTAGTTAACCCATATTCATGTTCCACTACAAGCAACACCTTCTTCTTCCATTTCCATCAAGCTACCGATTGCGCAAACCCCATTACACACAAACAATAGTATGGACATACAATACAAAGTAAGTAACTTGGGTATTAAAAAATAAAGGACGTTACTTTGCGAGTTGGCTTCCTATTTTCTTATATTAAATGCAAGCCTTGTCCGCAATGAATTATGAATTGTTTATACATACTAATTTGTAATTTTCCATGTGATTTTACAATGCTAGAATATTCATAAATTTTGAGTTTGTTACAGTGAGCATTATTTATAAAATTTATTCCTCTAAACAAGTAGTACAATATGGTGCTATAATTGATTATACATGTCAAAAACAATGCTTTGGGCTTTCAAAATAACAGCCTATGAAATTTTGAACACACTCACTTCAAATCTCAGGCCTGCCCTTGGTTGGTGGTTGTTGCGTTGTGTCTTCCCGAGCCCTTGTAGAAGTGGTGATTACGGTGTTGGCGCCGATAAAGGCAATCCCTCATGGCATTGTCGAGGTTGTGGCGTCCTTTTTTCCTTTTAGTTTGGTTCACCACTGTTGATGTTCCCACTGGCCTGACACTACTGGAAAAAGTCTTATAGGTGAATTCAAATAAGTGGTGGACGGGCTGTGCACCTGCCTCACGCCCGCCATGTAAAATCTTCTGTATGGGCTTTCTTTGCATAACTCACCCATGGCGGGTGCGTGTAGGTGCCCACCATAAGTACGTGAAAGAGAAGTGGCGGGCATCTCCGGGCAACCCCCACTAGTTGGCCTTGACCGATGCCCACTTTTGGTAGAACATAGTTGTGGCGAGTACCTAAGTGGGTCCGCCACTATTAAACCCGTCCACGACAGTTTCACTTTCCCCTCAAAACCACCCATCCCTCTCCCAAAGGCAATTTCAAATCTCGTTCCTCGTCGTAGCCCTTGCACCAACCCCGTTCCTCGCCAACGCCGCACCCCTCCTCCGCCACTGCGCCACGCGTGCTGTCACTGCCGTCCTCCCACGTCACGGTCGGCCTCATCGCCGCACCCCTTCGCCACCGCGCCACCCTTACCACCGTGGTCTGGCCCTAAACCGTAGCTGGGACCCACATATGTCGCGCTCCCGCAACACCATGCCCCCTAGTCGCCGGACCTCCCTAGTTGTCGGGCCCTACTCTGCCGCGCCCCGTCGTCACCATGCCGGGGCCCTCCTCTGATGTGGCCCCCTCGTCATAGCGCCCCCTAGTCGTCGGGCCTCTTCCTCCTACGCCACCTATTCGCTATGGCTTCCTTCGCCAGCAGCGGGGGCCTGACACCGCTACCTGCAGCCATCTCCTCCACCTACGAGGCCAGTACCGATCACTCCTCCGCCCCGCACTCAAGCAGTGTACATGTAAGTAATGTGTATAAATTGTAGTTGAATATTAGTCTAGATTCACATATGTATAGATTGTAGTTGTATGATTAGTATTAGATTCATGTATATGGATGAATATTAGTGTTTATAAATAATATATATAGATAAACTTTAGATTTGATTCACACATTTATAGATTAACATACTTATAGATTGTAAATGAATGTTAGTGTTTAGATCCACATTAGTATAGATTCACATTAGTAGATGAGTTTTATAACATGTAACTAGTTTATTCACATTAATACATATTCACATTAGTAGATGTTTAATATATTTACATAACCGGTTTCCTTTTATTTTATCCATGTCTTATATGCATGAATATTCACATGCATATTTGTTTGGAGTGCTCCAAAAAGATAGGGCTTCGAAAGAGTGTAGAAAATATCATGAAACATTGATTAATTTCTGTTTCGCAACATTTCAGACACTCAATGTTTCATTTCTTAGTATAAGTCATGCCCAATTTTTCTATCCATCTATAGTTTTTTAATATTGGTTGATGTTTAATATATTTACATAATTCGTAGCCTTTCATTCTATCGATGTCTTATCCGTACGAATATTCACATGCATATTCATTTGGAGTGATCCAACAATACATCACTTCAAAAGAGTGTAGAAAATATCGTGAAACGTTGATTAATTTCCGTTTCGTGGCATTTTAGACACTCAATGTTTTACTTTTTAGCATAAGTCTTGCTCATTTTTTCTTCCCATCCATAGTCTTTAATATTGGTTGATGTTTAATATATTTACATAATTGATAGCCTTTTATTCTAGCCATGTCTTATACATATGAATTTTATAACAAGTAACTAGTTTATTCACATTAGTAGATGTTTAATATATTTACATAATTGGTAGCCTTTCATTCTATTCATGTCTTACTCGCATAAATTTTATAATAAATAACTAGTTTATTCACACTAGTACAGATTCACATTAGTAGATGTTTAATATATTTACATAATCGATAGCCTTTTATTCTATCCATGTGTTATCTGTTTGAATATTGACATGCATATTTATTTGGAGTGCTCCAACAATAGATGGCTTCAAAAGAGTGTAGAAAATATCATGAAACGTTGATTAATTTCCGTTTTGGGACATTTCAGACACTCAATGTTACATTTTTTAGCATGATTCATGCCCAGTTTTTTCGTCCATCCACAAGTTTTATTGCTTATTTCAAACATTAACTTATAGAATTACTCCACGACATGAATGTAGGCAATGAATGAAGGATGCCGCCACTTGTGTGGCAACACGAGGCTAAGTGCATTTTACAAAGTTCACCTAACTTGCAATGAGATCTGTGTCGATCTTCATGACGACTTTATAGAGTGGGCGGTATGTTTCATTTAATTAGTGTTATAGCTTGTGGTTTCATAATGTTGCGCCCCTAACTGTCTAATTTCTGATTTCTTTTTATCATGCTCATCGTATCCCTTGTTGGGGAATGGAGGAGTTCATGTGTGTGGCCAATCTGGCCATCGATGTGAAGTGGACAATTCAGTTCGACATGATGTTGTTAAAAAATGAAATTCCCTCTACCCTCACTCTCACCAATGAGGGAGGGATAACATATTTTAATGGTTAAAATTGGATTGAGATTGCCACATGATTTGAGATGCAAGCTAGGAAGTCATTCTTACTGTTTCTTAACGAATTTGAGAAGGGTCATTAGGGCGGCAACAAAATCTATCTGTGGTATGATGTCTAACAATCACCATAGTACGTACTTTCGATGGTGATCACGATGTCATGTATATATATTGTATTGTACTATGTAAATAATAAACATCTGAGAGTTGTTGAACATATGTTCATTGTTTTATGTTGTACTAATATTATTGCTTCATAACAATAAGCTAGTGGTTAAGTATGCTGCAATATGTATTGTAATTTCTTATCATCACCACTGTAATGTCACAACGTATTGCAATTTATAATCTTAGTTTCATACAAAACGCAGTCATGGCAGCAACATGTTGCCATGGCTGTAATTTTTTTTTATTTGCATGACAAAGCTTTCAGTGGCGGGATCTGAAACACGCCCGCCACTACTTTAACTTTAAGCATTGACGGGCACTGCTCTGCGCCCGCCACTGCAGATGCTCTACCAGTGGCGGACGCGCGCCCGCCACTGATGCGGTTGTAGAAGTGGCGGGCGGGTCTGGAAGAATGGCCCGCCACTATAGGCATTCCTGCAGTAGTGTGACTCCTCTCGAGGGTCAAAGGTGATAAGGTATAAGGCTCTAGACGAAAGTGTTTTTCGATGGGTTCTTGCCGGTGAAGTTGGCGCCCATGTGAGCTTCCTTCTCCCCTTAGAGGCATTGCCGAAGAGTACTTCACACTGGGTTGTGGCTGGTCAAAGAGAAGTGACGTTGGAGCCTGCTAGCTAGGCTGGACCTTTCCCAATATTTGGTTGGTCGGTCCTGCATGGGTCTGGCCAAAATCTTATCGATCGAGGGGGGGTCAATGCATGCCAGTAACAATGGTGTCATCGAACGCCGTTTTTCCTTCTTAAAGGCGTCTCTGAAGTTCTTGTTTACAATCGCTTCGGTTCGATGTCATGCTATGAGGTAGTGGTCTGTTTCTACCGGCATCGGTTGTTTTCTTTCATGTTTGGTTTCAACCTAGTTTTCCTTATAAACGAGTAGACTTTGTATTTGCCTTTTGCATTGCTCGTCCAAAAAGGTCTTCACTAGTGCTTCCGGACAGTTGCACATAACTCCTCCGCATAATAGGCTAGAAGGACATTATATTAGAGTTAAAGTTTGTTATCAAAAACAATTCCATATCATTCCTAGCTCCCATGGACAAAACACGACATTAACGCCTAAAAATAAAATGGTACTCATTATTGTGATCTAAAAGCTCTTATATTTCTTTACGAAGGGAGTACTATCTAGCTGTTGGGCGGAGCTATGACTGCGGCGAGGGCAATGTGTACACAGAAAGCTCGGGCAAGTGATTTTGCGCATGTGATTGTCGGCAACTTTTCTGATTTCTTCCTCCACTTATTCAAAAAGGAAATGATTCGTGCTCACATCCGATCTCCTTTTGCCATCCCACGGACTTGGAACATGTGAGCAGGGTGTGGCTCGCACAAATCACGGCTCACACTACAAAACTACTCCCTCTGTTTTAAAATATAAGATCATTTTTAACATTATCATACAGTGAAAAATGATCTTACATTTTGGGACAGAGGAAGTAGCTAACAAAAACGGAAAATAGTTTTAGGAAAAAAACTAAACCCTAACTAATAAGATAAATGACGTGCCAGGATTAATCAACACAAGGCAGGAGCAGCAAACCTGGAGCTATGTGCTCAGAAAATAATCTTTTATTCCTGTTGGCTCACCAAGCACGCGAGCCTCTGTGTCAGGGAAGAATTCAAATCCCGTGAGCGCCGAGACCGTGCCGGCCTTGTCTACGGCGACGGGGTAGGTGAGCAGGTGGCCTGGGAGGTCGTCCTTGAGCTGGTCGCCGACGTAGAGGCTCCAGTACTCATCGGCCATCTTGTTGACCCTCTGCACGCACTCTAGGCTCCCCGGGCGGAAGAAGTCGTCGTGCATCTTGCCGAGGTGCTCGTGCCACAGCGACATCCGGAAGCCATGGACGTGCCCCTTGGCGAGCTCGGCGCCGGTGTTGATGCGGTGCGGCTGGTACGCGCCGATAGTGATCTCGGTGTCCCTGTACCCCGCCATGGACCGCTCGTTGAGGTTGGCAGATCCGACGATGATGTACTCGTCGTCAACTGAAGGAGGCGAGATCGATCACGTATATACTTAGCTATCAAGTGAAGATGATGAAGAAATGAAATGCAATGGAAGCAGATTAATGGAGTGCAGTACCTATCATCATCTTGGAGTGAACGTAGATCATGAACCGGCGTGCCATCTGCGCCCTGGCATAGTCCGTCCCGTCCCGTGGGCGCTGCGGAGGCTGGTACTCGCCGCCCTCTGGGTTGCTGGCCTCCCGGTTCCCTAAGCAGAAGAAGGTAAGGTAGTCCCTGGGGTTGGCGTCTATCCTCTTGGCCTGCAGCGCAACGGCGATGTCGTCGTACATCAACGCCATGGTCCTCCTCTGGTTGTCCAGCATCGCCTGCCTGTATCGGCCCGTAGGGGAGCCTTCGGACCACATGGGCACCACGATGTAGACCGTGAAGCGTTCGCCGTCCTCGATCTTCCTCACGATCTTGAGCGAGAGCTCTCTGGGGATCAGCTGGCACGCCCCGACGTCCCCCGGGTCTATACCGTCGTGGGACTTCCACTGGAAGGAGCTGCCGATGAAGTACTGATTCTCGATGTAGATGAAGCTCTTGGCGGCGCGTATGGCGTGGATGTAGGCGTCCTGGATGCTCCTCTCGTACACCCGGTGCTTGTCTTGGAGGAGACCGGCCTTGAAGGTGGCCTCCATGGAGTCGGGGAAGCCCACGGTGTCGATGTTGTCGATGGACCGGAAGAGCTGCACATTCCACGCCTCCTGGTCGTCGGGGAGCGTCACCGCCCACGAGGACGGCGCGACCTTGGCCTCGAGGGCTGCGTGGTCGACTAGGTGGTCCTTATCGCCACCTTGTTTCCTCCACCGCTGCTCGAAGTTGCGGAGCACGTCCCACGCGACGGGGCCCTCGACCTTGGCGTGGATGTCGTGCCATGGCTCCCTGGGCCCGCCCTTGCCGAGCGTGGCGTCCTCGTCGCTGAAGTTGACTTGGCTGAAGTCGTCGCCGTGCGGCTGCCCCGTGCCCAGCGTCCTGAACAGGGAGTGGGACTGCGTGTCGTAGCGTCCATGGCACACGTCGAGGCCGCCGAGGAAGCTGACGATCTGGCGGCGCCCGTCCGAGTCCGAGTCCGACGACGAAGGCGGCAGCTCCTGGTCAACGACGATGGCCTTCTGGTGGTGGCTGTAAACGAATGTGTCCGTCTTGGCGTCGAAGATGTGGCCTCTGACGTGCATGTTCCTCGGGCAGAGGACGCACTGCACGCGGCTGCCGCCGAAGTAGTTGGCCGTCTGCTCGTCCCTCGTGTCCATGAGGCCGGCGAGCAAGCCATCAATGGAGGAGACGTCGTTCCACACCAGCATGAGCACCTGCACGCCCTCGCCGGCCTTGCGCTTCAGGAGCTCGCCGAGAGTTTCCTGCTTGCCGTCCCGCTCCCGCAGGAGCGTGATGTGGGGGAACACCGACCAGCCGGTGATGTACACCAGGTGCCGTGCGTTGCTGATGGCGTCGTACAGGTCCTCCCAGCAGTGCCCAGGCTTGTACAGCCCGCCGCCGTCGAGCTCGATCTTGGGCTCGAACTCCTCAGACGCGTGCGCGTCCTGGTACAGGGTGACCCTGCACCCCGGCCTCTGGGAGAAGAAGGTGCGGGGCACCCCGAATCTGCCGCCGCCGGCGACGCCACCGCCCCACGCCAGGCCTTGGTCGGCGACGTCGCGGAAGCTGATCTGCACCTGTATCTTGGGCCCATCCGGGAGCTTCTCCCTCTTGGCGCCAAGGACATCGAACCAGCGGTCGATTGATGTGTCCTCGTTGAGGAGCTCCCGGGCGGGCAGGTAGGCGCGGCCGAGGACCGTGTCGCCGTTGAGGCCGAGCTGCTCGATCATGACGGAGATGACCACGTCGGCCGCGTGGTGGGCGCAGTAGGCGCGGAGCGGCTCGTTCCATCGCGCGCTTCCGGCTGCAGGGACGGTGATGGTACGCGTCCGGGCGATGCATGCGCTGCCGAGGAAGATGGCCGCGTACATCCGCGGTAGGCCCTTGCCCAAACCGGTCGTCTCCTGGACACCTTGCACAATCTACGAACGAGAATTAATTGCTTTTAGTAAGTCTTCACGCAGCTCTTTCCTTCATCCATCCGGTGAAAAGTGTACATATGAAAATTTTAAAACAAATTATGAAGTGGGGAAAAAATGCATTAAGAATATGTAAGCCACCTCTC
The DNA here is from genome assembly GCF_018294505.1 of Triticum aestivum. Classification (NCBI taxonomy): domain Eukaryota; kingdom Viridiplantae; phylum Streptophyta; class Magnoliopsida; order Poales; family Poaceae; genus Triticum; species Triticum aestivum. Next base: position 26,123,933 of record NC_057795.1, on the reverse strand, counting down.
TCCTATTTAATTATCAAACCCCCAATTAATGAGCCAAGTGCATATAGAAATTAACGAGACCATGTGAAGAATTGTCATCTAATATGTTATTAAACTTGTACATATTGTGTAAAAAAACATCTATATATTTTATGTATATGTGCAAAATCGTCATCTAAATGTGTTTTAGCAAAACTAAACTTTATAAATAGCGTTTTTGATCTTTTAAATAAACCAGGCTCCCTGCAGCCCGGTCTCTAAAACGCGACTTTCCCCAAGCATGACACTAAATTGCACTATAGGATGCTAAATGATGCAAAATAGTGCTAAACGGCTCAACCTGATGCCCCTCCAAGCGGTATAGGGCCGCTATAAAATAGATAGCACGCTATTTCAAATTCAAACTATGATGTAAAGTGAAAAGATTAAGAAGACATACATTGCCGAGGAAACCGGGGACCTTGCCGGTGTGGCGCGAGCGATCATGGAGGTTGTCGGCCCCCACGATGGTAGCATCGATGGTGCCATGGAGCCGCAGATGCGCCATTGCTTGCAACTACGTCCTTGGATCCCAATACGTACGCCAAGGGGAATAGTGGAGGATTATATGTGGTGGTGACTGCTGGGCAAGCTGCTGCTTCACTAGCTAGGATGGTGGCACAATGGGTGTTGCTATGCAGTGCATTTATAGCCGGCCAGAAGATGCTTAAGCACGTGTAGATTGAGAGCCTGAGGCTAAGTTAATCGACTAGAGGACTAGTAGGTATACTTTAAATGAGCAGCGTCGGGGACCGAGCGTCGCTCGAGTGTCTAGCGGAGTATAGGTGTGCTCCTAGCCCACGAGCGTTGGAGTCTTGGACTTTGACGCGGTGTGCTCAGTTGTTTCTTCTGTAGCCAAGTAGTGATTTATAGGTTAATTCATCATGTGCCACATGGCTAGTTGCCTCAGTCGACAATAGGCAGTGCCTATTCAAATTACTTATAGCCGGTACGGAGGTAGCCAAGTAGTGACTTATACACCGGGACGGAGGTAGTACCAGTTGGCAGTGCACTTATAGCCGGTACGGGTCCTACGAGAAAGATGCTTCAACAGGCACGCGTAGATTGAGAGCTCGAGGCTAAAGTTCATCAGACTCTTGCTTGGGACCAGCAACGCGTGCACAAGGATCAAGGTGCAGCTGTGGATGCTATTCAGATTACCTAGCGCCCAATTAGCCATGTGGTTTATAGGTTAATCCATCATGAGCCACTTGCATGGCTAGTTGCCTCAATCTCACGTGCTAAAGTAAACTGCGTGGAAAGCCCCATCTTGACGCTACATCCTTATCCTGTTCAGTACATAAAAGAAGTCTTGCACATGCTTTCTTGTCTGTTACTTTTGTATACACATAGGGAATCACTGGAAACAAAGCATCATTGGAATATTATTAATGAGAAGTCCAATATTAGTATCTTCACCTTAATAATCGATATATTTGGCTTGTACATGAGTCTACGTATGTCATGTGGTGTCGTCGATCTAGTTGATCCATTAATGTGATGGGCATTCATAATTTTACTACGCATGTGATTACGAGCTACGAAACTAGTTTGCTAAGACTTTGGTGATCTAGTTTTGCTTCAGATGCACATATATTCAGCAACTTGGTTCAAGAGTAAACTAAGAACTGACCCTACAGGAAAAACAAATGATTTTAGCCCCGGCGAAGTGTACGCGGAATGTTACACTCGGTTTAGTGTACACGGCTTAGCAAGTTTCGGCTTAGGGATTATAAGCTGAGTGTTGGATATCAGGAACATGGCTTATAGTGTAGAAGGGAAAGAATAGGCTGTGTAACACAATGCATTGATCGGTGCATCAGGCACGTATATATGAGTACAGAAGGGGGCCATAACCTCAACTATACAGAGGAACTAGGAGGTGGGTCCAAGACACAATATACACGTGCACAATATATTCAACCCCCCACCCCCCTCAGTAGAAGCGGCGTCGAAGACGCAGAGACTGGAGCGGAACTCCTCAAAGGTGGAAGTCGGCAGTCCCTTAGTCATCACATCAACGAATTGTTGTGCAGTCGGAACATGGAGGACCCGAATACGTCCAAGGGCCACCTGCTCGCGCACAAAGTGAATGTCCAGCTCAATGTGCTTAGTCCGGCGATGATGAACGGGGTTGGCGGAAAGGTACACCACAGAAACATTGTCACAGTAGACAACCGTAGCCTTGGAGACGTCATGATGCAACTCCTGAAGTAACTGTCGTAGACAGGTGCACTCGGTGACGGCGTTAGGCACAGCTCGGTACTCAGCCTCCGCGCTAGAGCGTGAAACTGTAGGTTGTCGCTTGGACGACCACGAGACGAGTGAAGGACCGAGGTAAACGGAGTAGCCAGAGGTGGACCGACGGGTGTCGGCACAGCCGGCCCAGTCCGCGTCGGAGTAGGCCACCATCTCCAGAGAAGTGGACGCCGTGAGAGTAAGCCCAAGAGCCATCGTGCCGCGGATGTAATGGAGAATCCGCTTCACGAGGGTCCAGTGGGAGTCACGAGGGGCGTGCATATGTAGACACACCTGCTGAACAGCATACTGTAAATCCGGCCGGGTGAGAGTCAGATACTGAAGAGCACCAACCATGGACCAGTAGAACGGAGCATCCAACGCGGGAGAGCCCTCGAGAGAAGAAACCTTGGCCTTCGTGTCAATAAGAGTAGCAACAGGGTGACAATTGAGCATGCCGGCACGCTCAAGTAGCTCGTGCGCATACTTCTGCTGATGAAGAAAGAAGCCGTCGGGTCGCCGAACGACCTCAATGCCAAGGAAATAATGAAGAGCGCACAGGTCCTTGATGGCAAACTCATCACGCAGCCAGAGAGTAATCTGCTGAAGAAGGGCTGTGGAGGAGGCCGTCAGGATGATGTCGTCGACGTAGAGGAGCAAATATGCAGTCGTGTCACCGCGGTGATAGACGAACAACGAGGCATCCGAGTGAGTGACGCGGAAGCCCGGTGTCTGAAGGAACCCGACGATACGCTGGTACCAGGCGCGAGGTGCTTGCTTGAGCACGTAGAGAGACCGGGACAGCAAACACACATGCCCAGGACGAGATGCATCGACGAAACCGGTCGGCTGCTCACAGTAGACCTGCTCCTTCAAGATGGCCGTGAAGGAAGGCGTTGGAGACATCCATCTGATGAACTGGCCAGCCTCGGGAAACTGCCAGATGGAGAATTGTGCGGATCGTGCCCGGTTTGACAACCGGGGCAAACGTCTCGGTGAAGTCGACTCCAGCACGCTGCCGAAAACCATGGACCACCCAGTGAGCCTTGTAGCGCTCAAGTGTACCATCCGATCAGGTCTTATGGCAAAAGACCCACTTGCCGCTGATGACATTGGCGTGAGAAGGCCGAGGAACCAGTGTCCAGGTACGGTTCCGCTGAAGAGCGTTGAACTCTTCCTGCATCGCGGCAAGCCAGTGAGGATCACGAAGGGCCGCGCGAGCGGACGCATGGATCGGTGACGGCTCTGTGGTGGAGACGGCGAGAAGATACTCGTCGCTGGAGTACCGTAGACTCGGGCGATGAACACCGGCTCGAGCCCGAGTGACGGGGCGAGATGGCAACTCAGTGACTGGCGAGGCGGTTGGCGAAGCAGCCGGCGAGATGGCCGATGAAGAAGCGGCTCTCGAGGCCGCCGAAGCACCCGCGCCCGAGGTCGCCGAAGCGCACGTACCCGCGGCCTAGGGGGCAGGCGAGGCGGGGGTGGCGAGCGAGACGAGGGCGCCGCCCGAGGCACACGAGGCGGCGGGGCCGGCGCTTGAGGTGGCCGGTGAAGATACCAGCATGGGGCGGCCGACAAAGATGCCGGCAAGGCAGGCGATGCCGAGGCCCCTGACGAAGTCGGCGAGGACGTCGTGGGGGCGCGAGTCGCAGCTCGTTCCACGGCGGGAGGACCGCCGAAGCTCGGAGGCGGTCCAAGAATCGAGCGGGGCCGTCCACGTGACGGGGTCGCTGGAGGGCCGGGGTGGCCGTCGGCGACGGGGCGGTGGGAGGTACCTCCTGAAATGGAAACACCATCTCATCAAAGTAAACGTGCCGGGAGGTGAATACATGATGGGAGACGGGATCGTAGCAGCGATATCCTTTGGTGTTAGGTGGGTAGCCGAGGAAGATGCAAGTGACTGAGCGAGGTGCAAGCTTATGAGGCGCAGTGGCGGCGAGGCTAGGATAGCAGAGACAGCCAAAGATGCGAAGGCCATCATAAGATGGGGGCGCACCAAAGAGGAGATGTTGAGGGGCATAGTTATAGCGTCGGCGACACGGGCGGATGTTAATGAGGAGGGTGGCAGTGGCGAGAGCATCCGGCCAAAACCGTGGAGGCACGTTAGAGTGAAAGAGTTACGTGCACACGTAGTCGTTAAGAGTGCAAAGGATACGCTCGGCAGGACCATTTTGTTGGGACGTGTAGGGGCAAGTGAGGCAGAAGATAGTGCCGTGGGAGGCTAGAAGGTTATGAACAGCGGCGTTGTCAAACTCTTTTCCGTTGTCAGTTTGTAAAGCAAGGATAGGATGACCGAACTGTGTGGTGACGTAGGAATAAAATGCGGTGAATGTGGCAAGAGCGTCGGACTTGTGACGAAGAGGAAATGTCCATACATAATGAGAGAAATTATCTAAGATCACCAAATAGTATAGGTAGCATGTGTTGCTTGCAACCGGGGATGTCCAAACATCACTATGCATGAACTGAAACGGAAAAGTGGAAATAGTGGTAGATGCGCTAAATGGAAGACAAACGTGCTTGCCAAGATGACAAACCTCACAAGTATGGTCGTCGATCTTATTGCATGAGAATGAAAAACTCTTAAGTATTTGATGCAAAGCGTTGGAGTTCGGGTGTCCTAAACGAGCATGCCAAAGGTCGACACCTGCGGCAAGGACGACTGGGGTGGTGGAGGAGTGCATCGGATAGAGCTCGTCAGGACTATCGCAACGGTGAAGGACCATCCGAGTACGGGCGTCCTTCACAGAAAAACCAACATCATCAAATTCAATGGTAATGGGATTCTCACGGGCAAGACGACGAACATATACAAGGTTCGTAACTAAATCAGGAGACACAAGAACATCAGACATAGTGATAGGTGTAGATGTGGAAGGAAATGAAGCACGACCAACATGTGTGATAGGTAAAGAGGAACCGTTGCCAAGGTGATGCAAGTAGGAGTATGAACCCGAGTGGAGGAGGTTAGAGTACCGGGATGAGATGTCATGTGGGCGGTGGCGCCCGAGTCCATATACCAAGCACCGCCGGGGATGGTGAGACCGGCAACGAGGCGAAGCCGCCGTAGGGCTAAACCGGGGCGGGCGAAGTATGTCCACCGGCCATCGGCATGGCCAGCAGAGCCGGCATTGGCCGGCCGCTGCGGCACGATGAAGTAGGTTGGATGGCCCGCCAGAAAAACCTGCTGGCCCACTAACACATGCTGCAGGTGCTGGGCGCCGTCTGGCTGCTGCCCAGCGGATGAGTGATGGCCCGCTAACGACCCCCACCAGTACCCGAGAGATCCGTACACGGGCGGAGCCCCGTATGCCTCGTACGTAGGATTCTGTACATGGGAACGGGCGCGTCGTACGCCCCGCGGGACTGCAAGGGGTCGACGGGCAGATTCCAATACGGCGAGGAGGGTGCCGGCGGCGGGACGACAGAGGCGGCGGCGGACGGGCCAGTGGACGCCATCGCTAGCGGGCTGCAGCTGCGCGTGCGGCTTGGCAGCCGGAGATGCGTGCGTCTGGCGATGCACTTATTGGCAGAAGCAGCGGGTGATAGGAAGCTGCTGAAGACGACGCCCAGGGGAGTGTCTCCCACAACATTGTTGCAGGCGAGGTTCGCGCCCAGACCAAGTTCACCGCATGTGGTGTATGGAGAGGACGCAGGCACGTCGGCTGGAACAACCTTTGCGTGGGCAGCGCAGTACAGCTGTTGAGCAGGCCGCGTGTGCGCTGCACTTCAGCTCTTGAAGCTTGCGGCGAGGTGGCAAGCGGAGTCGGAAGCTGGCGAGCGAGGCGATGCAGGGCGATCGGATCGGGCAGGCTAGCGGGCGGGGCTGGCGATGGGCGGCTAGCGATCGGATTGGGCGGGGCTCTAGTGGGCGGCTGGGAAGCACGCGCAGGGGGAGGAAGCGGCGGCCGGCGCGGGAGGCACGCAGACGGCGGCGACGGCGGGAGACTAGGGTTAGAACCCGGAACCGATACCATGTAGAAGGGAAAGAATAGGCTGTGTAACACAATGGATTGATTGATGCATCAGGCGTGTATATATGAGTAGAGAAGGAGCCACAACGTCAACCATACAGAGAAAGTAGGAGGTGGACTCAAGACACAATATACACATACACAATATATTTAACATATATATATATAAAGCGAGTATAATACGGTGGCACCCGGCAAACAAAGTGAGATCACGACTAGGATCATCTAACGGTGACAGAGTTAATACCACTATTCATACATAAACTTGTAGGGGTGGGAACAGTTTCATACAAAAACTAAAAAACCCCACAAAACTAGCCCTCCAACTTGTCTGCTATAACAAATTCATACAAAACCACCCCGAACTGCACACGTGGCATGCCATGTAGGCTCTGTCGGGCCCGGATCACGTTTTTACAAAGAAACCCTCGCACTTTAGCAATTTCGCAGACAAATCCATCCCTGGACAGTAAAGCACCTGGTTGTCGCCCCCGATGCAAAGCCCTTCCAAAACCTTCCCCTTCTTTCGCCCACGTCCCCTGTTCCTCCTCATCTCTGCTCGCTCCTCCTGCGAGGCGACGCCGCCGTCGGCCTCATCGGCGGCGACACAAGGCGCCATGGAGCCGCGGTGTAGGGAACCCGACGAGTTCCCTCCTGAATACGGTAAGGACCTGCACCCGGCGCTTCCCCTGTTCCTCTGCTTCCCCTGTTCCTGCACCGGCGCACTAGGGTTTTTCAGGCCGATCATGGCGATGTAGGGTTGAAAATTGGGTCGATCTGCTCACTAGGGTTGGTTGTGTGCGTCCCCAGGGTTCGTAGGGGAACTAGTTTCCATGAGCTTGTCTAGGGTTTCTTGATGCTGATTTGAGGAATTGGGGGGGGGGGGTCAATCAAGGGCAATGTGAGGGGATTTGATCTAGGGTTTTGGGTAGCATACAGGAAAGGGGGGGTCCTTGAGGGGGTCTTTTGATGTGATTTTATTGTTTACATATTCAGAGATTATATGCTATTGTTGCACTGAATTGTAGATGCAGTGTACAATGTGATATTTTAGTTCATATTTCAGTGTAAAAATGTTGACTTTCCCTGTTATGCAAAAGTACATGGCTTTTTTTAGATGAAAGTCAGCATTTTTACCATTGATTTGTGATGAAAGGGTTGTCTTTTAGTTGATATTCAGTACATAGTTGTGTTTGAAAATCATGTACAGATTCAGTTAGAGTTTGATCACTGAAACTAAGATTGAGTTGCACTGAATATATCATCTGTCAATTGTTGCAGTGACAAATGGAGAAGCTAGCCAGTTTTTCTCAGTGGAGTTTGAGCACAATGGAATTTTCTTGGGGGAATGCATAGGTGGAGAATTGAAGTTCTCTTACATTGGGTGCAGTCATGAAGCTTTTGACTACTGTCATTCAGACACATGGTCACTGGGGATGATCAAGTATTGCTTGTCAAGGATGGACTATGACCCTACAGACCCTCAAATCAAGGTGTACTGGATTTTGCCAGATAAAGACTATGGTGATGGCCTGCTATGTGTGGACAATCCAGATGTTATAGCTGCTATGGTGAGGTCCAGCAGAGAAGCCAAGACATTGGATTTGTTAGTTGATGAGGAGAACAAGATTCAGACATTATATCCTGAAATCATACTAAAGGGATGCCCAACTGCAGATGGAAATGAGGATGAAGAACAAGGAGAGGATGCAGATCATGATGCAGAGAATGCAGAGGAAGGAGAGGATGCAGTGGCAGATCATGATGCAGAGAATGCAATGGAAGGAGAGGATGCAGAGTCAGATCATGATGCAGATGCAGACAATGCAGATAATGCAGTTGAAAACAATGATGGAGAAGGAGAGTTGAATGAAACTGACTCAGACTTTTATGAGAGTGACTATGATTGTGAAGATGGAGATGATGATTTGTTTGCTTAGAATGTGGACAAATCATTGAATGGCAACAATGAAGAAGAGGAAGAGATATTTGAGGAGGAAGATCCACTGGATGATGATGAGCTCAACCTGTCAAAAGATGAGTTGGAGAAGTTGAAATATACATTCAGAACATTCAATGCAGAAATGGACATGAGCAACCCAATCTTTAGGGTTGGGCAAGTATTTGGAGATATGAAAGAGCTAAGGGAAGCAGTCACTGCATACACAGTCAAAAACAGAGTGAAAATCATCAAAGCTAGAAATGAGGCAGAGAGATTCATTGGTGTGTGTCAACCTGATTGCCCTTGGAGGTTGAAAGCATCTAGAGACAATAGAACAGGAAGCATTGTCATCAGAGAGTACAATGGAGAGCACACCTGTCAGAAAACATGGGATTCCAAGTGCTTGACAGTGAAGTACCTGACTGAGATATTTATGGATGAGTTCAGAGACAACAAGAGCATGGACTTGGGTACATTTGGAAGAAAAGTTCAGCAAAAGTTCAAGCTTAATCCAGTGAGAATGAAGCTTGGCAGGGCCAGGAGTGCTGCACTTAAGATCATACATGGTGATGAGAAAGCACAATACAGCCTGTTGTGGGACTATGGACAAGAACTGAGGAGAAGTAATCCAGGGAGCAAATTCATTGTTTGCACAACCAAAGTGAAGGAAATAGGTGATCTGCTTCCAAAAGATCACCTATCTTCACTATATTGGTCCTATGATGCCTGCAAGAGAGGTTTCCTGAGGGGGTGCAGGCCAATTCTATTTGTTGATGGCTGTCACCTGAAGAGCAAATACAAGGGTGTGTTGCTTACAGCTGTTGGGATTGATCCCAATGATTGCATATTTCCAATTGCAATGGGGATGGTGGAGGTGGAGTCAACTTACTCTTGGGAATGGTTTCTCACCACTTTGAAGAATGATTTAAACATCATTAACACCTCCCCTTTCACTATAATGAGTGACAAGCAAAAGGTGTGTTCCATTTGTCCAAACATGCTGCTGTTGCATATTTCCATATGGTGCTGTTGTCTTACATGTTTATGAACTAATTTTGCAGGGTTTGATCAATGCTGTTGAGAAGATATGGCCAGATGCAGAACACAGATTCTGTGTTAGACATCTTTATCAAAACTTCCACCAGAAGTTCAAAGGAGAAACACTGAAGAATATGTTGTGGGCCATTGCTAGGTCAACTAATGTGGACAAGTGGACCTTGAACAGAGAGAAGCTTAGGGCACAGAACTTGGAGGCATATAATTGGTTGGATGGCAAGCCCCCCAACCAGTGGGTGAAAGCATACTTCAGAGATTTCCCCAAGTGTGACATTTTGCTGAACAACATGTCAGAGGTGTACAACAGGTAAACTTCAGTTAGTTCACTTTTCTAGCAAACAAGTTATGTTATGTTTAACACATAAAACTTCAGTTAGTTCTGACAAAACTTTACTATATATCTCTTGCAGCTACATCTTGGATGCAAGAGAATTGTGTGTTATATCAATGCTAGAATGCATAACACATAAAACTACTGTGAGGCATGACAAAAAGTACAAAGAAGCTTCAGAAAAGTGGACTGGACTTATCTGCCCCAAGGTTAGGAAGAAACTGGACAAAAATGCAGAGTACTCAGGTAACTGCTTTCCAACACATTCAGGACTTGGAATTTATGGTGTTGAATCAGGCAACAACAAGTATGTTGTGGATATTCCAGCAAGAACTTGTGATTGCAAAAAAATTCAATTGGATGGCATCCCTTGCAATCATGTGATTGCTTGTTGTAGAGCTGATAGGATTGACCCTGAAACATTGGTTCACAAGTGCTATAGCATAGAAAATTATCTAAAGGCATATGGGCACAACATCATGCCTATGAGGGACAGGAAAAGCTGGGAAAAGATGAATGGCATTCCCATCCACCCTCCAGTCTTCACAAAGAAAATGGGCAGGCCAGCAAAGAACAGGAGAAAGGCACCAGAAGAGAAGAAGAAGAAAGATGGAACTGTTTACATCAACAAAAAAGGAGTGGCCATGCATTGCTCAGTGTGTGGCAGTGCTGACCACAACAAGAGAGGACATGCCAAGTTTATGAGGCAACAGGAAGCTCAATTAGAAGATGATGATGAAGTAGAAGATCCTTCAATTCTGCAGGTTAAATCAGTGATTTCAGTTAACTGTTTTTCTCTGAATTTGGACTTTGAACAGTGATTTCAGTTAACTGCATTTAAGTTCATTTATGTTACTAACATGAATTGTTTTCTGACTACAGGATATTATGCCAACAAGACTTGATCCTAGGCTTGATCCTATGAATGACAGAAGCAGTATGGTCTACACCATAGGCCAGGAGGTGCACCTTTAATATTACTGTCTTTCATTTTCAGTTAACTGTTTTTCTCTGAATTTGTATCTGCATTTCCTTTTCTCATTTTGTATCTTCCTGACATTTTGTGATCCTGCATAGGAAAGGGCATATGTGAGCACTTGGAATCCTCCTGGGCCACTTCCTGAAGAGTCTGCTTTTGTGGTGCAAGCTAGGGATTCTATCCCTCCCAGAAGAACCACAACCACAACCACAACAAGTGTGAGGGGAAGAGGAAGAGGAAGGAAGAAAGCTGCAGCAGTACCACATCCAGATGAGCCAGGGTCAAGTGCAACTGGAGGAAGAGGAAGGAAGAAAGGAAAGATAATGAGATCTGGCACTACAGAGAGAAGAGGATCTTCTGGGAGTAGAGCAAGAGGCAGATGAGTGGCTGGGAGAAGAGACAGGAGGGAAGCTAGCTCTTATCCAGCATACAGGCTCATGTTTGGTGAAGATGGAGCAAGGGGGGAGCCAATACCCGATCTCAACTTAACTGAAGAAATTCCAGTTTCTCAGAATGCACCTGGGGTTGACATTTAGATGTCTGTTTAGTTCATCAATGAACTTCATGCTAAATTGTAGAAGTTCATATCTGAACTTGATGCTAGCATTTTTCATGTAATACCAATTTTCTATTGCAATGACAGTTAGACATGTAGTGAACTTCATGGCCATGTACTGAAGAATTAAAAACATCTGAGTTTTGAATACCAGCACATTTGAGTTGTTTGTGCATTACATGAAAAATGTCTGAATGTACTGAATGTGCATTTGCTGAATGTACTAAACTTGGAGGCATTTGCTGAACTGAATTTGGTGAAATCCCACAATTAAAAAAAATAAACAAAAAATTGTTTGGCCTGGGTCTTGAACCCAGGACCTGTGGGTAGAGAAGTAGGGTGCAATGCCAGTACGGTAAGAGTAGGAGCTTGTTAGTTGTAGATGCAGAAACTTACTTCTACTCTTGCAGTCGCCAACTCCCACTGTGGACGGTTCGCGTTCCTAGTCGCCGCATCAATAAATCCACCGCTCCGCCCACCCACCGCTCCACCCACCACTCCCCACTCACCACTCCCCACACACCTACCGCATCGCCTCCTCTCCCCACTCACCACCGCCGGCCACCGCCGCCATGGCGAACATCGAGGGCTGGAAGCTCGCACTGGAGGATCTGGCCGGCAACGACCAGTCGTTCCGCGCGCAGATTCGAGAGGTCTGCACCTGGTTCACCACCCCGAAGATGATGCTCATGCATGCGCGCGGGTTGGCCAAGCAGCTGACGGACGGCGAGAACGCCCGTGCCTTCCCCACAGGCTGCAAAGTGCCGCCGCCGATGTTCCTCGTCTGGGCAATGCGTGAGGGCACGCTTAGCGTGGATCCGTACCAGCGAGCTAGGTGGTGGATGTACCGCTCCACCACCTCTCTGGCCCCGGTCCCCCTCGACGACGACCCTGCGAACATCGTCGGCGTCGTGCTCGCGCTGCCTGCTCCAGTCAACCCTGCGGACTACGCCTCTGACGACGACCTGAAAGAGACTGTTGTCATCAGTGACGACGACACAGATGCGGACGAGGTTGTGCTCGTTGCGCCGGTCGCCGTTGAGGGTGGCAGAAACATGCCCATCGACGTCGAGCTCCTGCCGGACGTCGAGCTCCTGCCAGAAGAGGTGAAGGTTGAACAAGAAGAAGAGGTGAAGGAGCCAGAGCAAAACAAGAAGAAGGCGCCTCTGAAGAAAGAGGTGAAGAAGGTGCGCCGCTCCATCCGCCTGCAGCAGCTCAAGAACTGAAGAAGATGCAGAAGAGGTGAAGATGCAGAAGAGTAGTTAGGTCTGCTGATCTATATGTTGGCATATAAGTTATCTATTTTGAGCAGTCGATGTTGAACTGCTGTATCTTTGGCAATCTAGTGTTGATCTGCTGTTGAACTGCATGTGCCCATGTTGATCTGCTGTTGAACTGAATGTGCCCATGTTGATCTACTGTTAATTTGCATGTGCCCAGGTTGTCTGCTTATGTTGTGCCCATGTGCACACATCCTAAAATAGAATATACTAGGTGCGCACTTTGTGCCAAATATGCCAAGTTGTACTACCTGAAGATCCCTGGGCCCCTTCCAAATGGTTAACTTAACTGAAATTTGCACTGTTAAGTTAACTGAATTTTGCTTAAGTTAACTGAATTTTCATGTCAAATAAGAGAATCATTGATTTCAGTTAAGTAAACAAGCCACTGATTTCATGTCAAATAATAGAATTTTCAGTTAAGTAAACAGAACACTGAACATAGCCACTGATTTCATTTCAAGCCACTGATTCCAGTTTGGAATGTTTACAACACTGAACATAGATAATAGGTAGCCACTGATTTCATATAATCAGTACAAGTAGCAACTGATAACAAATAGTTTCACCTCTAACATCACTAGTGCTACACAAAACCTCTTATCACTAGTGCTACAACACCATACAACAGTGCAGAGCAGCAGACCAAACAGGCTAACCAAATTTCCCTCCTATCCCTAGTTCTGATCTCCTTCTTGTGCTTCATGATCATGGCCTTCCTTTCTTCCTTCAGCCTCATAATTTCAGCATCCTTGTCAAACACAAATTTCTGAAGAGCCACATTCTCTTCAGCAAGTTTGCCAATCACCTGCCTAGGTCTCCCCTGCCATTCTTTGTCCACCCACTTCAGATAAGCACATGTATCATAACCCTGCAAAACACACCAATTTGTTCAGTACAACAATGGTCAGATCAACATATAACAATGGTCAGATAAACAACACACTTTTTTAAACAAAAGTTGGGCACTTGACTAACCTCACGAGGACAAACAAGAAATCTACGACCATAGTCATATCCATCAGAGCAAACTCTTCTCGCAGGGTTCAGTAAGTGGCAACAATGGTCACTTTTGTCACTGCCATTGAAAGCAGCATCAGGAGAGGATAGAGGTATACTCCAGTCAAATTCAGGTAGGTTTTCAGTCCCCTACCATGGCCATCAAATCAAATGTTAGCATCAGAAAGCTCGCACTCATCAGGAAAGCCCAAATTCATGGGCATCCGAACCAAATCGGCGAGGGGAAGGGGGACACGCACCTTGCAGAAATCGACATCCATGTAGCGCACCTCTCCGGTGATTTTCGCCCAAGGCTCGCCGTCCTTCGTCATGTCGGCACCGGCGAGGTCACATCCATTGAGCGGGAGAGGGTGGCTTGAGGATGACGACGCCCCTGCTCCACAGCGTCCTGCCTGCTGCTTCCCGCTCATCTCGACAGGGCGACCGAGACGGCTGCCGACGGAGAGGGCGGCGGAGACGGCTGGCGTCGGAGGGGAAGGCGGAGACGGCTGGCGGCGGACAAGGGCGACGGCAAAGGGGAGGGCGACGGCTAGGGATTTATGAATGGGGAATCGATGCAGAGAGAGAGGGCGGGGGGCTTTTTGTAAAATACACAGAGTGCGAGGGGGCTTTTGTAAAATTAAAGGCGCATGCCAAAATCCAGCGTGGCATGCCAAATGTCGCATCCACAGTTGTTTTGTATGAATTTGTTACAGCAGACATGTTGGAGGGCTAGTTTTGTGGGGTTTTTTAGTTTTTGTATGAAACTGTTCCCGCCCCTACAAGTTTATGTATGAATAGTGGTATTAACTCAACGGTGACACCACATGGCGTGACAATAAGCCGTGTGTCACAGTAAGTCGTGTGCGCAGTGGGCCACACGGTTTACAAGTAACCCGGGACGTCATTGTACGCTATGTGCCTGCTTCGGTGAACGGCTCATGTAAGCCGTATACTGGAAGAACGTCGTGTGCCGCGGGGCATATACGGCTTATCCTGTAAGCCGAGCATATTCTCACGGCTTTCTCGGGCAAGCTGGGGACCCCATTTGTTGCCACGTGACCATCGTAACCGAGTATGCAGCTGGCACACTCGGCGTATATATACATCGGCAGATACCATCTGGTCCTTTGGTTTCTATACGCCGTGTGTATTTTCTGGGCTATATGGCTTATGGTTATGTAAGCCGAGCGCTTTAACTGGGCGCCACGGCTTGTGCAGTATACGCCGAGTTCTTTCCCCTGGGCAGCCGGCTTATAGATGGTAAGCTAAGTATTACATTGGGCTTATATGCCAATTTGCTTTTTTTTTGTTTGTTTGTTGTGCCACGGGGCTGACACAATAAACAAAGTTCAACATCCATACATGTCCAACAAAGTTGAACATACCCAACAAATTCACACCAAACATAAACATATTGTTCATAAGTTAAACATAACTATATCCAAAAAATTCATAACCATGAGCTCATTACGACAAGCATTAGGGTCCACCGCTGCGAACATAGCATGTACGGCCACTGTCAATGGCATCTGTGATGCAAACCTACAAGTTCATTATGACAATCATGAGTTTTCAAGCTTAAAATGCTAATGATCGATAAGGTTCAAAGTCAAGCTAAGTGCTACTTGTGAGCAGCGTTGGGATTTTCCTGAAGAAGAGAGGATGATGCAGTACAATAGTGATAAGTATTCTCCTCAGTTATGAAATCAAGGTTATCAATGCAGTAGGAGAACCAAACAACACTATGTAAACATCATCTGCACACAAATAATAAATACTTGCAACGCAACACGTAGAGGGGTTGTCAATCCCTCAACGGTTATGAGTAAGATTAAATTATATAGTTTTTGATAGATAGATCTGATAAATAAAAAATAAAATAAATAAAAGGTAATTGTAGTAAGGTATTTTAGAATTTTTATATGATAAAAGATAGACCCTGGGGCCATAGTTTTCAATAGAGGCTTCTCTCGAGAAAATACCATACGGTGGGTAGACAAATTATTGTTCAGCATTTTGTAGAAACACAAATAATTATGACGATATCCAAGGCAATGATCAAACATATAGGCATCACGTCCAAGATTAGTAAACCGAAGCGATTCTGCATCTACTACTATTACTCTACACATCGACTACTATCCAACATGCATCTAGTGTATTAAGTTCATGAACAAACAAAGTAATGCATTATGCAAGATGACATGATGTTGACAAGATAAACTCATGTATGAGTAAACCCATCTTTTTACCCTTAATAGCAACAATACATATGTGTCATGTCCCCTTCTGTCACTGGGATTGAGCACCGCAAGATCGAACCCATTACAAAGCACCTCTTCCCATGGCAAGATAAATCAATCTAGTTGATCAAACCAAACCAATAAATCGGAGAATAAATACGAGGCTATATTAATCATGCATAAAAAAGTTCAGAGAAAATTCAAATAATATTCATGGATAGATCTGATCATAAACTCACAATTCATCGGATCTCAACAAACACACCGCAAAAAGTCATTACATCAAATAGATCTCCAAGAACAACAAGGAGAACATTGTATTGAGAATCAAAACGAGAGAAGAAGCCATCTAGTTACTAACTATGGACATGTAGGCCTATGGTAAACTACTCACGCATCATTGGAGGGGCAGCAAGGATGATGAAGAACCCCTCCGTGATTGCCCCCCCCCCCCTCCGGTAGAGCGCCAGAAAGGGCCCCAGATGGGATCTCTCGAGAACAAAGGCTTGCGGCGGTGGAAAAAGTATATCCTGGACTCCGTGGTAGGTTTCCTGATTTTATAGTATTTATAGAGGCGGAGTTAGGTCAAACGAAGAGCTGTGGGCCCTACTACCCACCAGGGCGCGCCAGGGGCCTTCGGCATGCCCTGGTGCCTAGTGGGCCACTCCTCCATCTTCTCGTGGACTCTAGAAGCTTCCAGGGTCTCTTATTGCCAGAAAAAAATCTTCAAAAAGTTTCGTGGCATTTGGACTTCATTTGATATTGATATTCTGCAAAGTCAAAGACAACTAAAGAACATCAACTGGCACTGGGCACTAAATTAATAGGCTAGTCCCAAAAATGATATAAAGTTCCTTGTAAATGCAGATGAAACATTTAAGATTGATACTATAATAGCATGGAACAATCAAAAAATATAGATACGTTAGAGAAGTATCACTAAGAAGTATGAAATAGGAAGCATGAATACTTGGGAGCACTATATATACATCGACAAGGCAGGAGCATGCATTCCCAAATTCAAAGTGAGGCTAGATCAAGGTTTCATGCTTTCTCGTGGGTTTAAGAAGCAAAAGCAACAAGGCACAATCACCGAAAAATACCTAGGGTGGTCGTTCTTGCATGGGGGGCTCGGTCAAAGTGCCAGCAGTGACGCTAGGTGTCATTTGGCTTGACTTCCCAGGTGTAGACGATGGACTCGAAGCAGGCAGGTTGTTGGATTCAGCAGACATAGGAAACTGTAAGCACGGGACATAAGCATATGTGATGGTAAGATGAATGATTGAAATGTAGAAAGACTTACAAAGATGAAATTAGGAAGAGGAGGAAGATCCTCCTCAAATGTGATGCTCCTCAGTTGTCATAGGGGTAGATCTTTAGGTCAAATGTGTCAGGGTGAGACCTCTCTAGGGTTTTCGGAGGGTAGTAATGCCACCAAAACTTGCATTGGGTCCTCATACATGTCTGAAAGTGTGGTGGAAGGTTTAAACACCCAGCACACCGCTCCAGAGTGCGACCCCTTCACGGACGGCACTACCGCATGCACTTAGAGTGGGAAGCTACTACAGAGGATACCCCAGAGGTAATATTTGTGATAACCTATGCTCAAACTTTGTTTTTCATGTTCCCATGGGCTAAACTAGCACAACCAGGTAGATAAGTCCATTGTTCTAACGTCATTCGTGAGCAACAGAATTTGCCGAGCTACGGCATACATTTATTTCATAATAAGAAAACCATAATTTGAGCTCGTACTTGGTATCCTCAATAACAACAGCATAGGTCGATGAGTCCACCTTATTGATATTCAGTGCTTCCGTCAGGAGTTGCGAGTCCGTTTAAAAAATGACCTTCACGACCCACATATCAGCGGCAAGAGATATTGCATGGGACATTGCGATGGAGTCAGCAGCAAAGGCATCACACGCATGCTCATGACATCCTGCTCGTGCATATAGAATGGTACCATCGTCCGATCGTGCATCTAATAAAAGCTTCTGCTATTGATTTAAGTTGTGACTCGATGTATAGTTTCAGTGAAGTTCATGTCCCTAGCTAGCACATATTTGTTTTTTGTTTAAGTTGTGACTCAATGCAGTAACAACACATTTTTTTTCTCCAACTACATCCACTACTTGCATCATACCATATCAACATGCATCATCATATCACAACAATTTCCTCCAACATGCATCATATCAAAAAAAAATCATTTAACAAAAAAATGAACTAGGGTTCATCTTCACACAACCATACCAACTAGTGACTAGAGTTCATATCTAACACAATATAACATCTAGATTCAACCTAAATCATTCCTAGGGTTCAAAAAAAATCTAGTTCAAAAAGGGGAGTGATATGAATCAAATAATGCGACGCATCGGAATCTATCTGATTAAAACTAATTGGAGGGATCGGAGGAGCTTACTTTTCTCTTTTCGGGGTCATCTCGATCCGCAAAACGATGAATGAACTAAGAAGATCGGAGGGGGGAAGTGGAGGAGATGAGAGAGAGGGTGAGAGAGGAAGAACTCCTCTGTTCTTGGGTGGCTGGGTGTGGGGGAGGAAGGGGGAGAAGGGGGTGGGGCCGTGCGGTGTGCTCAAGTTGTTTCTTCTATAAAAATGAACCACCAAGGGTTAGTCGTGGTAGGTCTAGTTAAGGATGAGCAGCGTCCACAAGGAGGTTTAGCTGTGGGTCCTATTCAAATTACCAATTGGCCAAGTAGTGATTTGTAGGGCAATTCATCATGTGCCACATGGCTACTTGCCTCAGTCGATAATAGGCAGCGCCTATTCAAATTACCAATTGGCACTGCACTTATAGCCGGTACGGGTCCTACGAGAAGGATGCTTCAACATGCACGCCTAGATTGAGAGCTCGAGGCCACTCTTGCTTCAGACCAGCAGCGCGTGCACAAGGATCGAGGTGCAGCTGTGGATCCTATTCAAATTACCTAGCGCCCAATTAGCCGTGTAGGTTAATCCATCATGTGCCATTTGCATGGCTAGTTGCAATTAGCCAACTTGTTTATAGGTTAATCATGTGCCATGCATGGCTAGTTGCCTCAATCTCACGCCCTAAAGCCTAAAGCAAACTGCGCGGAAAGCCCCATCTTGACGCTACGTACATCCTTATCCTTTTCAGTACATATAAGAAGTCTTTAACATGCTTTCTTGTCTGTTACTTTTGTATACACATGGGTAATCACTGGACACAAGCATCACTGAAATATTATTAATGAGAAGTTCAGTATTTGTCTTTAACATGTTGTGTCGTCGATCTACTCCTTCCGTTCCCAAATATTTGTCTTTCTAGGCATTTCAAATGAACACAACATGCTGATGTATGTAGACATATTTTAAAGTGTAGATTCGCTCATTTTGTTTCGTATGTAGTCACTTGATGAAATCTCTAGAAAGACAAATATTTAGGAACGGAGAGAGTAGTTGATTATTCTTAAAAGAGAATAATGCCACTAATTCACATGCACATATATTACGAGCTGCAAAACTAGTTTGCTAAGACATTGGTGGTCTAGTTTTACTTCACATGCACATATATTCAGGACCTTGCTTCAAGAGTAAACACAGCTGGGGGCGAAGTTAATCGAATCCTACTTCAGATCGGCAGCGTCCACAAGGAGGTGCAGCCTTGGATCATATTCAAACCGGACCAGCTACCAGTCAGTTGACTGGAGACATAATTTAGGTCGTCGACTGACCAAAATTTTGCTTCAGGCGAGTCTGGTTCAGCTAGCTACCACTAAGAGCATCTACAGCCGGGTGCCTCAAACTCATCTCAAATGTTTGGGCGGACGGTCCGGTCACTGACTGGTCACGAAAATGTGACCCAGACGGACGCCTCAAACGGATCTCAAATGTCTGGGCTGACCGACACCCCTCATATTCAGCCCAAATTTAGGACGGATATGGGGTGCTCGGGCGCGTCTGGTAGCCCTATCCTATCTTAAATTGCACCGAATCCACTCCCTCAACCTACCGGATCCAGTTGCTCTTTCCTCTCTTCTTCCTTCTCCGTGACGACCGTCTCGCAGCTCCGCAGCCGCGTGCGTTCTGTAGC
This sequence comes from Triticum aestivum, assembly GCF_018294505.1. NCBI lineage: Eukaryota > Viridiplantae > Streptophyta > Magnoliopsida > Poales > Poaceae > Triticum > Triticum aestivum. The sequence goes on along the minus strand of NC_057795.1, from coordinate 26,104,233 downwards.
CGTTCTGAGCCTTTGCTCCGCCAGCACCGGCACAACACTCCTCCCTCTGGTCCTCGCCGACGGAGACGTCTTCGCCGGCCCGGACGCCACCGTGATACGTCCGGCAACTCTCAGGCTCCTCCTTGCGCTCTATTTGTTCGACACATTGTATGACCTAATTTGTTGTGATTTTTTGGGGAAAACAATGAATTCTAATGCTTCATCGGACGAGAAGTATGGACCGACGGAGCTTGAACAAATCCTCCAAGACGTGTTCTTCAATTCGTTGAATTCGAATGAAAAAGTGGACATGAGCATGCGAAACGGACCGGTAGGTGGATCATATTCTCAACTTCAAGGGCTCAATCAAAGGTAGAAAAGTGATCAATCGTGATAGGGTGTCCGGGCATGGCTACTAGAGAAGGACTACTTTGCTCCGGACCTAACTTTTCCAGATGATCCATGGTTTTGTCATCGTTTTTGCATGAGGAAACCATTGATTTTGCGCATTGGGGAGGGAGTGAAGTGGAGGCACACGACACGATGACTATTTCAAGCTCACAAGGAATTGTTGTGGCCAACTATTTTTTCTGTACTAAGCAGATACGCACGGCTGATCTAAGCAGAAATGTACTTGGTACTGCCACAGATGTCGTTCGTGAGATGGTCAAGACGGGGGAGGGCATATGCCTGAAGACTACTAACAAGTTAGCGTGTCATGGTGCAGTTGTTTCAAGCAGAGTATCCGAGAGAACAAAATGTGAAGGATACAGAAAAGTTGTTGGCTATCGATGAGAAGCCAGAGGGTTCTCAGAACTGCTCGGATCAATTGATTATAGGGATTGTATGCGTTGACAATGAAAGGACTGCCGGTTTGAAGGAAATCCTACCTCGAAGTGCTAATTCCAAAGGATTGCAAAATTCCACTAGAATCTCATATTTGGGCGGATGCCCGAGGGAAAGCAACATAACTTGGAATAAGAAAACTAAACAGTACAGCCAAGCATGAGGCAAGAGATAAACTAACAGCGTAAGATGCGAATAAAAAATTCCATAGAATCTGCCACGACGTACACAGTCTTCATCGGTAACAAAGATTTTCACACCTACGTTTCGAACGCCACGCATGCTTCTCTTCCTCTGTTTTACAACCCCATAGGCTGGTACTGTACAATCAATCATATTCCTTTGTAGTTTTCTTGTCCTGTGTTCTTTTTTAAATATGGTCATGTGTTTCTTTCCCTAATAATAAAGCACAGGTTGAGTATGTCGGGTTCACCGTTGCGCTGTTTTTTAAAAGAGTCCCTATAGTTTTCCAAATTCAACCTGCGGTCCTTTCTTTAGTGGATATCTAGAAAACGTTTCATTTTTGCAAAAGAGACCATGTATATTGCCACATTCAACCCGCGGTCCTTACGTTTCGTTTTTTTGTAGGGGCGGCCATGGAAGAAGTGGAGGCGGCGCTGCGCTCGATGCGGCAACAGGGAGGCGGGAGCCACACGCGGAGACAGAGGAGAAAATGGGAGGCGTGGAGGAGAGGCAGGCGAGCGGGAAGGGCTAGGGTGTTCCCCACAACACAGACGAGACCGGTGGCGGCCTTGCAGGGGCTTGCGGTGGCACGGTCGGTGAGGACCTGCCGGATCTCGCCGGATCTGGTAGGAAATTGCGCGCATGCGGTGGATCTGGAAGGAAGACCTCCAGAGCTTGGAGCACGACGGTTGGTGGGCGCGGCATGGCTTCGAGTACGTGTGAGAGAAGAGAGAGATGAGCGGGTGAGAAAAGGAAGGATGGAAGGCCGGAGGGAGAGATAGGGAGCAGTGAGATGCGGCGGTGGTCTTGCCGTTGCTGCTCGTCGGTGGCACGCTGGCCATCCGAGAGCCGGAATTGCGGCCTCCCGCATCATGTGGAGATCAGTCTTGCGATTGCTGACCTGCTGCCTCTTTCTTTCCCATGTAGAAATTCATCGGTCTTGCAGATGCATTCATGTGTTGCTGTTGAACATGTGTACATGTATGTAGGTTTGGGTTTCGTATGCAGTACCTGTAGTGTCTGTCTCCCTCTGTATGTACGTGTATTTTAGGAGACAAGATACCGGTCGCACCCCTTGTACCTATATATATGTGCCTAGTGCACGATCAATGAGATATCCATGCACCAAATCATTTTCCACATGGTATCAGTTTTTAGGTTTTGTTCCTCGCTTCAGCTCCGCCGCCGACGCCGACGCCGCGCGTCTACCCACGCCGCCGCCGCCGCCGCTCCAAGCCGCCGCCGCCTGCGCCCTCCTGTCGTGATCCGACGCCACTGCTTCACCTCTCCACGCGCTGCCGCCGCGATCCCATCGCGCCAGCCGTCACGCGTTGTCTCCTTCTCCCGCTGATGCTGCCGTGTTGCCCGCCCCGCATCGCCCCCGATCTACTACGCCACCCAACCAGCCCGATCCGCCTGCTCGTCACCCAATCGCCAGCCAGCCACCCGCGCATCGCCAGTCCACCCACGCGTCGCCCGCTCGCTCCCATCGCCAGCTCGCTCCCATGGCCAGCTCGCTAGCGACCACGCCCGCCCGCCCGATCGCAGCACGCGCGCCGCTTGCTAGCTTTGCTCGCCGCCGCTGCTTGCCTGCATCGTCGCGCCGCACCACTGCCTAGCCGCCATGACTTCCTCCGGCTCCTCCTCCTACAAACCCTTCGCCGGGCCGGACCCCGCTGACATCCGCAACATCAAAATCCACGATCACGTCCCAGTCGTCCCCGATGCCACCAACGCCATGTACTTCGCGTGGAAGACGTACTTCTCGCTGCTCTTCCGCAAGAACAACCTCATGGATCATGTTGATGGGTCCGTCGACTCCCGCGCCATGGTGGGCAACTCCGAGTGGACCGCGGTCGACGCCACGCTCATCCGGTGGTTCTTCACCACCTTCTCGAAGGACCTGTTTCACATGGTCGTGAGCGATGGTGATGACACCCGCGCCGTGTGGGTCAAGCTCAACGGCCTCTTCACCGATAACAAGCTTCAGCGCCACATTTTTTTTGCAGCAGGAATTTTTTGACTGTCATCAGGATGATCAGTCTATCGATGACTACTGCCGTCGCCTAAAGACGTTGGTGGACGAGCTCCGTGACTTCGGCACCAAGGTTGATGACGACCTCCTCCTCAGCACACTCACCGCCAGCCTCAACGAGGACTTCGGTAACACCGCCTCCAACCTCTCCCTCATCACAGAGCCCTCCTTTCCCAAGTTTGTGGCATACTTGCGGTTGGAGGAGCGCCGGATGAAGAGAGTCAAGAAGCGCGTGCAGCACCACGCCCTCACCACCGGCACCTCGCGTGGCGCCCCACCACCGGCCGCCCCACCCGCGCATGCACCTCGCCACCAGCCGGTGCCCCCACTACAAGAAATATGTCAACTTATGACCACCACTATTGGTCACTGAAAGGTCACAAATTTCCATTTATGACCTTTTTGTGACCAAAAACAGAAGGTCAAAAGCTGGCCGTCGTAAACTGACTATAGCGACCTTTCTTCTGGAATGGTCAAAGACGTTTACGACCAAAATATTCCTACTGTGGCGTTTTGGTCACTAGCAACCTCCTCAGGCCACGTAGGCATCCCGCGTGGCAAGCTGATGTGGCACAAGATTCAGCCCGGTCCAATTCGATTTTCTACATGGGCCAAGCCCAACAATTCGGCCTTTTTACTGTATATTTTCTCTATTAATTTTCTCTAGCTACATGGGCCTGGCCCAACAATTTGGCCTTTTTATTTTGTAGGCATGGCCATTTGCGGTCCATTTCATTTTTATTTTTGAGGGTTTTTTGTGGTCCAGTTTTAAGCTGGGTCCCAATTGTCAGATTTTTCCTGGCAGTGGAGCCACATCGCTTTTTATCAAAGAACTCATCAGCTTTCCATTTCTCACATTTCTCACAGTACACAAATGACAAATATTTCAAATGAAACAGAACTAGGTACAAAGTATATTTTTCACATTTCTTACAGTTTTACAACTTCACTGGATTCTGCTCCAGAATGTGTTGACTACTACAGAATACAATATAACTAGGTACAAAGTACAACCAAAACACAAGGCAGATTATCCAGACAAGTGCTTCATCGTCTTCTCTTCCGAACAAGTGGAATGAGCCTTCTCTTCTCCTAGGCGTACTCCTCCTACAACAGCAGCAACAGCAGGTCAAGAACAACAATAGAGTCATATGAGCTGCTTCTGCTCCTGTTAAACAGAATAACAACAAAATCGAGCTAATAAACAAGCTTGATGCACAGTGGGAAACAAAAGCATAAAAACAAACTAATGTCTCGGTATGATCATAGGATAAATCTGTGTTGAAGCACTGTGTTTAGATGTATTTTAATTAATTTCAAATGTGTAATGTAAGGTGTTGTGGATCAGTGTATAAGAACAGCAGTTTGTAAATAACAGGAACAACTTTGGTATTACACACAGAGCACTATACAGATTTTAGCTTTTCTACAACATGCTAACATATATTCAGGTGGAAATTCAGTGTGACAGGAAACAACATGCTTGCAGTAACAAGTACTACTAATGTCTAGAACTACAACATGCTTGGAATCACAACCAACCAAATGCAAGTCAATACTTCATTAACCAAGCAAGATTATTTCAGTTGATTATATTTGACAGAGCTAGCACATAGATGTTTGGTACATAAATTAGTAATATGGGAATCAGTAAGGTCCTTTCTTAGTGCTATGGGGATTAAGAGCATGCACACGGAAAGCTAATTGGCAAAAAAACTTGCTAGTCTTATACAACTCAGTTATATATGCACGACTCACAACTCATGACATGATACTAAGAGAGAACATCATAGAGACTCAAGCAAATCCTAATATAAAGCTATTCAGACCATAACTTTCACATCATAGGGACACAATAGTGTATTACAACACTGTCCAGATATATAAACTGAGTAACCAGCAAGCAATTAGATTGAGAACAAATCAGTTGGGGTTCTTAACTTTCAGTATGCAGTACGCGCCAGGACCGGGAGATTCCAAGCAGGTGTTATTTCTGCCATTTATTAATTACACATGCTAACACTTATATTCAGAGCACTACTAGTACTTGCTGTACCAACAATGATATGTTTGTACAATGGTTGGTGTACGCGGAGCTCGGCACTGTATGATGTATAACAGATGTATAACAGAGAAGAACGGCAAAAAAACATTTGGTGGCATTGAGCTGTTGACAGAAGTATGCAAAAAAGCTACTCAGTTGCTAGCAAGATGAATCAACAAGAACTGTGAAGGTTGGAGTCTAGAAAGGTATTCCCTGTTGGAAATTGACTACGACAGCAGTTAAGCTATGCATCATTCTTGGCGGTGGATCTCATCCCTGTCATTTTTAGCAATCACTGCACGTAAAAGAAGTAAAGCATGTTAGCTGTATTGATTTTCAAACACACAAAAATGAAGGAGCAAAAGGCAGCCAAAATATAACTGCAGGGCCCTCTTAACAAATAATGTTTGTGCTCAATCTGTTAGTACAAACACTGCTAATCTGCCAAATGCACAAGCCAGTTTATATGCCTAAACAAACTAAGATTTTCTCGCAAGCAAGATGGCAGCACAGTTGACCTTGAAGGCTGTACAGTAAAACATCAAAGTTTACTCATGAATGAATTGTCTCTAATCAGGACATCCAATCAATGGTTTCATCATCACAGAGAACCCACAAAGATGTACAGCAAGGGAGCCGATACCTTTGTCTCCTTGGAGCTCCTTGTGCAGGTCATGCCCTCCATCTACATGGAAGGAAGGAGCTGCTGCTGCTGCTGCTCTAGACTAAATCAACAAATCAAGGTGGTGCATTGTAGACCCTGCATGAGGAAGAAAAGCAAATCGGGCATGCATGAGGAACCGCGGCGCACGATCCAGATCGAATTGAAAGAAGAAGAGGGGCGAGACTGGAACCTCCATCGCGTGACAAGGGCGGGGATCCGGAAGCACCGCGGTGGTCATGGCGGAGGTCGAGGAGGGCCATCCAAACGTGTCACTGCTCTGCTTGGAGGTCCGGCCACGGCTAGCAACAACGCTGGTGGTGCGTGCACCTGAGTGAGGAGGGAATACACTGCACCGTAAGGTAAGGTAAGGGAAGCCGAGGGGAGAAGAGCAAATCGACAGATTGCGTTACCTAGACGAGCAGCAGAAGCGGGAGCAGACATGGGGATGCAGCCAACTCGCGATGCAGACCGAGCGGATCTGGAAGCGAACGCCATGGAGATGAGCTCTAGGTCCAGCCCCTGGGTGGATCTAGGAACCGCCGCCATGGAGATGGAGCTCCAGGTCCACGCCCTTGGCGGATCTTGGAGCCGCCGCCTGACCTGCCCGCCTGACCTACTCGGACGTACGGTACAAGGCAGTGGCCGGGGAAGGAGGCAAGGTAGGCCGCGGCAGCAGCAGCCGACGCGTCCTCCTCCATGCCCGCTGTCATGCGGCCCGATCTGCTCTGCTCGTGGCAGGAGGAGGCAAGGTGGTGGCGGGAGGAGGCTCCTCCTCCTCTACCGGCGGATCTGGGCGCGGCTTGTGTGGGTCGAGTCGATCCGGCGGATTTTGCTGGAGAGAAGGGGAGGGGAGATGCAGATGGTGGGGGTCGCCGGCGTTGGGGTAGAGGGCGGAGATCGCGGGGGTCCGGCGATGGGTAGTGGGCGGAGTCGCTGGCGTTGGGGCGGAGGTGCTCGGCGGTGGGGCTGGATTTGGGGGAGAAGAGCAGCAGGCAGAGACGGATCTGGATCGGGGAGAGGGGCGGCGGGGGAGGGGTCTGGATCGGGGAGAGGGAGACGGCAACGCTTGACCTAGGGTTTCTCAGGAAGGAGGGGGTCGAGGGAGGAAGGAAGAGACGTTGGATCAGTAGGAGGCGGACGGCTCAGATCGAATACAGTGGGGTGATCCGTGTGTTGCGTCCTGATTGGTTCGAAAATGAGCTATTAAAATTTCTTCTTCTTAGTGTTAAAAACAAGGGAGGTTTGTGAGGTAGTTACCAAAAATATTTTGCAAAATGGCATCACTAAAATTTTCACTTAAGTTAGACCACCTTTCATCGATGATCATCAATTTGATTGCATTTCCTATCTTTCTAGGTATTTTGAGAAACAGCCAATTCGGCAAGAAACGAGTCAAATTTGAACTACAGGTATCTTATAGTTTGCTATTTATTTTCTAAAAAATCATTTTTAGATACAAAAGTAGCTATTTCATCATAGACAAACCAATAGTTTTGCATTATTAACCACCTAACTAAGAAGGGTCATGCGGGCAAATTTGATCACATTTTGAAATCGGCATAGGAAATTCACAAAAGGAAATGAAAAACCTTCGCATTGTGTGATTATACATCTACGAGGATGCATCTTGGAATGGCAAACAATGTTGCCTAAGGAAGTTTTCATTTTCTTTGGACGAAAAAACCATTTACCATTTTTCGAGTGCCCGAAAGGAGGTTTTTTTGTGAAGGAGCTACCAAATAATTGTTGCAAAATTGGACCAAATCATTTTTATAAAATACTAGGCCATATTTAATGCACAATTGACAAAATGGTTGGGTGTAAAAAAATTTGATCCACCTCTCGTGAAAAAGACAAATTTCCGCCGATTCAGCTGGAAGCGGGTCAAATTTGAACTGGAGCTGCCTCATAGTTTGCTATTTATTTTTTCCAAAAATCATTTCTAGGTACATAAGTATCTATTTAATCAGAGAAACACCAAAAAAATTCCAAGATTCAACCACTAGCTAGGAACGGTCATTCCCGCCGTTTTGACCGCATTTTGAAACAGGCATAAAAAATTCAAAAAAAATTAAAAAATTGGGAAACCTTCGCATTGTGTCATCATATGTGGCCAGGTTCCTAGGAAAAATAACAAACTTGTAATACGGCAATTATTTTAAAAAAGTGTTCTCAGAAATGAGCTATCATGTGTGGAGATCAATGGCTTTCAAGCCAAATGATCAATCTTATGGCCACATTCATGGCATAGTTTGTTCAAATGATCTCATATTGTGCACAAGAGTGCATATTGGAATGGCAAACAATGTTGCCTAAGGAAGTTTTCATTTTCTTTGGACGAAAAAACCATTTTCCATTTTTCGAGTGCCCGAAAGGAGGTTTTTTTGTGAAGGAACTACCAAATAATTGTTGCAAAATTGGACCAAATCATTTTTATAAAATACTAGGCCATATTTAATGCACAATTGACAAAATGGTTGGGTGTAAAAATTTTTGATCCACCTCTCGTGGAAAAGACAAATTTCCGCCGATTCAGCTGGAAGCGGGTCAAATTTGAACTGGAGCTGCCTCATGGTTTGCTATTTATTTTTTCCAAAAATCATTCTAGGTACATAAGTATCTATTTAATCAGATAAACACCAAAAAAATTCCAAGATTCAACCACTAGCTAGGAACGGTCAAGCCCGCCGTTTTGACCGCATTTTGAAACAGGCATAAAAAATTCAAAAAAATCAAAAAATTGGAAAACCTTCGCATTGTGTCATTATATGTGACCAAGTTCCCAGGAAAAATAACAAACTTGTAATACGGCAATTATTTTAAAAAAGTGTTCTCAGAAATGAGCTATCATCTCTGAAGATTCATGGCTTTCAAGCCAAATGATCAATCTTATGGCCACATTCGTGGCATAGTTTGTTCAAATGATCTCATATTGTGCACAAGGGTGCATATTGGAATGGCAAACAATGTTGCCTAAGGAAGTTTTCATTTTCTTTGGACGAAAAAACCATTTTTCATTTTTTGAGTGCCCAAAAGGAGGTTTTTTTTAAGGAACTACCAAATAATTGTTGCAAAATTGGACCAAATCAATTTTATAAAATACTAGGACATATTTAATGCACAATTGACAAAATGGTTGGGTGCAAAAAGTTTTTATCCACCTCTCGTGAAAAAGACAAATTTCCGCCGATTCAGCTGGAAGCGGGTCAAATTTGAACTGCAGCTACCTCATAGTTTGCTATTTATTTTTTCCAAAAATCATTTATATTTACATAAGTACCTATTTAATCATAAATACATGGTTGGTGGCGATACGTCGAGGTTTGGGCGGTGGCCGAGGGCCCCAACTCTAGAGCGCGTAAACTCGCATGCCCGTCGCGTGGTCACCGCGTGACCGTGGCGTTGCCTTGTGTTCTGGGCAGCCTAGGCATGTCTAGTGGGTTGAGCACTCCCCAGGTAGGTGCTAGGAACAAAATTACAACATAAGATTCTCACGAGGAGACCGGTCGATGCTCAAACGTGAATTAGCGGCCAAGTGTTTGATTAGCGGTACGGGAAATGTACATGGCTAATGGGCGTGAGTTTTGGCTGAGGATGATCAGTTACTAAGAAGACCGTCTTCACAAATTTCCAGCTCAAAAGGAGGAGCCTAGGTGGTACTTGCTTTGCAAACCACCACACTGGACATAAATACGAATGTTGAAGCTCGGCTCAAAATAATGAATGGATTGAGCTGGCATTTGGTGGAGGATCGTTATTTGGTCATAGGAAAGCACTGTATAAAATGGATACTATTTGGACATGCCAAAGTGGTACTTCCTTCACAAACTGTTACTCTGAACAGAATAGGAAAATGAATATTTTTTAATTATTTTTGAACTAGGCAAGGAAGATTTTTACATATTTGATGAAGGATATGACCCAAAGAATTTATGAGATTTTTTTGGGAATTTTGGGAATGATAGAAATATAGGTTGCTTCACAACCTAGGGCAAAAACTGCCACATGGACATGACACATAGGCAAAACTGATGAGATGGCGCCTAGTCATCACAACCCACCACAATCTACAAGGCTATGACCATCTATATTGGTCGTTAACAACTAGAAATAAGGCAGCGGACTAGCACTGTTTGCTTTGTGACCATTTCGTGTAAGGAAATTACGACCTTTCTGACCAAAATGGTCGCAATGGTTTAGGGTTTGAAGCCCCCTGAATAGCTTTTGACCAATTGGTCTAAAATGGTCATAAATTTATGACCAATTCTTCGAGGGTCACTGACAGAAGGTCATAAGTTGACATATTTCTTGTAGTGCCCCCGCGCCTCCGGGGTTATACCCCCCCCCGCCCGCGCCCCCCCCCCCCCCCCCCCCCTCCCCCCGCCACCCCCAGCAGCCGTAGCAGGGTGGCAGGCGCCGCGGCAACCGCCGCGGGGGCAGTCGCAAATAGGCGCAAGGGAGGCCTCCTCTTCAGCAGCAACAACAGGCCATCCCGCCCTGGACTTATGGAACCAACCGTGGACGGGCATTGTACACGCGTATTCGATGTCGGTCCCGTGGGCTCCCACTCCGGGCATCCTCGGGCCTCGTCCGGAGAGCCACCAGGCGCTCTTCACCGCACAGAACATCGCCCCCTACAGCGGCTACGGCGCCGCGCCTGCACCCGCGCCTGCCCCTGCCTAAGGCGCCACTCCTGCGCCGGCCGACGCAGGGTTTCTCCCTCCCCAGGGCCGCCGCCGTGGGATCCGGCCCTCCTCGCTGCTCTGCACTCGTCTCCGTCACCAAGTAACTATGGTGGCGGAGGTGACTGGTACATGGACTCGGGCGCCACCGCTCACATGACTGCTCATCCCGGTAACCTCACGTCTTCCACTCCTGTTCATACTGCCACTTGCATCACCGTTGATAACGGTTCCTCCCTACCCATTACACATGTCAGTCATATGTCATTTCCCTCTACTTCTACTCCCGTTAATATTTCTAATGTTCTTGTGTCTCCTAACTTAGTCGCTAATCTCGTTTCTGTTCGTCGCCTTGCTCGTGAGAATCCTATCACTGTTGTATTTGACGATATCGGTTTTTCTGTGAAGGACGCACGTACACGGATGATACTCCACCGATGTGGCAGCCCGGATGAGCTTTACCCGATGCATCCCTCCGGCGCCACCACCACCCGTCGTCCCGCCGCCTTCGCCGCTAGTGTCGATCTTTGGCATGCCCGCCTCGGTCATCCCAACTCCACCATTATACGTCAGATTTTTCAGAGTTTTTCTTTCTCATGTAATAAGGTTGCGACCACACTTGTGAGGCTTACCATCTTGGCAAGCATGTCCTTCTTCCCTTTAGCGAGTCCACAAACATTTCCATTTTTCCATTTCAGTTATTGCATGGTGATGTTTGGACTTCCCCGGTTGCGAGCACCACATGTTATTTATACTATTTGGTGATATTGGATGAGTTTTCTCATTATGTGTGGACATTCCCTCTCCGTCGCAAGTCCGACGCTCTTGCCACACTCACAGTTTTTTATTCTTATGTCACCACACAGTTCGGTCGTCCTATTCTTGCCTTGCAAACCGACAACGGAAAGGTGTTTGACAACGCCGCCGTCCGCAATCTTCTTGCATCCCACGACACCATATTTCGACTCACTTGCCCCTACACGTCACAGCAGAATGGTCGCGTTGAGCGCGTCATTCGCACTCTTAATGACTGTGTCCGCACGTTGCTCTTCCACTCCTACATGCCTCCTCGGTTCTGGCCGGACGCACTCGTGACCGCCAGCCTCCTCATTAACTTTCGCCCGTGTCGTTCACGCTGGAATTACACTCCTCACCAACTCCTTTTCGGTACGGTTCCGTCTTATGATGGTCTTCGCATTTTCGGGTGTCTCTGTTATCCTAGCACCGCGTCCACTGCACCTCACAAGCTCGCTTCCCGGTCGCTTCCTTGCATCTTTCTTGGCTATCCTCCCAACACCAAAGGTTATCGGTGCAATGATCCAGTGTCCCACCATGTTTTCACTTCGCGGCATGTGTACTTTGATGAGCTGGTATTCCCGTTTCAGCATGTACCGTCACCCTCGGCGTCTCCCGCGGCGCAGTTCGCCCCTGCCTCCACCTCTGGCGAACCGCTCAGCAGCGCACCGGGCTCGGCCCTGCCCGCGCTCCCCGCGTCGGCCGCTCCCGTCGCCGCGGCCCCAGCCTTGCCAACCGCCGTTGTGGTCCTCGCCGCGGCCCCGTCGCAATGGCCCCCGCCGTGGCCCATGTCGTCGTGGCCCCCTCGGCGCCCCCCAGCGACGCGGCCCCCTCGGCGGCCCCCGTCGCCGTGGCCCCCTCGGCCGCCCCCGTCGTTGCGGCCCCCTCAACGGCCCCCGTCACCACGCCCGCACCTCTCACCGGTGTGGTCACTCGGGCTCGGACTGGGACACTTTGTCGTAGCACGCGCTACCCGTCTGACGAGTACACGTGTGCTACGTGTACCTCGGCACCATCTCCGCTCCCCACCTCCGCTCGCGCAGTCCTTCGGGATCCGAACTGGCTAGCCGTGATGCGTGAGGAGTTTGATGCCCTGCAGCGCAACCGTACGTGGCAGCTTGTCCCGCGGCCTCCCCGTGCCAATGTCATCACTGGCAAGTGGGTCTTCTGCCACAAGACTCCCCCTGATGGCTCTCTCGAGCGCTACAAGGTGCGTTGCATGGTGCGCGGCTTCCACCAGCGTGCCGGCGTGGACTTCACCAACACCTTCGCCATGGTTGTCAAACCGGGCACGATTCACGTTGTCCTCCAGCTTGTTATTTCTCGCGCCTGGCCAGTTCACCAGCTCGATGTGGTCTAATTCCTTCCTGCATGGCCATCTTGATGAGCAGGTGTTCCGTCAGTAGCCTACTGGTTTCGTCGACACCGACCATCCGGACCACGTGTGCTTGCTCTCCCATTCTCTCTACGGGTTGAAGCAGGCGCCTCAGGCCTAGTACCAGCGGATAGCGGCCTTCCTTCAGCAGCAGGGGTTCCGGTCCACACGGTCCGATGCCTCCCTGTTTGTGTTTCACCAGGGCCCCGCCACCGCGTACCTCCTCTTGTATGTCGACGACATCATCTTGACTGCATCCTCGCCAGCGCTCCTTTTGCAGATCATATCTCGTCTCTGCACCGAGTTCGCCCTCAAGGACATGGGGGCTCTCCACTACTTCCTCGGCATCGAGGTTGTGCGTCGGGCCACTGGCTTCTTCCTACACCAACAGAAGTATGCCTACGAGCTTCTGGAGCGAGCGGGCATGCTTAACTGCAAGCCTTCTCCTACGCCCGTTGACACGAAGGCTAAGGTGTCCGCTGTCGAGGGTTCTCCGGTGTCTGACGCTCCCTTCTACCGCTCCACCGTCGGTGCGCTTCAGTACCTCACGCTGGCGCGTCCGGACATTCAGTATGCTGTCCAGCAGGTGTGCCTTCATATGCATGCTCCTCGTGATACTCATTGGACTCGGGTGAAACGTATTCTCCAGTACATATGTGGAACCACAGCTATGGGTCTCACCCTGACGGCATCACCTGACACCAGCCTCGCCGCCTACTCCGACACCGACTGGGTTGGGTGTCCCGCCACTCGACGTTCCACTTTTGGCTACTGTGTCTACCTCGGGCCCTCTCTGATTTCGTGGTCGTCTAAACGACAACCCATGGTCTCACGATCGAGCGCCGAGGCTGAGTACAGGGCAGTGGCCAACGCCGTTACGGAGTGTTCTTGGCTACGACAGCTACTTCGGGAGTTGCTATGTGAGGTCACCAAGGCTACGCTTGTCTATTGTGACAACGTTTCTACAGTGTACCTCTGCCAACCCTGTCCATCACCGACGGACGAATCATATTGACCTCGACATTCACTTCGTCAGGGAGCACGTCGCACTTGGTCGTGTTTGAGTTCTCCATGTGCCCACCGATCAGCAGTTCCCCGATGTTATGACGAAGGGACTACCCACCTAGACCTTCGAGGGCTTTCGGTCCAGTCTCTGCGTCACCAGCGACGCTTCGACTGCCGGGGGGGGGGGGGGGGGTTGAACATGTGTACATGTACGTAGATCTGGGTTTCGTATGCAGTACCTGTAGTGTCTTTCTCCCTATGTATATACGTGTATATATGTGCCTAGTGCACCATCAATGAGATATCCATGCACCAAATCATTCTCCACGGTTGCTTTTCAATCTTACAAATTAGAGATTTTGATTGATACATACATGACAAGCAGCGGAACTACAAGAATATAATAAGAGAAGATACACCAAATCTGAAGGTGCTACAATTGATGTACTCATCTTTCCTTTGATTTGAATAATTGTCAGTTTGTGAACACGTCACTTAACATCTTTTCTAATGTATGTGAGGCGCTTAGCTGGGGAAATTTTGAAGCGGTTTTACAACCCCATCCCCGGCTCAGGCTGGTACTGTACAATCAATCATATTCCTTTGTAGTTTTCTTGTCCTGGTGTACAACCCCATCCCTGAGCGGGTACAATGCGTCTATAGTACCCGGTCGAGTTGATATTGGCCCGGTTTGACCCAGACTGCATCGCATGGGTGCTTCTGTTTCCCCTCAAAAACTAAAGGTGCTTCTGTCTGCCCGGCTCAGTCCCTCACTAATATATATACATCTTTTTTTCGGCTTCCCATATACTGTTCTGATGGGTTTATTTATTTATATATATTTAAAATTTTGCTGAAATATATACTTTTCAGCAAATATCATATTGTTTCTAAAACATGTTCATCATATATCTAAATTGTTCATCATGTATTAAAATAACGTTCTCCACGTCGTTAAACACATTTAACGTGTACCTTCAATATGTTCAACATAATTTAAAAAATATTTGCCAAATTTTATAAAAATCATGATATGTTCACTGAATGATCATTGTGCATTTAAAATGTTAGTCAATATTTAGAAGATGTTCAACATATTCAAAAAAATTCACCAACAATCTAAAAACTTCTTCGACTTTTATTTTTGAAAAGTTAACCGCGTGCTTAAATAATTTTCATCATGTATTTAAAAAATAGTTGCTGCATATATATAAAAAAGTTTAATGTGTATTTAACAAGGTGTTCAACATGTATTAAAAATATTCAATATGTGTTTAGAAAACAGTCAAGATGTATATATAAAATGTTCACCATGTATCTAAAAATGTTCAACCTATATGAAAATATGTTCAATGTGCATTAAATAAAAGTCAACAAGTATTTAAAAATTGTAAGGAAATAAAGAAAATGGAAACAAACAAAGAATGGAAAGAAGAAATAACTGAAAGAAACTTGATAGAGAACCAAAAAAAGGAAAGCAAATAGCGTGGAACCTTCCCAATACCGTTTGAAAAATGGGAAGGTTTTCCTAGCCGCTCCTTAGAAGCTTATCAAAACAAATCGCTACTACCATGTTGGCCCGGCCCACTTGACTGATCGCTTGAGGCCTTCTGTCTCGCAATAAGTGAGACATAGCATTTGCGGCTCAAATGATTTGTATTTGTTTCAATTGAGATGCGTGACTTTAGGCTATACATTTTTATCGCATTAAACGTCAAAGTGTGCCCTTTCGAAAATGAACCACCGTACGAGCAAGGAAAGTCGGCCAAGCTTAGGTCACAGCTCCGGATTTTGAAGCCAAGGTTATTGTCTAGTTATTTTGATGTTTGTGAACCTTCTAGAAGGATATTTATCTTCTGATTTATTCCAGTGACTTTTAGGGGATTTTCTTTGAAAATTTTAAAGAAATGCTACAAAAATTCCAAAAATGTCCACTTTCAAAAAAAGGATCACAATTGTAAAAATCCGTGTCTTTAAAAAAATATTCCGTTTTTTGGAAATCGTTTGGAATTTAAAAATTATTTGCATTTTAGAAATTTTCAATTTTTTAATAATAAGTCACTTTCAAAAAACACTAAATTTATTATTTATGGGGAAAACCAAAAATACCAATGGAAAAAGAGAATATACAAAATATACTGGACGAAGCGATGCCTACAGTATATTGGTCGGGCTAGTCGTCGGCACACTGCGTGAATGGGTGATGTTATGTTACAGAATGCAGCCCCGGTTACTTCGTGCACCGAATAGTTGCTATATCATGCAGGGATGGGCAGACCCGGCAACTTGCTAGCTCACTAGAGGCTGGGCCGTGCCTCTTGGTCGTGAGTGTGCGCACTAATCCTGCTTATGCAGTTGTCCACATGTTTACATAGTCTAAATTAGCGCTAGTTTTCCTCTTGTAATAGACTTTCTGAAACTGAACATCTGCGATGAATGGTACATCTAGAGACGATGGACAGTGAGAGACTAAAATTTGAAAATCAAGCATCCACAAAATGAAATCACCAGGCGAGGATGATGGAGAACATATCCTGTGCAACGCCCCAACTCATGCACCAGGTGCGCCAATGTCCCATGAGCCGTCAGATTGAGAATGAAGGGACAAAGTCCATCTACCATGTGGGCTGCTGGCACATTTACGAATTATACCTTGTAGTACAGCTGAATCATTCAAAACACTTCCAGAGCCACCCATGTTCTACCTTTGACCTCTGTTTTACTGCTGAACCAGGAAGCTTGGGTCAGAAAAAAATGCCCCATCGCCTATCTCAGTCTCCAGGTCTCCTGTACTAGTCGACACATACTTCCTAAGACAGAAGATATAATGTGCTCTCTAGATTAACATTGTCACTCAATTGTTTCTCTACCCATACACTGCATTTTTTACAGAAACATTCACAAATAGCTTAATCACCATGCAACCTTCTGGTCAGTTTTGAAAGAGATATCTTCAATTGCTAAAAAGGAGAAACTGGATGCAAGTCGAACATTACCTTGAAGAGCAAACAGTATTTTGAAAAGATGAGCTTGCAACTGAACATTTAGAGAGGATCTGAAAAACACAAATAACATCTATTTTCTGATGTGCATCCAACAAAAAGGATAAAACAAAAGTGATCTGGTTGGATAACATTTATCTTTATAGTGTTGAAAATTCACTAATATTTGGTCTGGATTTCTGTACCAGATCATGGTTCTTACTAATAAAATCATGTTTGAGTGTCGATTAGAAGAATCTGTTCTCACTTGCTGGAACAAGTTAAAGCTTTTCTTGTTCCTTTTTTGTTAATTCTTTGTTACAGGAAATGCAAACTACAAAGGAAAGAATCCTAATCCCAAATTCCTCTGCAGCAACCTGAAACCGTTATACCTAACAAAATTGTGTGGTTAAGGTGAAGAACCATAAAATCAAATAAAGTGTTGGTCCTATGAAATTTCACATATACAACGTGTACATGTCTACGGATTTAATACAGCTGCCAGGGGAATTATTAAGCACTTGTGTTCAAACATAATAGCCTCATAAACAATAGTTCTTGAGTAGTTGCAGAGAACAAAACAACTAAGCTAAGCTACTAACCAGCAGCACCCAACAAGGGCATTACTTTAGAGGACTGCTACAATGTACAACTAGTATTGATTTCGCAAAGTTCAGTTTCACACTTTCCGTTTCCATTTGTTTGCAAATACTCCCTCCGTTCCTAAATATAAGTCTTTGTAGAGATTTCAATATGGACTACATACAGATGTATATAGACGTAGTTTAGAATATACATTCACTCATTTTGCTCCGTATATAGTCCATATTGCAATCTCTAAAAAAACTTATATTTAAGAACAGAGGAAGTAGAAGAGCTCCCACAGATGGACCACATTGAAGCACTCTCAACGAGCCGCCATCGGCCCGCTGCAAAAAGAACTTCAGTGTGCGCGGCAGATTCAGATGGTACGACAGCTGCTGGAGCTTCAATATGCAGAGATCATCGGTACAATCCAAAGAGGAAACTTGAGTGGTAGAGGAGATGGAGAGACCGAGCAAAATTTCGTAACTCTAGATCGCGTGACACAAGAGGGCGAGAGAAAGAGAAGACGACTGGGTCGTGGACTTGTCGTAAACGCTTCGTAGTACTCGAACGTCGAACTATTCAGCGACACTACAAGGTCCTCTCTGTAAATGTTCCAGCAGCCCACACTGTAGATGGATCATGCCCCTTTATTTTTAATCTGACGGCTCATGGGCCATTGGTGCACCTGGTGCATGAGTTGAGGCATTGCACAGGATACGTTCTCAAGGATGATGTATGATAACCACCGGACATAGCCAAAGACTTCTTGGTTAAATTTCTGAATCGTAAAAATATATGATCTGGACTAAAATTCTGAATTGTAAAAGAGAATTATAGCAAGCTCCTATTATCTAAACTACAACTAAGGAGATTCTAGCGTGATACCTTTACAGATGTGACCTTTGAAATTCTCCACAAACCTCTGTGTATGGCCTGCTGGAACCAGCAAATAACAAAATTATCATTCTGACCAGGAAGGCTGCGGGGGCCGTGCACTTAAAATACTTCTAGGTATCATCCAACGGGGCGCTATGTAGAAGGCTGCGGGGGCCGTGCCCCCCCCCCCCCCCCCCCCCCAAAAAAAAAACCCATGTGCAATTGTTATCTCTATTACTATTAAAAGAGCAAGCTTTATCTACTATACCTATAAAAGGACGAAAGGACGGAGAACCAAATCATCTCAGCTATCAAAACATGTTGATCTGATGATCCAAATCGCCTCCAAGTATCAAAAGCGTTTGACACTCTAATTACCCATCACTGCCACTGCCATTGGTTATAACCACATTTAGCCTTAAAAAAAGGCCTCGCCTGACAGAACACCGATCCTCTCCCACCGTACGCCCGCCCACGATCTCCCGTTCCTCTCGCAAACCACCATCAGGGCATCTCCAGCCGTTGGCCCCCCAGGAGGGGCAAAAAATCGCCCCCTGGGGGCGCACCGGCGCTAAACCGCGAACTGGGGGCGTGATGCCCCCCAGTCGCGGTGCCCACGGTTAGTCAAAAAAGTCAAACATGGCGCAAAAACGACTCAAATTTAACGCAAACATCAGCGAGTTCGTTCAAACTTAAACATATTTTACAAAAAAAAAACTACCGCGGGCTACCCCCGCCGTCTCCCTCGTCGCCCGCCTACGCGGTTCTACATGCCGAGGAGGCGGTAGAACCGCGTGTAGTCACCGCCGCCGTCGTCATCGTCGTCGTCGCCGCCTCCGCCGTCCCTGCTGCATCCCTCCCCCGGTTGGCGCGGCGGGTTGGACGGTCCGGGGGCGTCGTCGTCGTCGTCGTCGCTGTCGAGGACCACGACGCCGTGCTCGTCCTCGCGCCCACGCTTGCGGGCGGGGATCTCCTCCAGGGTCCGGCGCTGCCGGACCATCTCGTCGCGGAGGTAGTCGTCCCGCGCCCACCGCATGGCGTCCTCGTCGGAGAAGCCGCGCCGGGCTATCTCCTCATACTCCGTGGGGAGGACGGGCTCCGGCTTGGGCTCGGCGAGGACGAAGCGGCCGGTGGGTGGAGAGGCGTTGGCGCCGCCGGAGCTGCGGGTGCGCGTGCTGACCGGCGTGTCCTGGGGCTCCGGCTTGACGGGGTGGAGGCAGGGCGAGCTGCCGGACGAGGAGGAGGACCCCCCCCCCGGTCTTCATGCGCCTCGGGGTCCAGGAGCTTCCCCGGCGGCGTGAGAAGGAAGGGGGAGCGGGGTACTCGAGGCGCGGCGTGTTGCCGCCCTCGATGTACTCGAGGACGGCCTCCAACGTGCGCCCGGGCACACCCCACCACAGACGCCGGCCGGCGGCGTTGAGCCTGCCGGATGGCACGATGCCGTTGGTGGCCTCGAGCTGCTCGGCCTGACGGTGGCGGAAGTAAGGTTCCCAGAGCGGGCTGTCGGGGGCGTACCGTGGCCCCTCCCTCGCCGCATGCGGCAGGTTCGAGCGGATGCGTGCGATCTCCGCACGCCGCGCCGCGCCGGTCGGTACCGGGGGCACCGGCACGCCGCCCGCGCTGATCCTCCACGCCCCGGGCACCCGCATGTCCGGCGGGACTGGGTACTCGGCCTCGTAAAGGAGGCGAGCCTCGTCTTCATGAAGATGGCGGCGGCCGAAGCCGTTCGCCGCCGCGCCGTCGCCTGGGAAACGAGGCGATGAGGACGACGAAGGGCCGAGAAGAGAGCCGTGTCACTGACGCGGCGGGCCCGCGGCTTTTTCGCGCCAAAACAGTTCACCCGGTGCCTCCGGGCGCCCCAGCGCGCCGGATTCAGGCTGGGTCCGCCGGTGCTGTTTTCGGCCCAAACCGACGAAAATCGGGCGCCTGAGGGCGCGACTGGGCCGTTTTTTCAGCGCCGGTGCGAAAAAACGTCTAGGAAGGTCTTCCTGGGGCGCGGCTGGAGATGCCCTCAGGCGACCGACCGTGGATTCGCTCGAGGGGTAGAGGGAGCAGGGCGGCGGTTCTTGCCGGCGCAAGGAGTGTTCGCGTCCCGGCAGGAGGAGAGGACGACGGGAGACAGTCGGCCATGGATACGGAGGTGTTTGCAGCAGGTAGGAGCAGAGGCGACGACGGAGTGGCTTGGGCTTCAGCACTCGCGCTACTGGTGGAGGGCCACCGTCGCCGTCCGACGGGGTGGCTCGCTGCCGCTGGGGTGTGGTGCTGCGCCATGCCCGACGCCGCTCGCTTTCCTCCCCCGACCTCCTTTTCTTCGAGATCTCTCCAGAGGTCGTTCTTCTGGCCGACCTAGCTTGTGTGCCTGCCGCCGATTCACACACAAGCGCCGCACCTTTCTGTCGTCCCGGCTAGCGTCCCGATTGCCGCCTCTTGCCTCTCCATTCTCCCCTACGTCTGGCTGCCCTCCTCCTCCCTGTGCTTCGGCGACGTTGCCTCCAATGTTGGAAAGGTAATGTGTGCCATTTCTAGAATCTGCTCGTAATCTGCATGTTTGGACTATTTTTTATTCATGAATTCTAGCTTCTATTCAATTTTCTGTCTCAACTCTGGAAGTTTGCAGCAGCACTTATTTTATGGACCCAAGTTCAAATTTGGGTTCAATATTGTCAACAGAAGCTGTTTATCTTGACCTATGCATTTTTGTCATTCTTTAACAAAATGTGAGCAGAAGTAATTCAGAAGCAAAAGACACTGTATGATCAATAACAGTGATGACCATCAACCTTCTGCAGAATTTGTGATTCGTACAAGCATGGCAATATTTAGACCCGTAGAAGTGAAAGACTTTGTACGATCATTAACAACAGTGGACATCAATTGACATGAACAAGCAGTACTCCAGCAGACTGTTGCATAATTTTAGAAATTCATAAACTTTAAAAATTCAGCACACACTTGCATAATTCAGAAACTTTTTGACGCAGTACTTTTAGAAATTCAGAAACATGGAGCAAGCAGGAAGCAAGATTTGATAAACTTATGTTTACCTTTCTATGTCAGAGCGCTCCAGACATGGAATTGGCTGATGATGACTTCGCTACATTTGTTGCAGTAAGATTCACCTTGTGTTGCAGTGGCTTATAATTGATGAAGCTGATCGCAAACTTGAGCCAAATTTTCAGGAGGACATGAAACAAATATTTAAGCGCCTCCCTCGGGTATGTCATCATCTGGCAATTTCATTTCACATCAAAGTGCAGCCTTTAACTTTCTGCTGAGTTTACTGTATTTTGTTCTAGAATTATTATGCAGAATAGGCAAACTTTTCTCTTTACTGTCACACAGACTCAAAGGGTTAGTGCATCTGTTATTCACTCGATGATTGTTCAATTGTCTCTGCTCCAAATCCGCAGGCTCTTTGCTCGAAATGTCTGTTGAGCATCTTCTTCACTGAGCCAAAATCAATTGCTTGGTTCAGTTCCAATTTGTTCTTACTATCCAATACTAAATTATAAGAGGCTACAATCTCAATCAGGTACACATTACACCGCTACCAATTTCTGCAGGCCTGTTTTCCTGTGTGAAGCACAATTATTTCTTTTCATGATGTACATCTCATCTTAAGGTGCAGTGTTAATTAGTTTTTGCCTCCTCCACCTTTTTTCGGGTTTGGGACCGGCATTGGCAGTGTTAGGCCCCCCTACCCCTATTAATAGTAAACCATTTTAAGTACATTTGATTAGATGTAGTTTTAATATTTCCTGGATAATAATTAATATATAAATAACAAAACAGGTCCAATTGCATTGTACATATGTAATATAACAATGTGAATATTAGCTACTGGTTTGCATTTAATAATAAGCTTTAAGAATGATGGAATTGGAGAGAAATAAACACATATGAGATTCTGCATATTGATGCCCGCCATCTCGTATTGTTAGTATACTTTCCCTTTGTCGTGCTTACTGGACACATAATAAAAAATATTCATGAATGATTTGGTGGTTCAGATCATTATACACGAGAACTATACCATGAATAATTTTGTATATACACAAATGTTTCTCAAGACATTCAAGTTTTCAATTCTAACTGCGAAGTTGTCACTTGGCTGCAATGTTTCGGGAGAACCCTAGACGAGTCTGCTGCGACTAGTGCTGCGGAAGTTTTTTTTAAGGGGATTGAGGAAGACAGCTTCTGATTGAACGACTTCCTGTTTTTCTTTTGAAGGTGCTGCTGGGCTGGAACAATCAGATGGATTCAGTTGGGCCTTTTAGTTAACTCCACTAACTATTGAAACAGACTTTCTCTCTCAAAAAAAAACTATTGAAACAGACCGGGCCGACCAAAGTTAGTATACCAAATGTACATTGTATCGACTCAGTTTTTTTATTGTATCTTCTTTTTTTCAAAAAGGAGGAATTCCCCAAAGCGGATTTTTTACTCTGGGAGCATATGCTCCCTAATGAACAGAAAAAATTAAAAATCTGATTTTTTTTAACATGTTCACATTACTGTAGCAGGCGTGTTTAAAAAAATTCATGCCATATGGGATAACATGCTTCGTTGGTGAAAAAATATAATTATTTACAACATTTGGTGTTCGAGTTTTTAACTCATGCCTAGCCGTCTCATCACCTCCCTCCTGCTCCCTGGGACTGGCAGGAGGATGAACGTGGGCCGCGGAGACGACGAGGGTGGTCGAGCTGTCTGCGGCACCGTCGTCGTTCCCGTCGTTGTTCCTCCGGACTCGCCTGGAGGAGTGCTGGACTCGATGGAAGAAAGAGGAGGTCTGGTCATCCGTGGCGTCGTTGCCAGTGTCCATGACTAATTCTTACATATGGCGGTCATCATTGTATTGAGAGAAGTTGGGCTTGAATCATCAAATAATTCTTGGCATTTTCATCAAAAGCAATGAATTTCTTTATCACTCTCATGTCAGATCTGTTGTTTTACCCAAGGTCCTTGTCATTTAACCGATTAAATTTTCTGCTGAATTTCTGTAGGTAGGCATTCCTTTGGAAGAAAACTTCTGCATATCGTTAGTGGCACCCCGAATCCATACACTAGTAGAAAAAGCTCCATTCGTGCCAATTCGTGAGGGCCTTTAGTCCCGGTTCTGGAACCGGGACTAAAGGGTCGTCACTAAAGGCACCCCCCCTTTAATCCCGGTTCTTATACGAACCGGGACTAAATCCCCTCCACGTGGGAACCGGATCCTCTAACATTGTGAAGGAAAATCACGGTGCTACAGTGTTTGCCTAGTGTAAAATAAAGAAGGAAAGTTAGGGACTGTTAGTAGATAGTTAATAGGTTGTTTACTGTTGGTATTTACTGTAGATATAAATAATTTAAAATTAATTTTATCTCACCATCAATTTGCTTGTATGTAATTACTATAAATGTACATGGTAGATGATCAATTTGTAAACTAATTTAAATTGTTTTAGCCATAATCATATGGATAGAAAGAAGGAAAGTTAGGGTATTACACCTTTTCTAACTTTCCTTCTCAATGTTAGAGGATCCGGTTCCCTCCACGTAGCCCCTGTCTGGAGCTCTACCTTTAGTCTCGGTTGGTAACACCAACCGGGACTAAAGGTATTTTTACAAAAAAAAAATTGATTTTTTCTTTTGAATTTTCAAATTTCTGAATTATTTTACAATGTAATCTCTAATCACCCCTCACCCCCCTCATCACTGCTCAATTTAACCTCGAAGCTCTAATAACCCCTCATCATTCCAAATCATCTAACTTCCCGGTCGGTCACCCATCCTCTCACTACTCCAATCTGAGCACGCTTAACCTCCGGGTTCTATCCCCCCCTCGTTTTCAAGTCTGCACTTGTTGTTTTCCTGACAATAGTAACATGTCAATCCTATTAACCCTGAGGAGTTTAGCTTGAGCATGAAGTCACATGTTTCATTGTTTGAGTTTGAAACTATTATTCTAAATACAATAATTATTTAGTAACACTAATATTTCTTGAATAATAAGTTTGACCATAGTTTGACTATAGTTTGACCACAGTTTGACCAGATTTGACCAAAATTCAAAAAAACTAAAATAATTATTTAGTAACACTAATATTCTTGAATAATTATGTAGTAACAGTAATACTTCTAGAGTAAGTAGTTTGACCATTGTTTGACCAGATTTAACAAAAATTCAAAAAAAAGAAATTTGAGCATAACTTTTTTTCCTTTTAGAATTTAAGGATTCTAAAAATTCGCAAACAGGCCATAGGCCGTCAAAATCGGATGCGAATTTTTGTGCTGATTTTTTTGATATATTATGCGGGGGTTTTCGACATCGTATGCAAAAGATATGGTCGTTTTACATTTTCATAACACTCTTTTGCAAAACATGTCCAAATTTAAGTTTTTTAATTTTCCTAACTAGTAGATGTAGTAACATAACTACATCTCGAAGGATTTTAATCTTTGAAGTTTTTATCTTTTTCTTTTGTTTTTTACAAAACTGAAAAGGCAATCAAGGGTGTGTGTGTGTGTGTGTGTGTGTGTGTGTGTAGAGTTTGAAAATGGGTTCTTTAGTCACGGTTTGAGATACAAACCAGGACTAAATGACACACCACCCTTTAGTCCCGGTTCGTGTCTCAAACCGGGACTAAAGGGCTCATTTGAACTGGGATTAATGTCTTTAGTCCCGGTTTGAGACACGAACCGGGACTAATGCCCCCATGGGTCCCGGTTCGTGACTGAACCGGGTGATGGGGTTATGTACCTAGGGTAGGGTCATGGACCTATCTAGGATACCATACCCAAGGACATCATCAGACGAAGCTACCTTCCAGTCGACCAAGAGAAGCTCCACTCGACCAAGGGAGACTCCACTCGACCGGCTAGAAGACACTCGACCATGAAGACGCACTCGACCATCAGAAGTTCAGGATCTATGTTGTATCCAAACGGTCTGTAATTAAGTAGTCTTAATGGTCATGATGACACTTTATGTAGGGCGTTACCAGTAACGCCCGGCCTTAATGTACTTTAACCCTCCTCTACATCGGCTGGCTGGGGTCCTGGCGTCCTCTATATAAGCCACCCCCTCCACTGGTAGAAGGGTTCGCACCCCTGTAACTCATATACACAGAGATCAGTCGACCGCCTCCGGGCTCCGAGACGTAGGGTTGTTACTTCCTCCGAGAAGGGCCTGAACTCGCTAAACACCCGTGTGTACAACTACTCCATAGCTAGGACCTTGCCTTTCCATACTTACCCCCCATTCTACTGTCAGACTTAGAACCACGACAGTTGGCTCCCACCGTGGGGCAGGTGTCTTAGCGACTTTTTTGGAGAAGTTGCAATTTGTCCGATCGCCTTCATCATGGTTTCCGGCAAGCAATGGTCGAGGGCCACGAGATCCATCTCGGTGCGCTCACTTTCATCGCCGACGACTTCGCTTGGCTCCAGGAGGCACCACTCGACATCGACGCGCTCCCCGTCCGCGGGACGACGCACTTTCGGGCGTGTGTCCGCGGCGTCTTGCTGCGGCAGCCGTCGACTCCATACCGATCGACTCATGCGCCGTCCTCCCTCCCTGTCTCCCACCAGCGCAAGCGCTCTGGTCGGTCGAGGCTCCAGCGATGGGTGAGGCACGTAGTGGCTCGCCAATCGGCCACCACCCAAGTCACGGCGATTGAGCCCGACGAATCTCTCTACGGCCTGTTCGACCTGTCGGCTGGCTCCGTAGAGACTGCATCCGAGTGCGATAGCAGTGACCCAGCGGCGGAGGTCCTGATGGTCAATGGGCCCCGTAGTCCTCCCGGTTTCCCCCGTGGCGATGGGATGGACGACGAGGACGACCCCGCTCAAGCCCATGAAGAGTACCAACCCAAGCCGCTCACTTCCCAGCAGAGAGAAGAACTTCGCCGCCGGAACATGTATGCCCTGCATACTCCCATAGCAGGAGAAACACCTGAGGCTCGCGCCCTGGAAGAGGCGCGTTTAGCCAACCTGGCTGAACGCACTCGACTGGAGAACCTTCAGCGAGCACTCGACGAGCGTGCGCGTCAACGAGCGACTAACTCCAATCGACGTCAGATCTTTCCGCAACCAACTCAGGTATATCGAACCCCAATTCAGAATTTGGCAGTTGCAGCCCGCATAGCGGAGTCAATTCAGCCCTCTCAGTCAGAGGCTGGAAGAGGCTTGATGCAGATCAGAGATTTGCTCCGGGCAGCAGGAGATCAGAATTCAGCTGTGTCACAGTCATGTAACAGGATTCACAGTCGATCTGTCGCTGCGAATACTGTTCAGTCGGCTCATAGTCCAAGGTCGCCTCCGAGGCGCATGGGACGTGAAGGCCGGCAGGACCACTATGATGACCGATTTGATCGTGATGACAGGCGTCGAGGGCCCACTCCTCCTCCGAGAAGTGGATCTAACGCCCATCGGCAGCAAGATGACAGACGCCAGCTCAGTGTTGGGCGGAGAGCTCCAGTCGATCCCAGAGAACCAGGCTTTGACGCGAGTGTTGGGGAACGTAGCAGAAATTCAAAATTTTCCTACGTGTCACCAAGATCTATCTATGGAGAAACTAGCAACGAGGGGAAGGAGAGTGCATCTACATACCCTTATAGATCGCTAAGCGGAAGCGTTCAAGAGAACGGGGTTGAAGGAGTCGTACTCGTCGTGATTCAAATCACCGGAGATCCTAGTGCCGAACGGACGGCACCTCCGCGTTCAACACACGTACAGCCCGGTGACGTCTCCCATGCCTTGATCCAGCAAGGAGAGAGGGAGAGGTTGAGGAAGACTCCATCCAACAGCAGCACAACGGCGTGGTGGTGGTGGAGGAGCGTGGCAATCCAGCAGGGCTTCGCCAAGCACCACGGGAGAGGAGGAGTAGGGAGAGAGGTAGGGCTGCACCAAGAGGGAGAAGTTCTCATCTGTTGGCAGCCCCAAAACCTCAAGTATATATAGGGGGAAGAGGGGCTGCGCCCCCTTTAGGGTTTCCCACCCCAAGGGGTGCGGCCAAGGGGGGGAGGAGTGCCTCCCAAGTCAAGTGGAAGCCCTCCCCCTTAGGGTTTCCCCCCTCCCATGCGCATGGGCCTTGGGGGGGCTGGTGCACCTGGCCCATTAAGGCTAGGGCGCCCCCCTACAGCCCATGCTACTGTATTGGACGTGGTGGAACAATTTCCGGACATCCGGACCCCTCCGGAATCCTCCGGAACCTTCTGGAAGCTTCCCGGTACAATACCGAAAAAACCCGAACTTTTTCCGGAACCCGAACAACAACTTTCCATATATAAATCTTTACCTCCGGACCATTCCGGAACTCCTCGTGACGTCCGGGATCTCATCCGGGACTCCGAACAACATTCGGTAACCACATACAAACTTCCTTTATAACCCTAGCGTCACCGAACCTTAAGTGTGTAGACCCTACGGGTTCGGGAGACATGTAGACATGACCGAGACGTTCTCCGGTCAATAACCAACAGCGGGATCTGGATACCCATGTTGGCTCCCACATGTTCCACGATGATCTCATCGGATGAACCACGATGTCAAGGACTCAATCGATCCCGTATACAATTCCCTTTGTCTAGCGGTATTTTACTTGCCCGAGATTCGATCGTCGGTATACCGATACCTTGTTCAATCTCGTTACCGGCAAGTCTCTTTACTCGTTCCGTAACACATCATCCCGTGATCAACCCCTTGGTCACATTGTGCACATTCTGATGATGTCCTACCGAGTGGGCCCAGAGATACCTCTCCGTTTCCACGGAGTGACAAATCCCAGTCTCGATTCGTGCCAACCCAACAGACACTTTCGGAGATACCTATAATGCACCTTTATAGCCACCCAGTTACGTTGTGACGTTTGGTACACCCAAAGCATTCCTACGGTATCCGGGAGTTGCACAATCTCATGGTCTAAGGAAAAGATACTTGACATTAGAAAAGCTTTAGCATACGAACTACACGATCTTTGTGCTAGGCTTAGGATTGGGTCTTGTCCATCACATCATTCTCCTAATGATGTGATCCCGTTATCAACGACATCCAATGTCCATAGCCAGGAAACCATGACTATCTGTTGATCAGAACGAGCTAGTCAACTAGAGGCTCACTAGGGACATATTGTGGTCTATGTATTCACACGTGTATTACGATTTCTGGATAATACAGTTATAGCATGAATAAAAGACTATTATCATGAACAAAGAAATATAATAATAACACTTTTATTATTTCCTCTAGGGCATATTTCCAACAGCGAGATCCATTATCGTGCAAGGTTTGGTTGACCGAAACAGAGCTCATAGAGGTGGTCATGACAGAGATGTGCGATGTTTGATCACATCAAACTTGGAAACACTTCCAACACATATCGTCAGCTCACCTTTAGCTAGTCTCCGTTTATTCCGTAGCTCTTTTATTTCAAGTTACTAACACTTAGCAACCGAACCGGTATCTTATACACTGGTGCTACTAGGAGTACTAGTAAAGTACACATTAACATAATGTATATCCAATATACTTCTATCGACCTTGCCAGCCTTCTCATCTACCAAGTATCTAGGGTAATGCTGTTCCAGTGGCTGTTCCCTTATTACAGAAGCACTTAGTCTCGGGTTTGGGTTCAACCTTGGGTTTCTTCACTAGAGCAGCAACTGATTTGCCGTTTCATGAAGTATCCCTTCTTGCCCTTGCCCTTCTTGAAACTAGTGGTTTCACCAACCATCAACAATTGATGCTCCTTCTTGATTTCTACTTTCGTGATGTCAAACAACGCGAATACCTCAAGGATCATCATCTCTATCCTTGATATGTTATAGTTTATCACGAAGCTCTAGCAGCTTGGTGGCAATGACTTTGGGGAAACATCACTATCTCATCTGGAAGATTAACTCCCACTCGATTCAAGTGATTGTCGCACTCAGATAATCTGAGCACAAGCTCAACGATTGAGCTTTTCTCCCTTAGTTTGCAGGCTAAGAAAATCGTCGGAGGTCTTATACCTCTTGACGTGGGCACGAGCCTGAAATCCCAATTTCAGCCCTCGAAACATCTCATATGTTCCGCGATGTTTCGAAAAACGTCTTTGGTGCCTCTACTTAAACCATTTAACTGAACTATCACGTAGTTATCAAAACGTGTATGTCCGATGTTCGCAACATCCACAAACGACGTTTGGGGTTCAGCACACTAAGCGGTGCATTAAGGACATAAGCTTTCTACTGATTGCATAATCGCTACTATCAACTTTCAACTATATTTTCTCTAGGAACATATCTAAACAGTGGAACTAAAGCGCGAGCTTACGACATAATTTGCAAAGAACTTTTGACTATGTTCAGGATAATTAAGTTCATCTTATGAACTCCCACTTAGATAGACATCCCTCTGGTCATCTAAGTGATTACATGATCCGAGTCAACTAGGCCGTGTCCGATCATCACGTGAGACGGACTAGTCATCATCGGTGAACATCTTCATGTTGATCGTATCTACTATACGACTCATGCTCGACCTTTCGGTCTCCGTGTTCCGAGGCCATGTCTGTACATGCTAGGCTCGTCAAGTTAACCCTAAGTGTTTTCGCTGTGTAAAACTGTCTTACACCCGTTGTATGTGAACGTAAGAATCCATCACACCCGATCATCACGTGGTGCTTAGAAGCGACGAACTGTAGCAACGGTGCACAGTTAGGGGAGAACACTTCTTGAAATTTTGTAAGGGATCATCTTATTTACTACCGTCGTCCTAAGTAAACAAGATGCATAATCATAATAAACATCACATGAAATTATATAGTTGTGACATGATATGGCCAATATCATATAGCTCCATTGATCTCCATCTTCGGGGCTCCATGATCATCTTGTCACCGGCTTGACACCATGATCTCCATCATCATGATCTCCATCATCGTGTCTTCATGAAGTTGTCACGCCAACGACTACTTCTACTTCTATGGCTAACGCGTTTAGCAATAAAGTAAAGTAAGTTACATGGCGTTCTTCAATGACACGCAGGTCATACAATAAATAAAGACAACTCCTATGGCTCCTGCCGGTTGTCATACTCATCGACATGCAAGTCGTGAATCCTATTACAAGAACATGGTCAATCTCATACATCACATATCATTCATCACATTCTTCTTGGCCATATCACATCACATAGCATACCCTGCAAAAACAAGTTAGACGTCCTCTAATTGTTGTTTGCATGTTTTACGTGGCTGCTATGGGTTTCTAGCAAGAACGTTTCTTACCTACGCAAAACCACAACGTGATATGCCAATTGCTATTTACCCTTCATAAGGACCCTTTTCATCGAATCCGTTCCGACTAAAGTGGGAGAGACTGGCACCCGCTAGCCACCTTATGCACCAAGTGCATGTCAATCGGTGGAACCTGTCTCACGTAAGAGTACGTGTAAGGTCGGTCCGGGCCGCTTCATCCCACAATACCGTCGAAACAAGATTGGACTAGTAACGGTAAGCATATTGAACAAAATCAACGCCCACAACTACTTTGTGTTCTACTCGTGCAAAGAATCTACGCAATAGACCTAGCTCTGATACCACTGTTGGGGAACGTAGCAGAAATTCAAAATTTTCCTACGTGTCACCAAGATCTATCTATGGAGAAACTAGCAACGAGGGGAAGGAGAGTGCATCTACATACCCTTATAGATCGCTAAGCGGAAGCGTTCAAGAGAACGGGGTTGAAGGAGTCGTACTCGTCGTGATTCAAATCACCGGAGATCCTAGTGCCGAACGGACGGCACCTCCGCGTTCAACACACGTACAGCCCGGTGACGTCTCCCATGCCTTGATCCAGCAAGGAGAGAGGGAGAGGTTGAGGAAGACTCCATCCAACAGCAGCACAACGGCGTGGTGGTGGTGGAGGAGCGTGGCAATCCAGCAGGGCTTTGCCAAGCACCACGGGAGAGGAGGAGTAGGGAGAGAGGTAGGGCTGCACCAAGAGGGAGAAGTTCTCATCTGTTGGCAGCCCCAAAACCTCAAGTATATATAGGGGGAAGGGGGGCTGCGCCCCCTTTAGGGTTTCCCACCCCAAGGGGTGCGGCCAAGGGGGGGGAGGAGTGCCTCCCAAGTCAAGTGGAAGCCCTCCCCCTTAGGGTTTCCCCCCTCCCATGCGCATGGGCCTTGGGGGGCTAGTGCACCTGGCCCATTAAGGCTAGGGCGCCCCCCTACAGCCCATGCTACTGTATTGGACGTGGTGGAACAATTTCCGGACATCCGGACCCCTCCGGAATCCTCCGGAACCTTCTGGAAGCTTCCCGGTACAATACCGAAAAAACCCGAACTTTTTTCGGAACCCGAACAACAACTTTCCATATATAAATCTTTACCTCCGGACCATTCCGGAACTCCTCGTGACGTTCGGGATCTCATCCGGGACTCCGAACAACATTCGGTAACCACATACAAACTTCCTTTATAACCCTAGCGTCACCGAACCTTAAGTGTGTAGACCCTACGGGTTTGGGAGACATGTAGACATGACCGAGACGTTCTCCGGTCAATAACCAACAGCAGGATCTGGATACCCATGTTGGCTCCCACATGTTCCACGATGATCTCATCGGATGAACCACGATGTCAAGGACTCAATCGATCTCGTATACAATTCCCTTTGTCTAGCGGTATTTTACTTGCCCAAGATTCGATCGTCGGTATACCGATACCTTGTTCAATCTCGTTACCAGCAAGTGTCTTTACTTGTTCCGTAACACATCATCCCGTGATCAACTTCTTGGTCACATTGTGCACATTCTGATGATGTCCTACCGAGTGGGCCCAGAGATACCTCTCCGTTTACACGGAGTGACAAATCCCAGTCTCGATTCGTGCCAACCCAACAGACACTTTTGGAGATACCTGTAATGCACCTTTATAGCCACCCAGTTACGTTGTGACGTTTGGTACGCCCAAAGCATTCCTATGGTATCCGGGAGTTGCACAATCTCATGGTCTAAGGAAAAGATACTTGACATTAGAAAAGCTTTAGCATATGAACTACACGATCTTTGTGCTAGGCTTAGGATTGGGTCTTGTCCATCACATCATTCTCCTAATGATGTGATCCCGTTATCAACGACATCCAATGTCCATCGCCAGGAAACCATGACTATCTGTTGATCAGAACGAGCTAGTCAACTAGAGGCTCACTAGGGACATATTGTGGTCTATGTATTCACACGTGTATTACGATTTCCGGATAATACAGTTATAGCATGAATAAAAGACTATTATCATGAACAAAGAAATATAATAATAACACTTTTATTATTTCCTCTAGGGCATATTTCCAACAGCGAGATCCATCATCGTGCAAGGTTTGGTTGACCGAAACAGAGCTCGTAGAGGTGGTCATGACAGAGATGTGCCCACAAGCAGCCGAGTCCACGTTTCAGGTCCAGAATGTTTTAGCAGAGCGATCAGAGCCGCAGTGATACCCCCCAACTTCAGGTTGGCGACTGGGGTGAGTAAGTTCACCGGAGAGTCTAAGCCTGAAACTTGGCTTGAAGACTACCGAGTGGCTGTTCAGACTGGTGGCGGTAATGATGAGGTGGCCATGAAACATTTGCCACTTATGCTAGAGGGTTCAGCCAGGGCATGGTTGAATCAGTTAGCTCCCAGCAGCATTTACACCTGGGAAGGTCTTTCTCGAGTGTTCGTCAGGACGTTTGAGGGAACTTGCAAGCGACCTGCTGGATTGACTGAGCTACAAGTTTGTGTACAAAAGTCGAGTGAAACACTGAGGGATTACATCCAGAGGTGGATCACTTTGCATCACACTGTAGAGAATGTTTCGGACCATCAAGCGGCTTGCGCCTTCAAAGATGGCATCAAGAACAGAGAGTTGAGCCTGAAGTTTGGTCGAACTAGAGACATGACCCTGAGTCGGATGATGGAAATAGCCACCAAGTACGCCAACGGCGAAGAAGAGGACCGACTCCGGAGCGGCAAGTACAAGTCGAGTCAGTCGGATAAAGGAAACTCCAGTCGGAAGCAAAAGCGGAAGGCCGAGCCAGCAGCTCCTGGAGAGGCTCTAGCCGTGATACAGGGCAAATTTAAAGGGAAGCCCAAAGGATCTTGGAATCCCAAGAAGGTAAAAGATAAGTAGGGTAATTATGTGATGGACCTGTCGTGTCATATCCACACGAAGAAAGACAAAGAGGGTAACTTCATCTACCCAAAGCATACCACTCGCCAGTGCTGGCTCTTAATCCAGCAGTTCTAAGGGAAACAGCCGAAGGACAAAGAGAAGAAGTCGGACAAAGCTGAGGACAAGCAGGACAGTGATGGAGAGTACCCTCATGTCAACTCCACTCTGATGATTTTTGCTGATGTAGAGAGCAAAAGTCGACTGAAAGTGATCAACCGTGAAGTCAATATGGTCGCACCGGCGACACCAAACTATCTAAGATGGTCGCAAACTCCCATTAGTTTCGACCAGTCGGACCATCCTACTCATATTGCCACGCCTGGGAGGCAAGCACTGGTGGTCGACCCGGTCGTCGAAGGCACTCGACTGACGAAGGTGTTGATGGATGGCGGCAGCGGGTTGAACATACTGTATGCAGAGACGCTCAAAGGAATGGGCATTCCGATGTCCAGGCTCAGTTCCAGCAACATGAGTTTTCACGGAGTCATCCCAGGAAAGAAGGCTGAGTCACTCAGCCAAATAGCTCTGGATGTGGTGTTTGGCGACTCGAAGCATTTCCGCAAAGAGAAGCTGACATTTGAAATCGTGGATTTCCAGAGCGCCTATCACGCTATCTTGGGAAGACCAGCCTACGCCCGCTTCATGGCTCGACCATGTTACGTGTACCTCAAGTTGAAGATGCCTGGCCCCAAAGGAGTGATCATCATCACTAGTAACCGGAAGAAAGCAGAAGAGTGTTTCCAGAAAGGCTCAAAGATTGCGGATGACCAGATAACAGTGATAGAGCTAGAGGGATACAAGAAGAACGCAGATCTGAGTGATTTACTACGGGCCAAGAAGCCCGCCACAGAGTCAGCATTTCAGTCGTCCGGGGAGACGAAGCCAGTTCACATCCACTCGACTGACCCCAATGCAGCTCCGACCCATATTTCCACTACACTCGACTCTAAATAGGAAGAAGCGCTCATCCAGTTCCTCCGTGAGAACTGGGACACCTTCGCATGGAAATTTTGTATATACACAAATGTTTCTCAAGACATTCAAGTTTTCAATTCTAACTGCGAAGTTGTCACTTGGCTGCAATGTTTCGGGAGAACCCTAGACGAGTCTGCTGCGACTAGTGCTGCGGAAGTTTTTTTAAGGGGATTGAGGAAGACAGCTTCTGATTGAACGACTTCCTGTTTTTCTTTTGAAGGTGCTGCTGGGCTGGAACAATCAGATGGATTCAGTTGGGCCTTTTAGTTAACTCCACTAACTATTGAAACAGACTTTCTCTCTCAAAAAAAAACTATTGAAACAGACCGGGCCGACCAAAGTTAGTATACCAAATGTACATTGTATCGACTCAGTTTTTTTATTGTATCTTCTTTTTTTCAAAAAGGAGGAATTCCCCAAAGCGGATTTTTTACTCTGGGAGCATATGCTCCCTAATGAACAGAAAAAATTAAAAATCTGATTTTTTTTAACATGTTCACATTACTGTAGCAGGCGTGTTTAAAAAAATTCATGCCATATGGGATAACATGCTTCGTTGGTGAAAAAATATAATTATTTACAACATTTGGTGTTCGAGTTTTTAACTCATGCCTAGCCGTCTCATCACCTCCCTCCTGCTCCCTGGGACTGGCAGGAGGATGAACGTGGGCCGCGGAGACGACGAGGGTGGTCGAGCTGTCTGCGGCACCGTCGTCGTTCCCGTCGTTGTTCCTCCGGACTCGCCTGGAGGAGTGCTGGACTCGATGGAAGAAAGAGGAGGTCTGGTCATCCGTGGCGTCGTTGCCAGTGTCCATGACTAATTCTTACATATGGCGGTCATCATTGTATTGAGAGAAGTTGGGCTTGAATCATCAAATAATTCTTGGCATTTTCATCAAAAGCAATGAATTTCTTTATCACTCTCATGTCAGATCTGTTGTTTTACCCAAGGTCCTTGTCATTTAACCGATTAAATTTTCTGCTGAATTTCTGTAGGTAGGCATTCCTTTGGAAGAAAACTTCTGCATATCGTTAGTGGCACCCCGAATCCATACACTAGTAGAAAAAGCTCCATTCGTGCCAATTCGTGAGGGCCTTTAGTCCCAGTTCTGGAACCGGGACTAAAGGGTCGTCACTAAAGGCACCCCCCCTTTAGGGCACCCCCCTTTAATCCCAGTTCTTATACGAACCGGGAGTAAATCCCCTCCACGTGGGAACCGGATCCTCTAACATTGTGAAGGAAAATCACGGTGCTACAGTGTTTGCCTAGTGTAAAATAAAGAAGGAAAGTTAGGGACTGTTAGTAGATAGTTAATAGGTTGTTTACTGTTGGTATTTACTGTAGATATAAATAATTTAAAATTAATTTTATCTCACCATCAATTTGCTTGTATGTAATTACTATAAATGTACATGGTAGATGATCAATTTGTAAACTAATTTAAATTGTTTTAGCCATAATCATATGGATAGAAAGAAGGAAAGTTAGGGTATTACACCTTTTCTAACTTTCCTTCTCAATGTTAGAGGATCCGGTTCCCTCCACGTAGCCCCTGTCTGGAGCTCTACCTTTAGTCTCGGTTGGTAACACCAACCGGGACTAAAGGTATTTTTACAAAAAAAATTTGATTTTTTCTTTTGAATTTTCAAATTTCTGAATTATTTTACAATGTAATCTCTAATCACCCCTCACCCCCCTCATCACTGCTCAATTTAACCTCGAAGCTCTAATAACCCCTCATCATTCCAAATCATCTAACTTCCCGGTCGGTCACCCATCCTCTCACTACTCCAACCTGAGCACGCTTAACCTCCGGGTTCTATCCCCCCCTCGTTTTCAAGTCTGCACTTGTTGTTTTCCTAACAATAGTAACATGTCAATCCTATTAACCCTGAGGAGTTTAGCTTGAGCATGAAGTCACATGTTTCACTGTTTGAGTTTGAAACTATTATTCTAAATACAATAATTATTTAGTAACACTAATATTTCTTGAATAATAAGTTTGACCATAGTTTGACTATAGTTTGACCACAGTTTGACCAGATTTGACCAAAATTCAAAAAAACTAAAATAATTATTTAGTAACACTAATATTCTTGAATAATTATGTAGTAACAGTAATACTTCTAGAGTAAGTAGTTTGACCATTGTTTGACCAGATTTAACAAAAATTCAAAAAAAAGAAATTTGAGCATAACTTTTTTTCCTTTTAGAATTTAAGGATTCTAAAAATTCGCAAACAGGCCATAGGCCGTCAAAATCGGATGCGAATTTTTGTGCTGATTTTTTGATATATTATGCGGGGGTTTTCGACATCGTATGCAAAAGATATGGTCGTTTTACATTTTCATAACACTCTTTTGCAAAACATGTCCAAATTTAAGTTTTTTAATTTTCCTAACTAGTAGATGTAGTAACATAACTACATCTCGAAGGATTTTAATTTTTGAAGTTTTTATCATTTTCTTTTGTTTTTTACAAAACTGAAAAGGCAATCAAGGGTGTGTGTGTGTGTGTGTGTGTGTGTGTGTGTGTAGAGTTTGAAAATGGGTTCTTTAGTCACGGTTTGAGATACAAACCAGGACTAAATGACACACCACCCTTTAGTCCCGGTTCGTGTCTCAAACCGGGACTAAAGGGCTCATTTGAACTGGGATTAATGTCTTTAGTCCCGGTTTGAGACACGAACCGGGACTAATGCCCCCATGGGTCCCGGTTCGTGACTGAACCGGGTGATGGGGTTATGTACCTAGGGTAGGGTCATGGACCTATCTAGGATACCATACCCAAGGACATCATCAGACGAAGCTACCTTCCAGTCGACCAAGAGAAGCTCCACTCGACCAAGGGAGACTCCACTCGACCGGCTAGAAGACACTCGACCATGAAGACGCACTCGACCATCAGAAGTTCAGGATCTATGCTGTATCCAAACGGTCTGTAATTAAGTAGTCTTAATGGTCATGATGACACTTTATGTAGGGCGTTACCAGTAACGCCCGACCTTAATGTACTTTAACCCTCCTCTACATCGGCTGGCTGGGGTCCTGGCATCCTCTATATAAGCCACCCCCTCCACTGGTAGAAGGGTTCGCACCCCTGTAACTCATATCCACAGAGATCAGTCGACCGCCTCCGGGCTCCGAGACGTAGGGCTGTTACTTCCTCCGAGAAGGGCCTGAACTCGCTAAACACCCGTGTGTACAACTACTCCATAGCTAGGACCTTGCCTTTCCATACTTACCCCCCATTCTACTGTCAGACTTAGAACCACGACAGTTGGCTCCCACCGTGGGGCAGGTGTCTTAGCGACTTTTTTGGAGAAATTGCAATTTGTCCGATCGCCTTCATCATGGTTTCCGGCAGAGCAATGGTCGAGGGCCACGAGATCCGTCTCGGTGCGCTCACTTTCATCGCCGACGACTTCGCTTGGCTCCAGGAGGCACCACTCGACATCGACGCGCTCCCCGTCCGCGGGACGACGCACTTTCGGGCGTGTGTCCGCGGCGTCTTGCTGCGGCAGCCGTCGACTCCATGCCGATCGACTCATGCGCCGTCCTCCCTCCCTGTCTCCCACCAGCGCAAGCGCTCTGGTCGGTCGAGGCTCCAGCGATGGGTGAGGCACGCAGTGGCTCGCCAATCGGCCACCACCCAAGTCACGGCGATTGAGCCCGACGAATCTCTCTACGGCCTGTTCGACCTGTCGGCTGGCTCCGTAGAGACTGCATCCGAGTGCGATAGCAGTGACCCAGCGGCGGAGGTCCTGATGGTCAATGGGCCCCGTAGTCCTCCCGGTTTCCCCCGTGGCGATGGGATGGACGACGAGGACGACCCCGCTCAAGCCCATGAAGAGTACCAACCCGAGCCGCTCACTTCCCAGCAGAGAGAAGAACTTCGCCGCCGGAACATGTATGCCCTGCATACTCCCATAGCAGGAGAAACACCTGAGGCTCGCGCCCTGGAAGAGGCGCGTTTAGCCAACCTGGCTGAACGCACTCGACTGGAGAACCTTCAGCGAGCACTCGACGAGCGTGCGCGTCAACGAGCGACTAACTCCAATCGACGTCAGATCTTTCCGCAACCAACTCAGGTATATCGAACCCCAATTCAGAATTTGGCAGCTGCAGCCCGCATAGCGGAGTCAATTCAGCCCTCTCAGTCAGAGGCTGGAAGAGGCTTGATGCAGATCAGAGATTTGCTCCGGGCAGCAGGAGATCAGAATTCAGCTGTGTCACAGTCATGTAACAGGATTCACAGTCGATCTGTCGCTGCGAATACTGTTCAGTCGGCTCATAGTCCAAGGTCGCCTCCGAGGCGCATGGGACGTGAAGGCCGGCAGGACCACTATGATGACCGATTTGATCGTGATGACAGGCGTCGAGGGCCCACTCCTCCTCCGAGAAGGGGATCTAACGCCCATCGGCAGCAAGATGACAGACGCCAGCTCAGTGTTGGGCGGAGAGCTCCAGTCGATCCCAGAGAACCAGGCTTTGACGCGAGTGTTGGGGAACGTAGCAGAAATTCAAAATTTTCCTACGTGTCACCAAGATCTATCTATGGAGAAACTAGCAATGAGGGGAAGGAGAGTGCATCTACATACCCTTATAGATCGCTAAGCGGAAGCGTTCAAGAGAACGGGGTTGAAGGAGTCGTACTCGTCGTGATTCAAATCACCGGAGATCCTAGTGCCGAACGGACGGCACCTCCGCGTTCAACACACGTACAGCCCGGTGACGTCTCCCATGCCTTGATCCAGCAAGGAGAGAGGGAGAGGTTGAGGAAGACTCCATCCAACAGCAGCACAACGGCGTGGTGGTGGTGGAGGAGCGTGGCAATCCAGCAGGGCTTCGCCAAGCACCACGGGAGAGGAGGAGTAGGGAGAGAGGTAGGGCTGCACCAAGAGGGAGAAGTTCTCATCTGTTGGCAGCCCCAAAACCTCAAGTATATATAGGGGGAAGGGGGGCTGCGCCCCCTTTAGGGTTTCCCACCCCAAGGGGTGCGGCCAAGGGGGGGAGGAGTGCCTCCCAAGTCAAGTGGAAGCCCTCCCCCTTAGGGTTTCCCCCCTCCCATGTGCATGGGCCTTGGGGGGGCTGGTGCACCTGGCCCATTAAGGCTAGGGCGCCCCCCTACAGCCCATGCTACTGTATTGGACGTGGTGGAACAATTTCTGGACATCCGGACCCCTCCGGAATCCTCCGGAACCTTCTGGAAGCTTCCCGGTACAATACCGAAAAAACCCAAACTTTTTCCGGAACCCGAACAACAACTTTCCATATATAAATCTTTACCTCCGGACCATTCCGGAACTCCTCGTGACGTCCGGGATCTCATCCGGGACTCCGAACAACATACGGTAACCACATACAAACTTCCTTTATAACCCTAGCGTCACCGAACCTTAAGTGTGTAGACCCTACGGGTTCGGGAGACATGTAGACATGACCGAGACGTTCTCCGGTCAATAACCAACAGCGGGATCTGGATACCCATGTTGGCTCCCACATGTTCCACGATGATCTCATCGGATGAACCACGATGTCAAGGACTCAATCGATCCCGTATACAATTCCCTTTGTCTAGCGGTATTTTACTTGCCCGAGATTCGATCGTCGGTATACCGATACCTTGTTCAATCTCGTTACCGGCAAGTCTCTTTACTCGTTCCGTAACACATCATCCCGTGATCAACCCCTTGGTCACATTGTGCACATTCTGATGATGTCCTACCGAGTGGGCCCAGAGATACCTCTCCGTTTACACGGAGTGACAAATCCCAGTCTCGATTCGTGCCAACCCAACAGACACTTTCGGAGATACCTGTAATGCACCTTTATAGCCACCCAGTTATGTTGTGACGTTTGGTACACCCAAAGCATTCCTATGGTATCCGGGAGTTGCACAATCTCATGGTCTAAGGAAAAGATACTTGACATTAGAAAAGCTTTAGCATACGAACTACACGATCTTTGTGCTAGGCTTAGGATTGGGTCTTGTCCATCACATCATTCTCCTAATGATGTGATCCCGTTATCAACGACATCCAATGTCCATAGCCAGGAAACCATGACTATCTATTGATCAGAACGAGCTAGTCAACTAGAGGCTCACTAGGGACATATTGTGGTCTATGTATTCACACGTGTATTACGATTTCCGGATAATACAGTTATAGCATGAATAAAAGACTATTATCATGAACAAAGAAATATAATAATAACACTTTTATTATTTCCTCTAGGGCATATTTCCAACAGCGAGATCCATTATCGTGCAAGGTTTGGTTGACCGAAACAGAGCTCATAGAGGTGGTCATGACAGAGATGTGCGATGTTTGATCACATCAAACTTGGAAACACTTCCAACACATATCGTCAGCTCACCTTTAGCTAGTCTCCGTTTATTCCGTAGCTCTTTTATTTCAAGTTACTAACACTTAGCAACCGAACCGGTATCTTATACCCTGGTGCTACTAGGAGTACTAGTAAAGTACACATTAACATAATGTATATCCAATATACTTCTATCGACCTTGCCAGCCTTCTCATCTACCAAGTATCTAGGGTAATGCTGTTCCAGTGGCTGTTCCCTTATTACAGAAGCACTTAGTCTCGGGTTTGGGTTCAACCTTGGGTTTCTTCACTAGAGCAGCAGCTGATTTGCCGTTTCATGAAGTATCCCTTCTTGCCCTTGCCCTTCTTGAAACTAGTGGTTTCACCAACCATCAACAATTGATGCTCCTTCTTGATTTCTACTTTCGCGATGTCAAACAACGCGAATACCTCAAGGATCATCATCTCTATCCTTGATATGTTATAGTTTATCACGAAGCTCTAGCAGCTTGGTGGCAGTGACTTTGGGGAAACATCACTATCTCATCTGGAAGATTAACTCCCACTCGATTCAAGTGATTGTCGCACTCAGACAATCTGAGCACAAGCTCAACGATTGAGCTTTTCTCCCTTAGTTTGCAGGCTAAGAAAATCGTCGGAGGTCTTATACCTCTTGACGTGGGCACGAGCCTGAAATCCCAATTTCAGCCCTCGAAACATCTCATATGTTCCGCGATGTTTCAAAAAACGTCTTTGGTGCCTCTACTTAAACCATTTAACTGAACTATCACGTAGTTATCAAAACGTGTATGTCCGATGTTCGCAACATCCACAAACGACGTTTGGGGTTCAGCACACTAAGCGGTGCATTAAGGACATAAGCTTTCTACTGATTGCATAATCGCTACTATCAACTTTCAACTATATTTTCTCTAGGAACATATCTAAACAGTGGAACTAAAGCGCGAGCTTACGACATAATTTGCAAAGAACTTTTGACTATGTTCAGGATAATTAAGTTCATCTTATGAACTCCCACTTAGATAGACATCCCTCTGGTCATCTAAGTGATTACATGATCCGAGTCAACTAGGCCGTGTCCGATTATCACGTGAGACAGACTAGTCATCATCGGTGAACATCTTCATGTTGATCGTATCTACTATATGACTCATGCTCGACCTTTCGGTCTCCGTGTTCCGAGGCCATGTCTGTACATGCTAGGCTCGTCAAGTTAACCCTAAGTGTTTTCGCTGTGTAAAACTGTCTTACACCCGTTGTATGTGAACGTAAGAATCCATCACACCCGATCATCACGTGGTGCTTAGAAGCGACGAACTGTAGCAACGGTGCACAGTTAGGGGAGAACACTTCTTGAAATTTTGTAAGGGATCATCTTATTTACTACCGTCGTCCTAAGTAAACAAGATGCATAATCATAATAAACATCACATGCAATTATATAGTTGTGACATGATATGGCCAATATCATATAGCTCCATTGATCTCCATCTTCGGGGCTCCATGATCATCTTGTCACCGGCTTGACACCATGATCTCCATCATCATGATCTCCATCATCGTGTCTTCATGAAGTTGTCACGCCAACGACTACTTCTACTTCTATGGCTAACGCGTTTAGCAATAAAGTAAAGTAAGTTACATGGTGTTCTTCAATGACA
This sequence comes from Triticum aestivum, assembly GCF_018294505.1. NCBI lineage: Eukaryota > Viridiplantae > Streptophyta > Magnoliopsida > Poales > Poaceae > Triticum > Triticum aestivum. The sequence goes on along the minus strand of NC_057795.1, from coordinate 26,062,017 downwards.
CGCAGGTCATACAATAAATAAAGACAACTCCTATGGCTCCTGCCGGTTGTCATACTCATCGACATGCAAGTCGTGAATCCTATTACAAGAACATGGTCAATCTCATACATCACATATCATTCATCACATTCTTCTTGGCCATATCACATCACATAGCATACCCTGCAAAAACAAGTTAGACGTCCTCTAATTGTTGTTTGCATGTTTTACGTGGCTGCTATGGGTTTCTAGCAAGAACGTTTCTTACCTACGCAAAACCACAACGTGATATGCCAATTGCTATTTACCCTTCATAAGGACCCTTTTCATCGAATCCGTTCCGACTAAAGTGGGAGAGACTGGCACCCGCTAGCCACCTTATGCACCAAGTGCATGTCAATCGGTGGAACCTGTCTCACGTAAGAGTACGTGTCAGGTCGGTCCGGGCCGCTTCATCCCACAATACCGTCGAAACAAGATTGGACTAGTAACGGTAAGCATATTGAACAAAATCAACGCCCACAACTACTTTGTGTTCTACTCGTGCAAAGAATCTACGCAATAGACCTAGCTCTGATACCACTGTTGGGGAACGTAGCAGAAATTCAAAATTTTCCTACATGTCACCAAGATCTATCTATGGAGAAACTAGCAACGAGGGGAAGGAGAGTGCATCTACATACCCTTATAGATCGCTAAGCGGAAGCGTTCAAGAGAACGGGGTTGAAGGAGTCGTACTCGTCGTGATTCAAATCACCGGAGATCCTAGTGCCGAACGAACGGCACCTCCGCGTTCAACACACGTACAGCCCAGTGACGTCTCCCATGCCTTGATCCAGCAAGGAGAGAGGGAGAGGTTGAGGAAGACTCCATCCAACAGCAGCACAACGGCGTGGTGGTGGTGGAGGAGCGTGGCAATCCAGCAGGGCTTCGCCAAGCACCACGGGAGAGGAGGAGTAGGGAGAGAGGTAGGGCTGCACCAAGAGGGAGAAGTTCTCATCTGTTGGCAGCCCCAAAACCTCAAGTATATATAGGGGGAAGGGGGGCTGCGCCCCCTTTAGGGTTTCCCACCCCAAGGGGTGCGGCCAAGGGGGGGGGAGGAGTGCCTCCCAAGTCAAGTGGAAGCCCTCCCCCTTAGGGTTTCCCCCCTCCCATGCGCATGGGCCTTGGGGGGCTGGTGCACCTGGCCCATTAAGGCTAGGGCGCCCCCCTACAGCCCATGCTACTGTATTGGACGTGGTGGAACAATTTCCGGACATCCGGACCCCTCCGGAATCCTCCGGAACCTTCTGGAAGCTTCCCCGTACAATACCGAAAAAACCCGAACTTTTTTCGGAACCCGAACAACAACTTTCCATATATAAATCTTTACCTCCGGACCATTCCGGAACTCCTCGTGACGTTCGGGATCTCATCCGGGACTCCGAACAACATTCGGTAACCACATACAAACTTCCTTTATAACCCTAGCATCACCGAACCTTAAGTGTGTAGACCCTACGGGTTTGGGAGACATGTAGACATGACCGAGACGTTCTCCGGTCAATAACCAACAGCGGGATCTGGATACCCATGTTGGCTCCCACATGTTCCACGATGATCTCATTGGATGAACCACGATGTCAAGGACTCAATCGATCCCGTATACAATTCCCTTTGTCTAGCGGTATTTTACTTGCCCAAGATTCGATCGTCGGTATACCGATACCTTGTTCAATCTCGTTACCGGCAAGTGTCTTTACTCGTTCCGTAACACATCATCCCGTGATCAACCCCTTGGTCACATTGTGCACATTCTGATGATGTCCTACCGAGTGGGCCCAGAGATACCTCTCCGTTTACACGGAGTGACAAATCCCAGTCTCGATTCGTGCCAACCCAACAGACACTTTTGGAGATACCTGTAATGCACCTTTATAGCCACCCAGTTACGTTGTGACGTTTGGTACGCCCAAAGCATTCCTATGGTATCCGGGAGTTGCACAATCTCATGGTCTAAGGAAAAGATACTTGACATTAGAAAAGCTTTAGCATATGAACTACACGATCTTTGTGCTAGGCTTAGGATTGGGTCTTGTCCATCACATCATTCTCCTAATGATGTGATCCCGTTATCAACGACATCTAATGTCCATCGCCAGGAAACCATGACTATCTGTTGATCAGAACGAGCTAGTCAACTAGAGGCTCACTAGGGACATATTGTGGTCTATGTATTCACACGTGTATTACGATTTCCGGATAATACAGTTATAGCATGAAATAAAGACTATTACATGAAAAGAAATAAATAATAAACGTTTTTATCCTCATGATACAAGGAACCATATAATAGATAACATCAATTCATATTGCCACAACGTCGAGTCCAGTTGCAGTCAGAATGTTTTAGCAGACGATCAAAGCCGCAGTGATACCCCCCAACTTCAGGTTGGCGACTGGGGTGAGTAAGTTCACCGGAGAGTCTAAGCCTGAAACTTGGCTCGAAGACTCGAGTGCTGTTCAGACTGGTGGCGGTAATGATGAGGTGGCAGATACATTTTTCTCACTTATGCTAGAGGGTTCAGCAGGGCCATGGTTTGAATCAAGTTAGCTCCCAGCAGCAATTTTTACACCTGGGAAAAGGTCTTTTCTCGAGTTGGTTCGTCAGGAGGTTTGAGGAACTTGCAGCGACCCTGCTGGATTTGACTGAGCCTACAAGTTTGTGTACAAAAGTCGAGTGAAACACTGAGGGATTACATCCAGAGGTGGATCACTTTGCATCACACTGTAGAGAATGTTTCGGACCATCAAGCGGTTTGCGCCTTCAAAGATGGCATCAAGAACAGAGAGTTGAGCCTGAAGTTTGGTCGAACTAGAGACATGACCCTGAGTCGGATGATGGAAATAGCCACCAAGTACGCCAACGGCGAAGAAGAGGACCGACTCCGGAGCGGCAAGTACAAGTCGAGTCAGTCGGATAAAGGAAACTCCAGTCGGAAGCAAAAGCGGAAGGCCGAGCCAGCAGCTCCTGGAGAGGCTCTAGCCGTGATACAGGGCAAATTTAAAGGGAAGCCCAAAGGATCTTGGAATCCCAAGAAGGTAAAAGATAAGTAGGGTAATTATGTGATGGACTTGTCGTGTCATATCCACACGAAGAAAGACAAAGAGGGTAACTTCATCTACCCAAAGCATACCACTCGCCAGTGCCGGCTCTTAATCCAGCAGTTCCAAGGGAAACAGCCGAAGGACAAAGAGAAGAAGTCGGACAAAGCTGAGGACAAGCAGGATAGTGATGGAGAGTACCCTCATGTCAACTCCACTCTGATGATTTTTGCTGATGTAGAGAGCAAAAGTCGACTGAAAGTGATCAACCGTGAAGTCAATATGGTCGCACCGGCGACACCAAACTATCTAAGATGGTCGCAAACTCCCATTACTTTCGACCAGTCGGACCATCCTACTCATATTGCCACGCCTGGGAGGCAAGCACTGGTGGTCGACCCGGTCGTCGAAGGCACTCGACTGACGAAGGTATTGATGGATGGCGGCAGCGGGTTGAACATACTGTATGCAGAGACGCTCAAGGGAATGGGCATTCCGATGTCCAGGCTCAGTTCCAGCAACATGAGTTTTCACGGAGTCATCCCAGGAAAGAAGGCTGAGTCACTCGGCCAAATAGCTCTGGATGTGGTGTTCGGCGACTCGAAGCATTTCCGCAAAGAGAAGCTGACATTTGAAATCGTGGATTTCCAGAGCGCCTACCACGCTATCTTGGGAAGACCAGCCTACGCCCGCTTCATGGCTCGACCATGTTACGTGTACCTCAAGTTGAAGATGCCTGGCCCCAAAGGCGTGATCACCGTCACTAGTAACCGGAAGAAAGCAGAAGAGTGTTTCCAGAAAGGCTCAAAGATTGCGGATGACCAGATAACAGTGATAGAGCTAGAGGGATACAAGAAGAACGCAGATCTGAGTGATTTACTACGGGCCAAGAAGCCCGCCACAGAGTCAGCATTTCAGTCGTCCGGGGAGACGAAGCCAGTTCACATCCACTCGACTGACCCCAATGCAGCTCCGACCCATATTTCCACTACACTCGACTCTAAATAGGAAGAAGCGCTCATCCAGTTCCTCCGTGAGAACTGGGACACCTTCGCATGGAAGCCAGCTGACATGTCAGGTGTTCCCAGGGGACTGGCTGAGATTCGCCTTAGAGTCGATTCAAAAGCAAAACCTGTTAAAGAACATCTTCGACGGTCCGCCATTCAGAAGAAAAAAGCCATTGGCGAAGAGGTGGCTCGACTCCTTGCAGCAGAGTTCATCCGAGAGATATACCACTCTGAGTGGCTCGCCAATATCGTTATGGTTCCCAAAAAGGACAATTCCCTTCATATGTGCATTGATTTCAAACATATCAATCGGGCCTGCCCGAAAGATCATTTTCCTCTCCCTCACATCGACCAAATTGTCGACTCGACCGCAGGGCGCGAGAGATTGTCTTTTCTAGACGCTTATTCCGGGTATCATCAGATCCGTCTGTATGGGCCTGACGAAATCAAAACAGCTTTCATCACCCCATTCGGGTGCTTCTGCTATATCACCATGCCATTCGGCCTCAAGAATGCCGGAGCCACGTTCATGAGAATGATTCAAAAGTGTTTACTCACTCAAATCAGTCGGAATGTGGAAGCATACATGGATGATATCGTGGTCAAGTCACGAAAGGGTTCCGACCTGTTGACTGACTTAGCTGAAACATTTGCCAATCTCAGGAGGTATGATATCAAGCTCAATCCTTCAAAGTGCACATTCGGAGTACCTGGCGGGAAGTTACTCGGTTTTCTCGTTTCCGAACGAGGAATCGATGCTAACCCAGAAAAAGTTGGCACCATACTCCGAATGAAACGCCCTGTGCGTGTGCACGATGTCCAGAAGCTTTCTGGATGCTTGGCCGCGTTAAGTCGATTCATCTCTCGCCTCGGTGAAAAGGCGTTGCCCCTTTACCGACTAATGAAGAAGGCAGACAAGTTCGAGTGGACTCCAGAAGCTGATGCAGCGTTTGCCGAGTTAAAAACTCTGCTCTCCACCCAGCCGGTGCTTGCTGCTCCAATCAACAAAGAGCCTCTGTTGCTTTACATTGCAGCCATAGGACAAGTCGTCAGTACAGTACTTACGGTCGAGCGGGAAGAAGAAGGTAAAACCTTCAAAGTTCAGCGCCCAGTGTATTATCTCTCTGAAGTTTTGACCCCATCGAAGCAAAGATATCCTCATTATCAGAAGCTCGTATATGGGATCTACATGACCATGAAGAAGGTTGCCCATTATTTCTCTGATCATGACATTACAGTCGTCAGCGACGCACCATTGTCAGAGATTCTGCACAACAGATATGCAACTGGTCGAGTGGCTAAATGGGCGATTGAACTCCTTCCCCTTGATATCAAATTTGAGGCAAAGAAAGCCATTAAGTCCCGGGCTATAGCAGATTTCCTTGCCGAGTGGATTGAACAGCAGCAGCCGACTCAAGTTCACTCGGAGCATTGGACCATGTTCTTTGATGGCTCTAAGATGTTAAATGGTTCTGGTGCTGGGGTAGTTTTGGTTTCTCCCCGAGGAGATAAGCTCAGATATGTGCTCCAGATCCACTTTGATTCCTCCAACAATGAAGCAGAATATGAAGCACTGTTGTATGGGTTGCGCATGGCCATTTCACTCGGTGTTCGTCGCCTTATGGTTTACGGCGACTCAGATTTGGTGGTCAATCAGGTGATGAAGGAGTGGGACGTTAGAAGCCCAGCCATGACTGGATACTGCAATGCAGTGAGGAAGCTTGAAAAGAAATTCGAAGGGTTAGAACTCCATCACGTTCCCCGACTGAAAAATCAAGCAGCCGATGACTTGGCGAAGATAGGTTCCAAGAGGGAAGCCATTCCGAGTGGCGTGTTTTTGGAACATGTCTACACACCATCGGTTCAAGAGGATCCTTTCACTGAAGAAGCCCCGTAGCCTAAAAGCGCCACAGATCCGACTCAAGTCGAGGTCCCAGCGGTGGTCGACTTGATCATGGAAGTTTTGGTCATCACTCCCGATTGGACAGTGCCCTATATCGCCTATATTTTGAGGAAGGAACTCCCCGAGGATGAAGAAGAAGCTCGAGAGATCGTCCGCCGGTCCAAAACCTTCACCGTCATGAGAGGTCAGTTATACAGAGAAAGTGCGACTGGAGTCAGCCAGAAATGCATAACACCGGAGGAAGGTCGAATGATTCTCAACGACATCCACTCGGGGACCTGTGGCCATCATGCATCTTCTCGGACCATCGTGGCCAAAGCATACCGAGCTGGTTTTTATTGGCCCAGAGCGAATGAAATGGCGAAGGAGATAGTCGACAAGTGTGAGAGATGTCAATTTTACTCCAATATGTCACACAAGCCCGCCTCAGCCTTAAAGACCATACCACTTGTCTGGCCCTTTGCTGTATGGGGTTTGGATATGGTTGGCCCGTTGAGAACAGGAAGAAGCGGTTTCACACATGTGCTGGTAGCAGTCGACAAGTTTACCAAGTGGATTGAGGCCAAACCCATCAAGAACCTCGATGCTGGCACCGCTGTCAGCTTCATCCGAGAACTGATATTCAGATATGGAGTCCCGCACAGCATCATCACTGATAACGGGTCAAACTTCGATTCTGAAGAATTCAGAGCTTTCTGCACATCTCAAGGCACACGAGTCGACTATGCTTCAGTCGCCCATCCGCAGTCGAATGGACAGGCAGAACGAGCCAACGGTTTGATTCTCAAAGGGTTGAAGCCCCGTTTGATGCGTGATCTCAAGCATGCGGCTGGTGCATAGGTTGACGAACTTCCCTCGGTGCTTTGGGGGTTAAGGACCACACCCAACCGGTCGACTGGAAGAACTCCATTCTTCTTGGTCTACGGAGCTGAAGCAGTCTTGCCGAGTGATCTTCTCCACAACGCTCCCCGAGTCGAGCTCTACACCGAAGCTGAAGCAGAACAAGCGCGGCAGGACGCAGTCGACCTTTTAGAGGAAGAAAGAGAGATGGCTCTGATCAGATCGACCATTTATCAACAAGACTTGCGTCGCTTCCACGCCAAAAACGTGAAGACTCGAGCCTTCCAGGAAGGAGATTTAGTTCTCCGAGTGGACCAGCAGAAACCACACAAGCTTGCTCCTTCTTGGGAAGGTCCCTTCATCGTCACCAAGGTTCTCCAGAATGGAGCATACCGTCTTTACAATGTCGAGCATCAGATCGACGAGCCCCGAGCTTGGAACGCGGAGCTTCTCCGCCCCTTTTACACTTAAGTATTCACTCGAATGCGTTGTAATAAAAGTACTCCTGTAGTTTATTTATCAAAGACAAGAGCTTTATAGTTTTCCCAGTGATTGTTATTACTTTTGTCCATATAAAACAATCCCCCAGTGGGTGGCTTAGCTGCGAATCCGATTCGCCTAAGTCTGTAAAAAAAATCCTAACCGAGTGGTGAGCCAGTCTCCCACACGAAGGCTTAGCTGCGAAATCCGTTTCGCCTAAGATAAACAAAATCCTACCGAGTGGTAAGCCAGCCTTCCACTCGGGGGCTTAGCTGCAGTCCAAGTACTCGCCTAAGTTGAATAAAATCCTACCGAGTGGAGAGCAAACCTTCCACTCGGAGGCTTAGCTGCAGCCCAGTGCTCGCCTAAGTTTCTAAAAATCCTACCGAGTGGAGAGCAAACCTCCCACTCGGAGGCTTAGCTGCAGTCCAAGTACTCGCCTAAGTTGAATAAAATCCTACCGAGTGGAGAGCGAACCTCCCACTCGGGGGCTTAGCTGCAGCCCAGTGCTCGCCTAAGTTTCTAAAAATCCTACCGAGTGGAGAGCAAACCTCCCACTCGGAGGCTTAGCTACAGTCCAAGTACTCGCCTAAGTTGAATAAAATCCTACCGAGTGGAGAGCGAACCTCCCACTCGGGGGCTTAGCTGTAGCCCAGTGCTCACCTAAGTTTCTAAAAATCCTACCGAGTGGAGAGCAAACCTCCCACTCGGGGGCTTAGCTGCAGTCCAAGTACTCGCCTAAGTTGAATAAAATCCTACCGAGTGGAAAGCAAACCTCCCACTCGGAGGCTTAGCTGCAGTCCAAGTACTCGCCTAAGATAAATAAAATCCTACCGAGTGGTAAGCCAGCCTTCTACTCGGAGGCTTAGCTGCAGTCCAAGTACTCGCCTAAGTTGAATAAAATCATACCGAGTGGAGAGCGAACCTCCCACTCGGGGGCTTAGCTGCAGTCCAAGTACTCGCCTAAGTTTCTGAAAATCCTACCGAGTGGAGAGCAAACCTCCCACTCGGAGGCTTAGCTGCAGTCCAAGTACTCGCCTAAGTTGAATAAAATCCTACCGAGTGGAGAGCGAACCTCCCACTCGGGGGCTTAGCTGCAGTCCAAGTACTCGCCTAAGTTTCTGAAAATCCTACCGAGTGGAGAGCAAACCTCCCACTCGGAGGCTTAGCTGCAGTCCAAGTACTCGCCTAAGTTGAATAAAATCCTACCGAGTGGAGAGCGAACCTCCCACTCGGAGGCTTAGCTGCAGCCCAGTGCTCGCCTAAGTTTCTAAAAATCCTACCGAGTGGAGAGCAAACCTCCCACTCGGAAGCTTAGCTGCAGTCCAAGTACTCACCTAAGTTGAATAAAATCCTACCGAGTGGAGAGCGAACCTCCCACTCGGGGGCTTAGCTGCAGCCCAGTGCTCGCCTAAGTTTCTAAAAATCCTACCGAGTGGAGAGCAAACCTCCCACTCGGAGGCTTAGCTGCAGTCCAAGTACTCGCCTAAGTTGAATAAAAACCTACCGAGTGGAGAGCGAACCTCCCACTCGGGGGCTTAGCTGCAGCCCAGTGCTCGCCTAAGTTTCTAAAAATCCTACCGAGTGGAGAGCAAACCTCCCACTCGGGGGCTTAGCTGCAGTCCAAGTACTCGCCTAAGTTGAGTAAAATCCTACCGAGTGGAGAGCGAACCTCCCACTCGGGGACTTAGCTGCAGCTCAGTGCTCGCCTAAGTTTATAGGAGAACTAATCTACTGCAATAAACACCTCGCGTTAATCTGCAAAAAACACCCCAAACCAAATGCAAGCATATTCAATGTCGAAACCCAAGTTCGGATAATACCTAACGGAACCGTAAGTGCTCAGGCGCTAAGCCTGTTAAGGTTTATTGGTTACAAAACGCACTCGGCATACCGAGGCAAATTTAAAGTATCAAGCTCAGAAGTTTTTTACCCCTCCTATGGAGGTCTAGAAGGCGCAATAAACACATCAAGGTCGATCCCATCTGCAATCCGAGTGGCTACAGCGATGAAGGTCTCCATGAAAGATCGGAAATCATGCTTCTTGGTGTTAGCCACCCTGAGGGCCACCAGCTTGTCCTCTCGTGCATCCTTGCAGTGAACGCGGACCAGAGATAGAGCAACATCTGCGCCACACCTGGCAGAAGACTTCTTCCACTCCTGCACTCGACTTGGAACCTCATTCAGTCGAGTCATCAGGGATTCGAGGTCGTTCTGGAGTGTCTCTCTTGGCCAAAGTGTCGTGTCGATGCGAGATGTTGCGACCTTCAGCCTTGCAAGATAGTCGACGACAGCTGCAACGCGAGATTCAAGCCAGAGCACATTCATGGCAACGTCGTCATTCATGGGAGAGTTGATGGGATCCAAGTTTTTCTCCAGTCGACCGGTCTCCTCTTCAAAGTTCTGACAAAATTTTGCAAGCACAACCACCGAGTCAAAACTACAGTCGGAAGTAGTGGTTAAAAATTGCCTGTTTGATACCAAAGATTACCTTCAAGCATGAGGAATAGCTTCTTGGCGAGTCCGCCCAGATAAGCCTCCAGATCATTCTTCTTGCCCGTCAACTCACTAGCCTTGTCATTCAGAGCAATCTTGTCGTTCTTCAGTCGAGTGACTTCTTGGTTGGCCACGTCAAGAGAAGCTTTCAGATTAGCGTTTTCTTCTTCAAGCTTGGCGACCGAAGCCAACTTCTCTTCAGCAAGCCTAGTCTTGTCCGCGGTCGTTTTTTGCGCCTCGGCAAGGTCAAGGTCCTTCTTCTTCAGAGCGTTCTTCAGTTTTTCTGCGAAAATCACAATAAGGTCAGAATCGGAGGCAGATAAGAAGCAAAGACAGTCGTCTAGATTCTCACTGAACATACCTTTTGCTTCCTCCTTCGCCTTCGTGAAGTTTTCTTGGACAAGCTTTTGGTCAAGTTCAAGCTGGATGAACTTGCTCTCCAATTCGACGTAGCGAGAAACAAGGTCACAAGACCTCTGCGAAAGTTCAGTCGACAAAACATCAACAGCAATTCACTCCCGAGTGACTAAGGAAAAATCATAACGTTTCTAAGACTACGGCCGAATACAAACATTCGACCATAGTCTCGGGGACTACACCCAGTGGGTGCACTCAGCGTGCCCCCACTAGTTTCATCAAGAGTCGACCAGTCGACCAACAAAAAAAAGGAGGGGCAATGTTCTTCAGACAATAGTCGACTGCCAGCAGTCGACCACAGTCTCGGGGACTACACCCAGTGGGTGCACTCAGCGTGCCCCCACCGGTCTATGAATCTATTCGACCTTGTCGAGTAAAGAAAAACTCAAAGCATAAAGACTATGGTCGACTGCCAGCAGTCCACCATAGCCTTGGGGACTACACCCAGTGGGTGCACTCAGCGTGCCCCCACTAACCCGAAATTTCAATCGACACACACCCAGTGGGTGTAGGACAGACTCTAGGAATTTCAGAAAGAAGAACAGGCAGTGACCGACTGACCTGAACATTACTCTGGAGTGTCGAACTGGCGTCATAGGCTGCCTGGCTGGCTTCTCGAATTGCCTTCACTTGCTCCATCATGACCCCCGCCTGGCGTATCGCTTCTTTAGCAGTATTGGCTTGGTCTTCTGGAACGGGGTAGGTAGAGAAAAGCGAGGGTTGAGCAGCACTCGACGACGAAGGGCGAGCACTCGTCAACGGCACCGCGAAGGTTACGGTGGGTCAAGTGACATTGTCTCCCTCCACGACCAACGTCTCGGGTGCCGGCACATCCTGAGTCGCCTTGCCAGCAGACGTTTTCTTGCTTTTCCTCGGCCGTGGTGGTTCTTCGTCGTCGTCGTCAGGAAGGTCAATAACAATGTTAGATGAAACTGCAGAAAGAATCAAAATTAGAGACAATGAGTCAGTCGACTGAAAACAGCAACGCGGGAGTCATACCAGGTTTCGAGGTTGCAGCATCCTCCATCTCGTGGTCTTTGGCCCTCGCCGAAGTGTCGGAAGTAGCAGCGCTGCAGTTCCAAAAGTCAGTCGATTGGCCCATGAGTCGACCAAGAACAAGTTCATGAAACAGGGAAAGCTCAAAACTACCATTACCTTGAGATAGTGGGGATCACCATCTTCATCTTCGGCAAGACCTTTGCAGGCTTCGACGGTGCCACTCGAGATTGCTTCGGAGCCTTCTCAGTCGGCGCCGGAGAAGTGGTCCGAGGGCGCTTGGTCGACTGGGAAGCGGTTGCGACCCCCTTACCCCGCTCAGTCGCTGGATCATGGGCAAGCTTCGAGCGTCTTTCCGAGCGGGGAGGTGCAACTTCCTCCTCCTCCTCTTCTTCCTCCTCACCAGAGTCATCGCCCTCATCGTCATCATCAGCATCCGAATCCCACTCCTCCGGGCTTTCGCCCCCGCTTCCTTCCTCCTCCTCAGTCGGCGTCTGCGCCCCATTGGGCATCGAGTACAATTCAGTGGTGGCCTGTCAGACAACAAAGCAAAACAAAGATCAATCGACCAATTCACGGCAAAGCAGAATGGATAAAACAAGATCACGATCGGGGATAAATGGCCATACCGCGTCCGGCGTATAAGTATGGTCGAGTGGCGGGATCCTCCTAGCCCCTCGAGGGTTGTCCTTGTTCCCTGTGATGGCGGCCACCCACCTCTCCAGCGTGGCGTCGTCGACTTCTTCTGGATGGACCCGAGTGGTGTCTTCGGTACCGTAGTACAGCCACATCGGGTGGCCTCGGTACTGGAGCGGTTGGATGCGCCGCCTAAGGAAGACTTCCAGAAGATCCATGCCCGTCACTCCGTCCCGAACGAGTTGGACCACGCGCTCCATCAACATTTTTACCTCGGCTTTCTCCTCAGAAAGCACCTTCAGAGAAGACGGTTTGTCCACTCGGTCCATGGAAAATGGAGGGAGACTAGTCGACTGCCCCGGCGTCGACTCGTCTTGGCAGTAGAACCAAGTCGACTGCCACCCTCTGACCGACTCAGGAAGGGTCATGGCCGGGAAAGTGCTCTTGTTCCTCAACTGAATCCCAAGACCCCCACACATCTGAATGACCTTGGTCCTCTCATCGTTCGGACTCGCCTTTTTCACCGTCTGCAAGCGACAGGTGAATATGTACTTGAAGAGACCCCAGTGCGGTCGACAACCCAGGAAGTTCTCGCACATGGACACAAAGGCAGCAAGATAGGCGATGGAGTTGGGATTGAAATGATGGAGTTGCGCCCCAAAGAAATTCAGAAACCCTCGGAAGAAAACACTCGGCGGCAGAGAGAAACCACGATCTATGTGAGTGGCTAAGAGAACGCACTCACCCTCCTACGGCTGCGGTTGACACTCGGACCCCGGGAGCCTCACTGACCCGTGGGGGATCAGTCCCTCATTGGCGAGGTCGTTGAGGTCCTTCTCAGTGATGGTCGAGCGGATCCAATCCCCTTGGACCCAACCCTTCGGCAGGCGGGACCTCGACGAAGATCCGCCCCGACTAGACGGTCTCCCCTTCGCTTGCCCCGTCACCGTCGCCTTCTTCGCGCGCTCTAGAGCCGCCGTCTTCTCCTTCACCATTACCGCCGGCGAAGCGCTCGAGAGGTGGATAAGGCGGAGGTAGGAGCAAGCGCCGTGGGCAGAGGCAGAAAGGGAAGAGAGGAGAATGGGGAGGCACTGTTCAAAAACTCTTCCCCGACGCTTTATATAAGGGCGCTTCCGAGTGGCTGACGAGTGGGTCCGAGAAGATCTGTCACATCCCGAAACAGTCGCACACGTACGATACGTGGCGAAAAAGGCGGCGCGGAAATTGAGGCGTCCATGCCTTATCCCGCCCGATTGCCGCGGATTGCCCCGCTTCGCGTGCTTCCCAAATTTCAGATCCCGCAAAATCCGCTAACAGCAGATCAATCTGTCAGACGATATCCTTCCTGCGATCCGTCGCTCGGAAGTTCACCAGAGTTCAAAAGTTCACTCAACAAAAGATAAGAATAGATCAAGGCGACTGAAGTAAAAGTTGACGCCAACGTCGAAAAGAAGATCGTCGATCCAAGATACGACATAACCAAAGTACAGTAAATAAGTCGGAGAAAATCATCAACTCCTTCCTCACTCGAACCTCGATCCATTCGGGGGCTAATAATGGGGTTATGTACCTAGGGTAGGGTCATGGACCTATCTAGGATACCATACCCAAGGACATCATCAGACGAAGCTACCTTCCAGTCGACCAAGAGAAGCTCCACTCGACCAAGGGAGACTCCACTCGACCGGCTAGAAGACACTCGACCATGAAGACGCACTCGACCATCAGAAGTTCAGGATCTATGCTGTATCCAAACGGTCTGTAATTAAGTAGTCTTAATGGTCATGATGACACTTTATGTAGGGCGTTACCAGTAACGCCCGGCCTTAATGTACTTTAACCCTCCTCTACGTGGGTTGGCTGGGGTCCTGGCGTCCTCTATATAAGCCACCCCCCTCCACTGGTAGAAGGGTTCGCACCCCTGTAACTCATATACACAGAGATCAGTCGACCGCCTCCGGGCTCTGAGACGTAGGGCTGTTACTTCCTCCAAGAAGGGCCTGAACTCGCTAAACACCCATGTGTACAACTACTCCATAGCTAGGACCTTGCCTTTCCATACTTACCCCCCCCCCCCTTCTACTGTCAGACTTAGAACCACGACACCGGGACTAATGGGCTTATCTTGCCTGAACGTATGCCCTATTTTCTACTAGTGATATGAGCAAGCAATTTGGTGATGGTAAGTATTTGCTCATTGTTTTTGACTTTTTCCATTTAGACTTTGCTTCAAGGAAATTTTGTACTTCTTCTGTGACTTGACCAAAACAAAGCTTCTACACATTATCATTCTGTCTTCATCTTCTACCAAAAAAAACATCATTGTCGTGGTTTTGAGGAGGTTTCTTAGCATATACGGTTATTCCACATTTGAACCTTTCAGGTAATGACTGATTATTGCCCCTTTTCCTTCAGTGGATATTATGAGTTTGTGAAACAGTGACAAACATGAGTTTTATTTGTCTCAATAACTTTAACGGTGGAACAGAATCAAAACGTTAATAGGATGGGTTACATTTTAAGGTAACCAATATAGTGCTATGCTTTATTTCCTTGCTTCAACTTATTTCTGCAGTGATGGATAGCTAGCCGTACAGTTTTCCCTTTTTGTTTCATTTGCTCCAGGCTTCCTTTTTTAATTTTTCTTTGCTTTGTCTTGCTTTGTTTTCATTGGGTCGCTCTTATGATTCGCGTCATCTCGACATTTCCTCCTAATACAAATGACATGCATTTTGCTGCTTACTCAAGAAAAAACTTATTGGATAATGTTCCCAGATTACTTTAAAATAGCACATAGTAAATAATTCTATTTAGTGCATCTGTAAGTTTCTGACATCACCTGTTAGAAGGTTTATATCCCTGCGATCGTTGATTATGATGCCGTCTCTGTTTAGGAGCAGCTAAATTCTTCACCAGCAATATAGAAATCTTTTGTTTCCCTCATAATTTTGTTGAACTGGTCACTGTAGGACCAACTTCTTTTGCATCTCATAATTTTGTTGAACATCATAATATGTGTTTTACCTGTCCGGCTTCATAATTTTGTTTCTTATATATGCAGGTTCATGGTTCTTAAGTTAATTCTTTTCAGCTTCAAACTGAAATAATTCCTTTATGTTCCCTTACCATGGAGACGGGCACTGAACTTTCAAAAACATTATGAAGTCAACCCTTTCTGTACATCCAATGACCCTATTGTTCTGGTAAATGTTTTCATTATTGCCTAATTGTGTGAGTGATTGACACTTTCTGGTTGTGCTGAATTTCAGTCCTATAAATTTTCTTTGAGTATGTTAAAAAGATGGAGCCATATCGCACTCAGATTTGTGCAGTAAACTGTTTTTCTTTTCCATTCTTGCAAATGAGGCACATGATAGATCACATCTATGTAGAGTATTGGAGATCCAGGCCCCATGTTGTTGTCCAGAAATGAAACATTCAACAATACCAGTTCACCAAATATTGCCCCGAGGATTACAGGCAAGCAGTACCAATCTGGATGATTGGTCAGGCTACCCTTATGCTTGACGAGGAAACTGCAACGTAATGGAACAAGTAAATATTAAAGGTGTTGTAGTTTAGGTGGAATTTCTTTTATAAAGGGCGAAGCGAGTTTCTTTCTTCTTTTTCCCGATGAGCATATTGACCCTTGTGGACAATTGTACATGGCATACCCCTTCCTGATGTATGAGTTCATTTAAGGTTATATTCTTTTTGTAATGTGCAATTTACCCTATGCTTGTAGATGCATTCGCTTAATTAATCAAAAGGAATGATGTGTTTTGTGTTACATTGTTCCATCAATGGGATTGAGAGAGAGAGAAAGGGAGAGAGGGAGGGAGGGAGAGAGCAAATTCGCTTGTAATAGTTAACTATTATGTTTAGACTATTTTTCTATATACGTGAATTTTCACGTGCAGGCTTACTAGTCTATTTTAAACGCACACCGTCTTTTTTGAGAGAGAGAGAAATTTTCATTCATATCACGAATCAGTACAAAGTAGTTGACCCTTACAAGCACACTGAAATGTAAACACAAGGAACATGAACACCTAGAGTACCTTAAGACAACCATAACACAAGAAGATCTCCGGAGCCCAGTGTCATCATCCCTGAATCTTGAGAGAAGACCCCTGCAGCAGAAGGATCTGCAACCAGTCGCAAACAGGTCATAATCTTCGACCACTGTACAATTGCCGTCACGCTGCTTCCTTCTTTCTTGACACCAGCACTGAGAGGGCATGGACATCAATCCAACACACCTGCAACAGCCGTCGCCATCTTTGGCTTTGAGTACCGCAAAAAGTGTCCTTTCTGAAAGGAAGAGAACTCGAGTCATCCGACCGGTTCAGCACCGCGGCCGGGCCATCCGCCCGGGCAAAGCAGGATCTCCCACTAGCATCAGCGCAGAGGAAGAAGAAGAACAGCTGCAGCAAATCATACCAACAAGGAAGAAGAAATGTCTTCGTCTCGCTGCATCCATCGCCCATCTGAGGACCCAAACGGCCACTGCCGATGGACCTCCAGCCACCATAGCCCGCGACCTCGACGAGATCCGGGGATCCCCAACCCCGCTGGCTCCTAGACGCAGGTAAAAGCCTCGCCTGATCGTGAACGAAGCCCGGAGAAAGTTATTCCGATGCGACACCACCGCAACGGCCTCGGCAGCGTCTCCCTCAACCCTAACCCTACCATAGACCCACCTAGCGAACAGACCCGAGGTTCCCCCCTCCCTCCCGCTGCCGGAGCGGCCGACGGAGAGAGAGGGAACCGACGGCGTCACAGGCGGCGCGCAAGGGAAACCTGGTCGCCTCCTTGATCACCTCGTGCAATCCTATAATCGTGGGATTTCGTTGCCCGCACACCGTCTAACATACACACAATAACACAGATCAATTAGAGCCTCACTATTAGACCCACTTATTTGGATGAATCTACCCGTCAAGATAACAACTAACTCTCACCAAAAATACGCTCAGCAATTTGAGAGGGCAGACGAAAACTTTACCATTCCCTCACAAGGAAGGTAACTGATTAGGCTACGTGCATGCGGATAGTGCTAAGAGAAGACGAGAGAGAAATCGGCATGCAGCCACTGCCCCGGGATTTAGGGGCTAACAACGAGCCAGCAACTGCCTCGCCGTTTTGATCTCCTCTGCGCCGGCCAGCGCCTAATCTTCCCCAACGGACGCCCAAATCTCCTCCGCCTCAGTAAGGGCAGGAAGGCCGCGGCGCGGTGGACAGCAACGTGATGGAAGAGATGCTGGGCTGGGGTAACGCAGCTGAGGCGGTCGGCCCCAAGAAGAGCAGGAAGGACGCGGCGCGGTGGTTGAGCGCGATCAGGCGGTAGACCCGGGCGGTGGCAGCTGCATCGTCCGGCTCGACGCAGGCAAGGACGATGAGTGGTGTATCGATTAGAGTCGGGGTGAAGACGCAGTTGCAGCCGCTGCCGCTGCTCCTCGCTGCTCTTCTTTGCAGGTCCGGTGAAGGACATCCGGCCGTGCAGGCGCGATGGCAGTTGGGGTCGTTCGTTACATGGCCTTGGGACACCGAGTTTGTTTGACCTCCACAAGCACGACCTTGCCACCATCTGCTGGCTCCTCCTCGCCACTGCAAGTAGGCAGATCATGATGATCGTCCATCCGCAGGTATTTACATCCCATAATGATGCGTTCAGTTCTATAGTCAAATGTTGGCATATCATTTGCCATGTAGCATCACCATAATTGTGTGTTTCACGTTTGATATAGTAGCAGTAGAATTGGTGTACACAAAACAAGTGAGGCATTATGATTGCAACGGTCTTGGGTCAAGCATAAAAGTTGATAGGTTGTAGCTGCAAATTCTGAATTCCTCTCATTTAGAATCTTCAGCGTACGCTATTTTTCAGCAATTCCTCATGTAATGCCACTTTCAAAAAAAAAAATTGCATGACCAGGCTGGTAACACACTCATGAAAAGACTTAAATGTGCAGCGCCAATCGAAGCTTCAGAAGCTCTACACCCTAGCAAAATAATTGTTGGTATGCCCAATTCAGCCGCATAAGAGCGTTTTACAGAAGTCTTAGTACAATCTGTTTCCTTGGTTCCATCTAGCTATGATTCACATGGAGCAGGCTCTTGGATCGATTCTCAGACATTTATCCCTTCACATGCTTCTGGTATGTACTATTTTATATCCTATATAATATTAATGTATACTTATGCAAAATGGAAACTGCATTTTGGAAGCTATATCTGTCATGTGAACATTTTTCCTCGTTGCGGCCCAATTGAGTTGTTTTCTCAGCAAAATTTGGTTCCCAATCTTTAGGATTTAGCTTCAGATCTCTACCATGAGTTTTCCTTAAGGCACTATTGCTGACACTACCAGAAACTGAAATTTTACTGTGGGCCAAATATTTTTCCTGTCGGGCCCGCAGCCCACTCACAGTAAAATTTCTATCCCTGTCAGTCCGAAGCCCACAGAGAAATTAAGAACGTGGCGCGCGCGGCCCACCGCCAAAAACGCTACCGCGGCGCGAATTTTTCGCCACTTACCGCTGCTTTTCGCGCCTTATCAGGCCGCTCGGCTCTCTGGATAAGGCAAATCCTCAGCCACAAATCTCCCGAACCCACCTTGTGCCCCCAGATCTCATCGCCTCCGACCTCCCAGCGCCGGCCGACCACCGGTCCACGACGCCCCGAGCTCACCTGAGCGCCCCCCCCCCCTCCCACCCACCCACAGCGGAGCTCTGCCTCGCCCCCATCCGACCGCCGCCTCTACCATAGCCTCCGCCTCTCACTCCTCCGTCCTTTCAGATCTGACATGTGCTCCTTCACATCGTCGCCGTCATGCGCCGTCTACCGCCTGCTCCGACCCTCTGCACAGCCTCCCCTACACCAGCCCGTTGGTGGCTTGTTGGCCATCGCTCTCTCCATCTCCGGCACCGTTCCCCGCCAGCTCTCCGCACGGTGCCATCTCCTCCAAACTGTAAATCGGCGCGCGTACAGGTTTCTCTTGCTAATTAACTAGTACTCCAATTTAGTTGGGTGCTAATATTTCCAATTGTTTCTCTTTCATACTATTTCATATAGGATTTGGCTTGGTCAATTTGTTCTCAAGGACTATGTAGTAAGTACCATCTTGACAAAGGCATCAGCAGGAACATAATTTATTTTCACCGTGCATTAGCAAGTTCTGTGCGTACACTGCTTTTGTCTTATGTTCGGACAACAGGTGCACACTAGTAGAAAAGAGGGCTTTGGTCCAGGCCAGGTTTGCCCATTAGTCCTGGTTTAATCCAGAACCGGGACTAATGGGGGCATTAGTCCTGGTTCGTGAGCCCAGGGGGCCGGCCGGGCCACGTGGGCCATTTGTCCCGGTTCGTCTGGACCTTTTAGTCCCGGTTGATGCCATAAACCGGGACTAAAGGGTGCGATGCCCATTAGTACCGGTTCGTGGCAGCAACCGGGACTAAAGGGTTAGACCTTTAGTCCCGGTTCGTGCCACGAACCGGTACTAATGGGGTTTGCGGCATTAGTACCGGTTCATGGCACGAACCCGCCCTCATGGAGTACTAAATCAAGATGAGCCGAGAGAAGGTAAAAATCTAATTTTTCAGTGTTGTAGTAGCAGTGCCAAGTACTTGACTGAAAAATAAACTTGTGGATTGAGCAGCATCTTTCACCAGGAGAATCACAAGATCACGCTTGTAAACTACTGAATTAGGAGATAAAGACTGAAATTTATGTTGATATTTGTACATGAGACAGCTCCTAATCCTGTGATAATCACTACTAGCTAGTACAGACCATTGCTAGTTTGTACGGGACCAGCGTCATGAGAGGAATGGCATACTACAGCGCCTTATAGAGAGTACTAGATTGTGGTACTGCACAATTTTCGTTCTAGTTGAAAATTGTAAATCATCAAAGGAGTGGCTGCCTTTGTATCACATCAGTATTAAGGCAGCTCATAGCACCATCTGAACTTTTCTATATGTTTGGTCATACTCATTTACTTACTGTAATGGTAAACATCAAAGGAGTGGCTACCATTGTGTCGCACGCACCAGTGTTAAATGCTCGGACTGTGAGAAATTTTATTTCTTATTATACTTTCATATGTGAACTTATACTTGTCAGCATCCATATTATTTGTAAGTGCCAGCCTCACTAGTCGCACACTATGTAATGCAACTTTGGCAAACTTATATGAAACTTTGAAGTATAGTTGGCTTGGTAAAAGGGAAATGCTAAAATACAACTTCCAGACATTGTTGATGTATGCCCCTGAACCTAAAAATTGTATATTGATGACAATGATTTGAGGTCTGATTTTCCTAGTTTTTAGTTCATCTAGATCAGGAGCAAAGCTGAACATTCAGGAACTATAAGAGATCTAAGCTTTGCTATGGCTCTTTATCAAGATATGGTTTTTACCTGTGTTCAGCAATAGCTACTATGTTGGTTCAATCTGAATTTATTCTCCATTATATTTCCTTCTTCCGATCTTTAATTCTCTTGTTATCCAGTAAAATAACAGTTTGTTCTCTAACTTGTCTATCCAATACAAAAACATGAGTTACATTCAAAGTACAGGGAACATCATTAGTGCAACAAAGAGGTTGCAGCAAAAAGTCGAGGTTATCACTTGGAAAGAAGAAATTGTATAATATTCTTCCAAATGAAGAAGAGGTACTATCAAATGTGTATACTTAATCCCTTCCATATTTTGATGGTGTATGTCTTCAAACTAGAAATTAAATGTTGGCCAACACCTATTTGAGATCTGTTTTTTCTTGTTTGTAGTTCATCTAGATTTGGAGCAAAATACAAGATTCGTGATCTAAAAGAGATGTAAGAGCCCTTACTCTAGTAGAGGTATGGTCTCTTACTTTTGTTTTCATCATCTTCTCCGAAGTATTATCATGAATGCTTTGTTGTCAAGTTGTCTCCTGTATATGACCATCATATGTCATGTGTCCTCAAGATCATGATATCTGGGTTGAGCAAGTAGCTGCTATGTCGGTTTAGTTTGAACGTAGCCACTCTTTATATTTTGTTGGGATCTTTTCCAGTACCACAATAAATTGTTCTCTCGTTTTGTTTGTCCAACCTTTTGGTTTCATTCTCTTTCATTATGTTGGGATTTAGAAAGCATGGAGCGGTAGCATGGCAGGCACAAGGAACATCATGAAGACAAAGACAGAGAGCTTTCAACAATAACATGAGGTTATCTATCAAGGCAAGAAACTGTACCATATTATTTTGAAATCAAATAACTGATTGATACTGTAATTTGAGCTTGACTTGCAAGAAACCTCTAATGCAGCAAACCAGAAAAATAGGGACTAGCCCGTGTGGCATTTGTATTAAGAAGGAAACACCCTAGGCACACAAGAAACCTCTAATAACTTATGTACTCAAGCTGTTGTAGATAGTCCTGTCATATTAACCTAGAAGCGCATGCTCAAGTTTTTAGTATAATTGATTTTTTTCAGTTGTGTTTGTATCAAATTTTATATAGGGTTCTAGAACAAATCACTCAATTATTTTGTCAAATTCGTTAAGTTCAGTTGAAAAAAACAACAACTTAGGTATTATACCCATGCTAATGTGAGAAACTGAAATAACAAATAGGTTATTGTAGCAAAACTTAAGAACATTTTGAAAAAAATAGGTAGTATTCCTGAAACTGAGATAACAAATAGGTTATTGTAGCAAAATTGAAGAACATCTTGAAGAAATAGGTATTATTCCTGTTACTTGTTATCTTACTGTAGCAAATCATTGACACTTGCACATTTTACAAGTTCAATCATGTCCAGTGCAGGGTATCCTTGGAGAACATCTTGCAACCAAAGCTGTAGCAGAACCTTGTAGAAAATGAGGTCTCGAATTTTGAATATTTGGTTGATGCACCAGTGCCTTTGGTCTCTGTTTTTGTTGACCATTGATCCCTGTATATAACTTCTATGCAATTTGATCAGAAGTTATGTGAATTCGCAACTCTGTGATTAATGTAAACTATTGATGTGTCTATGCTTTGAATATTTTGAGTGGAACAACCATGTGGAAAACCATTAGGAGTACTATTTTTTTGTTTATTGTTTTCTTATTTTTCCTGACGGTAATGCCTGACAGGAGTAGACCACTGCACTGATTTGCTAAACCTGATGCCCGCTTATCCCTGTCGGGCCAAACCCGTCAGGAAAGAAAGAAAACCGACAGGAATTAAGGTCCTGTCGGCCGACCGACAGGCATATATTAGTTTCCCTGTCAAGCTATGCCTGACGGCTAATCCTGACGGCCGGCCGACAGGAAAACATTTCCCTGTCGGTTTTCCCTATTTTCCTGTCGGTTTTGGCTCACAGAAATATTTCAGTTTCTGGTAGTGTGAAACTACTGAATTTTCATGGCCGTGTTAACTGGGTAGCTCGGATCTTCACATGCACGTTGTGTATTGGAGTTATATTGTTCTTTTGTTCACGGTTACAGAATTACTTCAGATAGGTAATGAATTAGACATTGGACTGTACCATGGGCACTTGGGGAAGAGGGGCAGGAAGGGCAGGAATCCATTGTTGAATTTCGAGAGTATCTTGGTCGCTGCCTCGCCGGTGGTGACACATCCAGACGCACATGAGCAAGGTGGACGCTGACACCGCCTCCTTCGTCTCTGATCATCCCGACAGTACATTTACATGCAATTTTCGGGACACTCTTCTGTCAGGGATCATTCCCACCAACTCTTTGATGCAATGTCACGTAGTGTCTCTTTCAACTGGATATGTTTCCGGAATGAAGAAATATAATTATGTAGAGATTTAACTTTGGAAACAATTCAATAACCTATCGCAGCTTACTTAAGGTCTATCTCACACTATATATCGTTTCATGTCAATGATATTGTTCGTGGTCATCAGCCTTTTGGTATAGGATCCAGCCTGTCAGGAGGTCTTTTATACTCCCTCCATTTCTATATACAAGGCCACAATCAAAATTATAATTTGCAACTATACAAGGCCACTAACACTAATCAAGACGAAATTAATTGTGTTTGACTCATTTTAGCAAAGGAGAACATTAATTATCCTTTGCATGCATGCGAGTGTGAGGAGGTTGGCTTGAATGAGCCTCATTAATCAACCAAAAAGGAGTGAGAGCATTGGCTTGCTATGGGTGGAAGAAAAAATATACATTGATTAACACGTTTTAAACAAGGAGACAAGTTGGCTTGCAACATTGGCTTAAGCATGCACTAACTTTTGCCTTGGTACCTGTAATATAGGTTTGTGGCCTTGTATACAAAAATGGAGGGAGTACGTTTGTTCGCCCATTAGGTTCTAAGTGAATTCACAAATATGTATGCTAGGACTTAAACTACATTTGGTTTGCTGAAACTTTCGAAATTGAAGCTTAATTGGTATTCATGTTGTGCAACATTTATGGTTAGAACCTTCGAATCAATGGGCATAATAGTTTCTTCTACATATGACAATGCTTTTCTAAGGGTGCATGTCTGTGTCCGGCAAACTGGAGTGTGTTTAACCTTTTGTACTGTTTGTTCTAGAAAAATATTTATAAATGATTCCTAATCAGGTGACATTGTATTGCACTAAATGTTGATCCAAAGTTTAGATACTTAATAAGAACCCTTGAATTTATAAAGTCATTACTGTGGGGAAGAGATCAGGGAAGTCATTCGAGGTAACACACCAGCACAAAATTGCTATCTGATTGATACAACACTCATAATCAGATCCTTATTGGTTTAGTAGACTAATGAGCACTGAAGCCGAGCCACCATGGCCACCGAGTTCCGCCGCCTACGCTGCCCTCTCCAAGACGGTTGTGCATTTCTTTTTACATCCACAACTGCGGAATGGCATACCGAACCATGTATCCCGAGTCCTGATCTTTAGTTTTCTTGTGGTTGATACAAACTAGCAGTGAGTATGATGACTTCAAGATGATGTCCTTAGCACATGGTCTGCATCTAATGGATAGTAGGGTCTTACGAAATGCTTTGAGCACTTGTAACTTTGTAAGGAAGGATTATTTTTATCAGCTAAGTTTCTTTTGACTTTGCACTCACCAAAGGACTAAACCTTTACTGTGATTTTGCATCATGTTTTTTCTTCCTTATTTATGATGCGACCATTTATTATTAGTGATTTTTAAGTTCCTCGTGGCTGGTTTTGTTGATGTTTTTTAACAAAAAAAAGCTTCTTTGTGATACCTCAACTTTTGAATGCTAGTGCAGGAAGATCTCAGGTTGTGCCATCTCTTTTCGTTAATGATGAGGTTGTGTGTCCTCTTGAAATGCAGGGCAAATCATATGTTAGGACCTCTTTTATTATATGTGATTTATTCTTCATGTTGATGCCTATGTATTTCACTGATAATGTCATATGCAAGACCAAATTGCTCCCTTGGAAAGTGTACGGGCCAGGAACTAAACCAGTCCACGTTCTGCTGGGTGTGTGGATCGACCTATATTCAGTACAGAGTCCCTATTTCTTGTGTATCTAATGCTTATCTTTGGTCTATGTTTAGTTGTCCTTGGTGCAGCCTGAGTTATGTGGTATTTCAGCACGGTTGTTATTTTCTTGCAGCTTATAAATAATATCTGTCAATGGGATGATTATTTGCTCCATTTATCAATGGCTAGATGATTTCAGATTCTCCACTAAAGCTGCATGGCATCAATAAATGTATAATCTCCCGATTCTGTTGCCTTTCGGATGTCTCACGTCGTAGACATGTCTTTGCAGGCCGACGTAACCCCGTGCACCATATTGTACACCATCGGCAACCAGAAGGAGGACGTGGGGAAGGCAACAATAATGGAGCCGAAGGAACCATTGTTCCACGGCCGACCGATCTCCCCGGACGTCTTCAAGGTTTCCGTGGCTAGTGTCAAACCGTGCCACGAGAATTTGGCTCCTCTGGTACTAGGGGGATGACGACGAAACCCCGCGGCGGCTTGGTGATTGCAATGGGTGTGTCCTGTTGTGGCGAAAGAGTCTGCTTCGTCTGGAGGCGGCCGGGAGCACACCCACGAGCACGCAGTTAGGTATGAACATCAACACCCCACCTACCCAATTAGCGCCGGCTGTTGTGCTGGGTGATAGCGGACGGGGTGAGGAAGATGCTCCATTAGTCGCTGGTGAAGTCGCCATCGATGATGATGAGGATGACGATGACACTCAACAGTATTTCAATACTGGCGCCTACTTAGGGTTTGAGCGTCATGAGTCGGTGCCTGAATTGCTGCCTTCGGAGTCTGAACGTATTATGGAAGACCTTCCGGTAGCTAAGAAGCCTAGGAAGAGAACGAGGAAAGGCAACAAAGTTGCTTCTTTGATCCAGCCGCCTCAGCAGCCTCGGGTTCAAGACCGTATAGATATCCCCGGTGCGGCAAAATGGCATATCCCCGGTGAACCAATCCTACCTAAAGCAACGCTAGGGGCCAAATTCAGCAATCTAAGGAGACTTCAAGACGATGTACTGCGGATAGAGAAAGGCCTCGTCGCGTCGAAAAATCCAGGATACCCACTCTACGTGGTTAACGTGCCGTGACAATTGTCGTACGTCGACACATTCTCCGCAAAGAAGTTTTTCCTTCGATTCGATTACATCTTCGACATGTTTCACTTGAATAAGCTGGATTTTATGTTTGTCCGCCTTTATGCCTTGCACATGAACTACCTCATCGGGGTTGAGCAGATACCTCATATCTGTGTCACTGATCCGTACTTCATGCACGAGGACTTCTTGGGAGTATGCTATGTCTCGCACGATGAGCAACAGCGCATGCTCGTGCATGTGAATTTTAATTGGTCCGATCGATTTGCTTCCGATCGCCATAGGAAAAAAATTGATCGCTAAGTGTGAGCCTCCCAGCGACTAAGGGAGCAAGCACATATTTTTTTCAAAAAGAATTAAGAATTCAGGAAAGATTTCATAAATTTGAAACTGTAAAATTGTTCCCCAATTGTACATGTTTGTCAATTTCACAACAAATTATTTTTTAAAAGAATTTTTATAATTTTTAATGATTTTTTAACGTTCATGAATGCGGAAAATGTTCATGAATTTTTATAAAATTAAAATTAATAAAGTTCTGAAAAATGAAAATGTTCTTGAATGTGAAGAAATGTTTAAGAATTTTAAAATATTGATTTAAAAAGGTTCTCGATTTTTTGTCTTTCTTGATTTGAGAAAACAGTCGCAAATTTAAAATGTCAAAATGCGAAAAAAAAAGAAACAGGACAAAGTAAGAAAACATAGAAAAAACACCTTCCTAAAACTGGTCCCAGCGAAATTCTCGGTAGCAACTCATGGGTCAGGCTGCTAGCAAGCGTCCATAGGCGACTATGCGCTAGTCTTCGCATCGGGCAAAACATATCAATTGTGCACTCCGAGCACTAGAACATGTCCGTGGATGTATGGAGGGCAAATATGTGCACAATCCAATCAGGAATACTCTTAGTTTTGTTCATCAAGGCAACATGCCCATTACCCTTTTTTTAGAAAAGCATGCCCATTATCTTTTTTTTTGTTTGAAGTTCTCATGCTCATTATCGCAAGGCCATGACGTTCAGCCCATCAAACTAACATGGACATTTAGTTGCTGGATGAGCACGCCTACTGGAGCATGCTAAGTAAGGAGCGCTCATTTGGGAGCCTCCCCAAGGGTCATTTTGGGTAGGCAGCTACCGTCATGTGTTGTGTTCTGGGCGCTTCCTTTGAATTTTATTTTTTTCGCATGCATTGTCGACTTTTTAGATGATACTTTTTTTGTTGGCCTTTTGGTTTTCCATCGGTCTTTCTTCGTTTTTGGACAAAAAATTCGAAAAAATAATTTTTTTTCCCGTGATAAACATTTTTTCCTTCCGCGAGCGGCACGACCGTGCTTCATGGAAATGAAAAAACATGATTTTATTTTTTTCCTTCCATGAGAGGCACGGTTTTGCTTCCGTGAGAGGCACGACCTTTTATTTCGAAAACGAAAAAAATGCTATCTCTTTTTCTCTTCTGCGAGAGGTACGATTTTGCTTCTACGAGAGGCATGGATTTGCTTCCGCGAGAGGTATAGTTGTGCCTTTTAGAATCTGGAAAAAGACGCGTTTTCATTTTTTTTTCCTTCCGCAAAAGGCACGGAGTCCGTGCCTCTAGAAACGAAAAAAAAGTTTCTTTTTCCTCCACGAGAGGCACGGTTTTGCTTCCGTGAGAGGCACAGATTTGCCTCTGCGAGAGGCATGGCCGTGCCTCTCTAAAACAAAAAAAAACTTTTTTTCTTTTTCTGCGGCGCAGGTTTTTCGCGAGAAAAAAGGTTCAACAAATATATCAACATGGGATCTAGTTTGAAATTCTCGACGCGACGAATCCAACAGTCAAAATGGTTCAAGATTTGAATGCACTGTTTAAGAGATAAAACATTTTAAATAAAGGAATTTACGAAAAATGGAAACTCCCAACCTAAAGAGGTGGGACCGTGGGAGTGATATGTGCAAAGAGTGCTCCTTAATTTGTGATTTCGTGCTTCTAACGGTAGCACACACCTTATTGGGGTGGTGTGGGCTCAACAAACACCCTCTTTGCGACGGCCCAGTACACGGTGGGGCGCCCCAGTTTTTTCTCTTATGTTCTTCAATTCTTTATCTTTCAAATATGTTCATGAAGTTCCTGAAAAATATTAAAATTCTAAAAATTATTTGGTACTTCAGCAAATGTCCATGATTTTGAAAAAATTACCTTGGATATTGAAAAATATTCACGATTTTAATATTTTATTATTATTATTTACCACAATTTTCGAAAAAACTCATAAATTTGAAAATTGATACCATATTTAAAAAATCATAAATTTAAAAAAAATCCCTGTATTTCAGAAATAAATTCTCAATTATAAAAATATTCCTAAATTTTGAAAAATGTTTATAAATTTTGAAATTTTATTCTTGGGCTTGAAAAAAATTCCAAAATTTGAAAAATGTTACCATTTAAAAAAACAAGTAGTTGAACTTTCTCAAATGTCAATTTATTTTTGAAATTTCAAATAATATTCAAAAATTTGAAAAATATTTCCACATTTTGAAAAATGTTTTCCCTGTTTTTTTAGAAATATGGCAATTTGTTAAAAGTGAAAAATAAAAAATGGAAATATCAACTGAAAAAACCTGATTCAAGGGTGGTTCTAGAACCTTTCACTAGTAGAAAAACTACTTTACGTGAGACACATTAGCCCTGGTTTGTAAATGAACCGGCACTAATGGTATCATTAGTCCCGGTTCGAACGGCTATGCATTAGTCTCGGTTCATTTGTGACCTTTAGTACCAGTTGGTGCCACCAACCCATACTAAAGACCATGACCCCTTTAGTACCGGTTGAAGCCATCAACTGATACTAAAGGTGGTGTGCTGCCACCTACAGTGCATAACGTTTAGTCCAACCTCGCTAGTTGAGAGAAGCTCGCACCGGTTTATAAGCCCCGCCATGGCTACCGTGTCGAGTTCCTTTCTAAGCAGGCCTTTGTGGGCCTATTGCAAGTCTTCTGCCCTGTGGAGCCTACTGGGTCGTATGGGCCTGCATCCTGGCCCAACTAGAGGTTGTGTTTCTAGTCGTATGGAGGCCATGCCGGCCCAGTAGTCGGGCTGTTTTTGCTTTATTTCAAAAAAAAATCCTTTAATCCCCAGACCACGACGCGCCTCGTGCCACATGGTGGGCCTTTGATCCCGGTTCGTGTTGAACCAGGACTAAAGGGGGGACGTTTAGTCCCCATCCTTTAGTGCCGGTTTTCAGAAGCGGTACTAAAGGTCCTTACGAACCGGTACTAAAAGTTGTTTTTCTACTAGTGTTTCTAAAACAATAACCACAATAACCTTAAGAGTAGAGAAGGTAGGAAAATGATAAAGATCTACCTTAAAGAGTCGAGAAGGTAGGAAAGTGATAAAGATCTACCTTACAGAATTCATGGTTCAACATAGACACACGGACTACCATCTTGTGCCCCATCGTATGTGGTACGTGTTATCTAGCTAGCATCAATGCACCATGCTTTCCGAGATGTATATTATACTAGTATAATGCCCGTGCATTGCCACGGGCTTTTTAGTTTGTTCTAATCCATTGCACCTATGAGTACATTGCATATTTGTCTCTCGTTTCCCACTTTGTCTATCATCCTCCATCTCTCTCTCTCTAACCTTCTCTTTCTCACTCTTGCTTCCTCTTTCTTTCTAGCCCTCTCTATCTCTCCACGACATAATCCCCTAATGACGAAAAAGCCCTCCCCCACTTTATATTATAAAGCAACCATCACCTCATACATTCGAGAAGACCGATACACACACACAAAGCAAGATAGAAAGGTGCCGACAAACCATCCCAACGACTACCAAGCATACTACGAATGAGCACAGAAGAACCGCTTCTAGCCGACGGACCACCACATGGGTGATCCACCGAGGAGAGGTGAGACGGCCAACGCCGGAGCGGTGACTCCAAAACGGCGCCTCCAAGAAGGGCAGGACCAGGATAGCCGCCACCGTCTGATCCCATGGATCAAGTTTTCACCCAGAGCAACACGAAGGGAGTGAGAGTACCGCGGCGGAGCCTGCAAAAAGGAAACAACGTCTGCGGATGCCGCCGCCGAGGGCTAGTACAAAAATTGGGCAAGTGATGTACCTTGGTGCTCTAAGCCCCTCCTTCGCACCCCCGCTCCACCAACCACTCGCCCAAGCGGCCATGTTTTCTCGCCCGCACCCAAGCCACGCAAATGCGCCCAATCAACGCGCCTCCCATCGCCAGGGCCGTGGCTCTGCACCCAGACCACCCAGAGAACATCAATGGGGGTGGCCTCAAATAGCTCCGCCAACTCCAACCACCGTCGGAACCGACAACGCCCGTCCCACCTGAAGCATTGCCAGAAAGCACCAGGCTGGGGAAAGAGGAAGGGGGAGGAGTGACACACGGCCACAACTGGCACCCCCTATACCGGCGACATGCGACTCAACAACGGCGGAGCCCCCGTCCCTCCTACGACCTCCCCCCCCCCCCCCGCCCTTGTCGAAGCACCCCTACTTCGCCCCACCACGGCTACTGGTGCAGACTGGTGAGAGGCCACAACAACCGCATGTCTGCCGAAGAGGAGGGTAGATCCACCGCCAAGGATGGGCCCAAGAGAAGCCCACCAGCGCCGCACGCCGTCGTCCAGAAGTCGGGGAGGAAGGCCCGACCGGACTCCAGGACGCGCACGCACCCCCACCACCTTAGCCACGCCACCAGCACTGCCCACGGATCCACGGCAACATCGGCCGCCCATGGCCCCTGCTAGCCTCGGCCCTCGCCGTCGGACGGGCCGCTGGTGCCAGATCGGACTGGGACTGCCCTGCATGATTCGCCCGAAGGACGAAGCCCCGCCTCCACCGCACAGCCACTGCGGCACCGACGAGTGCCCATGCTACCAGCGTCACAACCTATAACCCAGCTGCCACGCCCTGCACACAGCGCCGCACCCCCATTGGACCCGCCGCACCCTGCGCCACCAGAGACAAACGGGGAGGAGAAAGCCTCGCCGCCATCCAGCCTAACCAGGCTTCGCGCGGTGGCCCGCGTGGGCGGCATCGAGGAGGGCGAAGATGGGCAGAGGCGAGCAACAACTTTTGGGAGCCAATCCTAACTTATCACAATGAGTATGTTTAGGTCTCAGTCCACTGAAATTTAACCAAGTATTAGTTAAGTGACCTAACATACAGGAGAGAGAAAAACTGTTTTTTTTTGCATGGATCTTAATGGTAGATCTCATGGATATAGTATCGACTGGGAGTCTTACTTCTGAGATTGGGCAAGACTGTATCACAATCCCCTAATTACTAATGTGAAAGAAAAACAAAAAATCGGCACGCAATCCTGTAATGCTGTCGATTTGATTTGATTGAAGCATGGAACCCAAAGAGAAGTGCGCTAGAGAGAGGAAAGAAATAGAGCAACCAATTACCGGCGACATTACACTAGAAGAAAACGGAGACATAAGCGACGAGCGGTATAGAGATGCTTGTGCAGCTTATACACATAGGCACACAACACATACGTACCTAGAAGCATATTGTGATCCGCTGCGGCACGCCACGCCGAGACACAAATGCTGACATGCATTGCTCTCTCTTTTTAATAGGAACACATATGTAATTTGATTACAGTTATGAATTTTAAAGCTGGTTCCTCAATTATAGCAGAACAAAAGAAGGTGAATGCCCGTGCGTTGCTACGGCACAACAAAGATGTAGATATTGATCAGTAATCAAAGGGTTCTTAATTCTAGTTTGCAGACATCAACCACATTAGATGTACATGTTTCATATAAATTTTCTTTATTAAATGTCCAACAAAGTCGACAATGCATATAATACCGACATCTTCATTTTAAATAAAAAAACATGAGGTAACAAACTCTTATAACTGTTGATAAAACTACAATGAAGTTTAACCAAAATTGTATTATATCAATTTCAACCCATTTTTTACTCCAAAAGGAAACTAATACAAATTATCCATAATAAATGCAAAAAATCGATGGAACCATCTGAATCAAGGCATTTTTTACAACATCTGAATCAAGGCATAATGTTAGTGCCTCCCTAATTGATTTCTGACCTTGATGTCTCTTCGTATATTTTAGTAGCCCAGAAAAAGTAGTCTAGACGATCTATACTCACGGCCGCCCCCATGTTACATACACACGCTACGATGAAGACAGGGCACCAGAATAGACCCATATTCGACTGCATCGACAAAGATAAGGCAACAATAAAATAGCATCTCCTTCGGCTCTGTGTTGTTATACAACGGGCTCCATTACGTTTATACTTAATCCTTAATCCTCAGCTCTACCTGCAGCTCCACATTCAAGAAACATCAAAACACACCAAGGCTTGTGAACAACTTTTAGCTATTGATAACAAAATAGCCTAAGATTACACATGGTCATTGATAAGATTGAATAACGAATCTTGTGTGTTTTCTTCCTTAAAGATCATGAACAGTGGGTTCAGTTTTCTATGTCCTTCATTGTTGATTGAATTTGCAACTTGTCCGCCGACTTGTTGACCAGAGCCTAAATGCGCTATATGGCAGCTTCGTTAGGAACTTGAACATGAAAGAGGACCAAAGGAAAAGTATTTTTTACTACATGTATATTCAATAGCTCAGACCCTACAGCAGATTGTCTAGGTTTGCTCTTTGTGCAAACTGAAGTATGCACATGTTTTACTGTAATTTAGAAAATTCAAACACAAAGTAGATGATTTCTGCTTGTAGGACAGATCTGCTACCAACCATTCAGAAGGATTAAGCTAGATGTTGGCAAATCTTGTTCAGGTTGCGGTGGCTAAGATAGGTGATGAATTCTCATGTTTTTTATTGTCGGCTCCCTAGTACTATGAAGAAACCACATTGGTCTGCATCCAAAATCCATCTGCTGTATCCAAAAAGAATTGACAATTAGTTTTGTCCTTGAAAGAAATAATGCTAATCAAGCAACCAATGTCATATTTGCGAGCTCAAAATTATTGGGAGCAAGGGATGGTTACTGGTTAGAGTAGCAGATGAACAAAAATGGGCGATGCAAGAAATTGACTTCGCGTGCCAGACGACACTGGCGTACAATGGAACTAACTTGATACGACTAATACTTTCAAGTTGTATTTGCTTGCCCAATAGAAGTGGTAGTATTTGCAGTGCAATGGAACTAACCTGATACGACTTATTTGAGGAGACGACAACAACAGCCAAGGAGGCGGCATCGTCCAAGAGGAAGTCCTTGACATGTGACCTGGGCAGCGTCTGGTCAGGTACTCGGAGTCAGAGATGATGCTGCCATTGCTCACGCTCGCCGGGACACACTGCCGTCGCCGTTGCCGCAGTCTTTATTGCTGGGGCTGGTGCTGGTATCTTCCTCCTTCATGCTTAATTCTATCACCGAGCCACATTTGACCTGATTTAGTAAGTTCAATGTACCGACATTATTTGTAGCACAAACCAAGCAGTGAAACATGATTTTAGAAGAGTTAAGATATATGTGGGACAGTGTGTCGTGTCACTTTCATATGCTTTCTTAAATGACCAAAAGGAATGGGGACTTCAGTTTTCACAAATGAGGAATCTTAAAATGGTAACGATTAATGAATAACAAGAGCTAATTCTTCAATCCCAACTAATTTCCTGGATTTCAAAGCAAAGCACCAATGCGCCATGACATTTGTCTGTATCACACTGCACCAAGTAATTTCGCATCATGCTTTGAAGCTACCGTGTCTACAATTTTGAACTCAATGGCATAGTAATTTGGTACAAGATAAATGTAGTTGCACACAACACCTCTTCATAATGGCCGGAGCACCGTGGTAACCGCACAAGCGAGAGCACAAGCCATCCTCCATCTCCAGTCGCACAAACACACTCAATATAATTTTTCAAATAAAGCATGCCTCATCTTCAGTCGCACAAACACATTCGATATAAAGTCCTTTTATCAAGTTAAGACATCTATATCTTGCAAATAAAGCATGCCCCATTAATATAATTTCTCATAAGTTGATAAAAGGAGAAGCATACACATAGAAAATAATTTGACTATTTGTGTGAAACAATTCTAACACAAACACACCCACATGGTAGAAAGGATTTTGTGGATGCCATCATATGAACAGGCAGATCTAAAAGTATTAAATATTCCATGGCAATGCTATGTACTTTTCCGTCTAATCTATTTTGCAATATCATAACACAAGTCATTACAAACAACACTTGCCTTGTCCCCTCAGGTATTCTCGAGGTTTTAGCGTAATGTCAATTGAGCATTGTTCAACAAAAGTACTATTGAACTGGCTAAGAACTTATATTTTACCTGCTACTGCGATCTATACATCAAAGCATAATCAGCCTACAGATATTCCTACATCAAAAAATTATTTCTTCTTTGAGATACTCACTCGGTCCCATAATATAGGATTTGGTGCTGCTTGCAAGATGCCCTCTTGCGCCGATTTCACTCGCTGCATCTTGCGTACGTGCAGTACCACGTCATTGTCAAGGAAAGCACGCTGCCATTGGCAGAGCTCCTGCAGGTTAAAAGGAACCTCCTTCTCTTGGTACCAGCAAAACCCACAGGTCAAAGGGCCCACCCCGTTGTTCGGGGTGCTCAAACCTGTAAGCTTGTCAACTGCAAAACCTTCTGATCTGCGAAAAAGGAATGGATAATTCGTCAAGGGTTTTACATCGATAAAACAATAAAGGGAACAGAACACAAATGGAAATGACCCTCATACACACTCTGATCTGTGTAGACAGTTCTTATGTATATATAAGAGGAATGACATAGGGACAGATTGCCAATGGTTGTCAGAAACAACCTGAACCAAGCATAGAAATATTGTGCATTATATAGATAGATGCGGCGCAGCCTGAACCAAGCTTACAAATATCATGCATTAAATAGATGAATGCAGTGGAACGCACACATAGTTTAATATTAATATATCCTGCAAGAGATGTGTAATATACATGTTCAGGACTTTAAATTTATGGGTAGAAGTAAACAAATATAGTCTGTCCAACGACGACCATCATGTATGTCTTTTATGGGCAAATTATCGCATGATAAATGGATTAGAAGGAGAAAATGAAAAACCCTAGCTCGAATCTGTACCTAAGTGATATATTCTTCTCAGGCTTCTCAACTACGGCACTTCTGTGCACATAAAAATAATTGCAGATCCATCAACAACAAAATTAATTTCACATTGGTCAGAATCAGTTCAGATCTCACCTAATACAAACACATGCCCTCTTCATGAGACCCTGAACCTGCCCTTAGAGTTCAAATAAATGTACCATTTGATAGCAGACTAATACTTTGTTTTTGCTTTATACATGACTTGCTCACTGCTCATAGTATAAAGCTAACTCGGTTGTAAAGGGAACTGGAAAAAACCACTCAAAAAAGTTAGAGAGCCCAAAAAAATTTCTGGACTGAAGTATAACTACTGAAATGGAGCACGCACCTGCCGTCGAGATGCAACCGCTCGGGCGCTCGATCGCAGAAAATGAATCCGGGGAATATGAGGACGGAAAGGTCCGCTGGTCTGCAATTGAGATGCAAAGAATCATGATTTATATTCAGGAGACCAAACATGGTAATAATCTAAATTTTCAGCTCGGGAACACAAACACTCGCAGCAATCTCGAAGGCACAAATTTGCCAATAATAGAACCAGATATAGACAGAAAGAACATCTTCACTCCCACTTAATCCAAGCAATTCACACCAAAAAAGTCTCCAACTTTCCTTTGGTTCTAGTCAATCACAACTTCAGAAACAACCTTCAATAATCTGCATTCAAGAGGTTAACTGAATTAAAAATATTGTAAGTAACAAGCATTTAGGCTGGTGATATTGTTATAAACGTGTTGTCGAAGATTTGTAGAAACAAACTAAACGAGCTCTATCTTCTTTTCACTGCTTTTTTCTTCTGAGGATAGAAAAATAGAAATACCTCTGTTGGACCGCTCAAGTAGTAAAAGGGATCATTGCCCTTGCCTACACATGGGCCATGGCTCCAAATTCATAAGTCATGATCATTTGCATTCAGACACTATCTTCAGAAGGATCTTGTTTGTGTTAGTGCTTCAGTATTGTCTGCGGCAAAGGATTAATAAGTTTGTTTTTGCACATGTGCGCATAGCAGCTAGCTGCGGCTGATATGTTTGTTGTGTATCTTGGCTGATTTTCCTGAATTCAGGCGTGAGGAACGAAACATTAGAATCAGGAGTACAAAACCTTGTCTAGCATATATATTACACAACTACTATCTAACATCACAAACTGGCCTGCACTGGGGTAATAGGAAATGATCATATGACGAAAATTAAACATAAAAGAAAATATTTTTGGAGAAGGAAGAACATGTCAGGAGGATTTGGTGAACCTGCTACGCATACTCATGTGGACTTACGGTTCCGGTGAAGTGGAGCTGATGGAAGAGGGGATCACGAGCAGCGGCGGGATGGTCAGCGCTGGAGCTCATGACAAAGTGGACCCGTGGCGCGGCTGCGGGGGAAGGGGTCGTTGGCGCGGGCAGCGGTCGCGGTGGGACGTGGGGGCGACGGCCGCCGCTGGAGGTGGGGCGGTCGCGGCTGGAGGTGGGGCGGCAGCCGTCGCTGGATCTTGGCGCGACGGCCACGGCTGGAGCTGGGGTGGCGGCCGCGGCGGGAGGTGGCGGGGGCGGCCGCGACGGGCGGTGGCGCACCGCGAGACGGGTAGCCTTTGAGGGAGGAAGATGGGGGAGGGGATCGGCGGCGGCTGCGAGGGCGAGGGCGGCGGCTCGATGTGCGAGGGCAACAACGAAGGGACCTGGAGGCTTCGCTCACTCGCTCGCTCGTTTCGCACGTTGCCAGTCCAAGACGGGTTTTTTTCGCTGGTTTTCTTTCGTCGGTTTATTTTCGTCCGTTTTTTTTTTGCGTGGTGGGGAGTATCTGGAGGCATCGCTCCCTCATAACGTTATTGGTTGGTTCGATTTTTTTTGCATGGAGGGAACTACCTGGGAGGTGGGAGGGAGTACGAAAATAAACCGTCTCGGCTGAGCGGGAGGTGGGAGCAAGTACTAAAGAAGTACCAAAAAAGACCGGATGAGGTGGGACGAAAATAAAACCCGGAACGCGACCTACCAACTGAGACATTAGGAGTAGAGATATCCTCTCATCGTACAAAGATTGACGGTAGTTACTGCTCTGTTTGATTGGCTTTGTAGCGACGACTATTGGGTTCTCTTTGTTCTATCCCCAAAGACTTGCAATTCTTATGTCTTGTATTCGCATCAAAAGATCAAGAAAGACTTCAACAAACTGAACTCAGTTATGGATGATGCTCTCGTAGAGTTTGAGAACCGATAAAGCCAAAATTAAAAAAGAGCTTGGGCTTGGCATGCTTCGCTCACAACCAACGAAAAAATAGCGCGTTATTTTTATGTTATAGCATCGCTATAGCGTATCTGCAAGGGGCACGCTACATTTGAGAATTTTTTTTGTCGATACGCCACTAATCACGAGGTTATAGCGCACTATTTAAGCGCTCAAAATTGCAGCGTTATAGCGTTGAAACGTCATGCAAAAACCTTAAGCCGAGAAAACAACAACCAAACCCCAACGGACTAAAACTATCCCTCGCCCGGCCACAAGCCCACAACCCACACCCCACTCAGCATCAGAAGGTCAGACCTAATGAACAAGCACCCCTAGTACATTCACCCTTCTCGCCTAAGTTATGAGCATCAGCGGCGGCGTCTTCTTGTGAGCGGCATGGCTTCCTCCAGCTCGACTCCAGCCAACCCCGAAAGGGACGACATCATCCACACCATGGGCAATGGCGGCAAGTCAGCCACTAGGTAATACTTTTTTCTGCTTCTTCCACCGTGGTGTGTGCTCCTACCACTGCTTGCCTGTGCGTCTGTGTGTGCTTCTGCTGTTGCCGGTGTCCGGGGAAGAGGACAGCAATGGCGGATGAGACTACTAATGCTCTCGTGTGCTAGTGCTGCTACTTCTTGCATCTGTGCCATGGGAACTAGATGAGGCATGCAGTTTCTGGAGGAGAACGGGAGCACGCGAGGCTGGTTCTTGTATGTGGTTAACTTGCTATGCATGTATTGCTCCTGGACAATTATTTAGCCGCTGAAATCTTTAAATTGTATGATATATTTGACTTTTTTAAAGGCTATTTTGAAACAAGCATGCTATTAGCGGAAAATACACAGGAGCTCTCGGGTGCTCCGCACCCCTATACGAAAAATATTCGTAAAAAGTTCCCAGAAAATCAAAAAAATCTAAATTTTTGGGATGTCAAACCTGGTCCCCCAATCTACTTCCGTGCGAAATTTCGTGAAAAAATACCCAAAAACGCATCCGTGGCGAAGGAATTACTGGCCGGAAAAAAATGTACCCAAACAGTGTTTTGCTATACATAGGAAATTTTTGTCTTTTTTGCCGCGAATACGTTTCCTGGTATTTTTTTCACCAAACCTCAGACGGGAGTACATCGGTAACCCACGTTTGATATTCCAAAATCCCAGATTTTTTTTCAAATTTCTCGGTATTTTTTTTCCTGGTATTGTACATATAGGGGTGCGGAGCACCCGAGAGCTCTAAATCCTCGTCCTGCTATTAGCACACTATAACTTGTGTAGCATCTAGAGAAGGGTGGACCTTCTATTGCATGCAACAACAAAATAAGAGAAGTATACGTCTACTTACTACGTCATGAACCACATGGTTGATTGCATCCGGAAGCATACAACCTTCATAACAAAGGATGGTGTCACTAATTGTGGGGAAAACCCTTGACATTCTCGCACCGGATGATAGTCGAGTTGAGTTTAGATGGATGCAGACCACCCTTGCAACCATCATCAACAACGATGTTATCAACAAGAATGCGATGTACTACGAAGACTCACATACAAGAACCCCTCAAGGAGCGGTGGGATAGGCAGCACCGACAATATAGCAATTTCAACACCTTGATTTGGTAGCCCTTACTGTACCTTTTGTGTCACTACGGACTTAAGCTGTAAGTGTGTAACGTCGTATCGAAACATGATGACTCTAACATAACAGCAAAATGAGCCCTTTGGGTCATAGATGATGTCGTGGCCGAAAAATTAGCCCTTTGGTTCATTAATGCTGCCATCATCTGCTATGTAATCTTTCTATATAGGTTGGATTCATGTAAAATGTATTACATAACAACATTCACTATTAAATTTCATAATACTTATTATTTCTGTATGTATCAAATCTGCAAATATTGTAGCAAACTGCCATGCCAGCATCGAGTAATAAGGATTCCAGTCATCCTCCCGCCTCCTCAGCCGCTCGCGATCCCTGGCCGTTGGATCGAAGCGCTCGATCGGATCTGGGCCGTCGGATCAATCCGCTGGAGGACCACAGCCGTCGGATCGAATCAGAGACACTATTGCAATGAATAGTTACCACCGGTTACCACCAGTGGCTGCCACTGCGTGTAAATCGAGCGCCCCACCGAGGGCATTATTGTCATTTCACACGCAGCCGTATAAAACGCAACCCCTCCCGTGGAGATAACCTTGCCATCGCCTCCCCCCGCACTCGCGCGCCGAGCTCCTCCCATTCCCTAACCCTAGCTGCTCCCCACGCCGCCGTTGTCTCCTTCACCTAGCCTGCCAGATCCCCGCCGTCGTCCTCGCGTGCACACGGCAGGTGCTCCGCCTCTTCCTACCATCCGGCCAGATCCGCGGTCTCTCGCGCTCGCTCGCAACCCTCAGCCGTGGCTTGGGTTTCGGGCTGGGCATCGCCTTCGTCGCCGGCGCGGCTCCGGTGGATTCCGGCGTCACCTCTCCATCTCCTTCCTCGCCCCCACACGCGGCTGCACTTCCCGCTGGCCATGGGGCTTGCCGGCAGCAGCGCCTCCCTCCCTCCCTGCCTGCCGTTGCCAGTCCCGCCGCCCGGAGCAGCGCCACCGACGGCTCCATAGGCAGGTAGCCCCATCGCTCCTTACTCTTCCTTCACCACGCCCTCCCTTGTGGCATCCTCTGTCCGTTTAATTTCTGTTTTCCTGACTCTTGTGTCGGACGAGTGGTTGCTGTGGTAGATTGGGTGCGACTGTTTCTGGATGAGTAGTAGGTGTCGCGTGATTTTCCTAGTGTGTGTTCGAGTTCACATCCGATGGGATTTTGCCTGATAGGTGCCTGTGGTAATGCTTGCAGGGGCAAATATTGGTAACTCGTAGTTTGACTTTTTTCAGATGAGCTAATGCACTGCATGTTAGTAGCAGTGAAAAATGTTATAGTGACGATATATATATTTAATCTGCACTGCCTTGACCTGAAATCATCAAAGCTTATAGCAGTAGCGTGCAGTTTGAGAGCAGCAGGAGCTTCGCCTTGGTTGTACTGGCCCAGATTGGTTGACACATTGGTTAATTGTCCATGTGTACAATCCTGTTGATTGTGGAGCAGTAAGGAACATCAGGGAATTTTTATGACCTGAACTTATCATGTGTGAATAAAATTAGGAATAGTACAATACATGTTCTTCGGGCCTTGTTGATCAACAAAATTATTGCCAAAAAAGTTGATACACATGTTGATCTATAGGTTTTTTTGTTTTGTGGTTGTAGTTGTGGATTACTGTTAAGAATGATTACCCTGATTAGTTAGGATTTAAATGTGTTGTTCCAGATCCAGATGGGTTGGTTTTGAGTTATTGTTTGGGTTAGAAAATTTTCAAACCATGCATCTTTTAGCATTTAGAGAAAACTACATGTGTTTATTCTGGGTTGTAGTTCAGAGAGCACTTCCATGTCACCGTGAATGCTGGGTGCTGCTCTGACATGCTTATTTGTCTCATTTTGCTTTGTTCTTTTTTGCTTATATGGTGATCTCCTTTTTTCATTTGTTAGCAGAAACTCCAGGTAGGGCATGGAACACAAGAAAGCTTGAGCAAATCATCATGTGCATGCTCAAAGGCTTGGTTAACAAGGGTGACAATAAGATGTGTGGACAATTAATTGCCAGGTGGCTAACTTGATGGTTTTATTGTTGTTGCATATGTGTGAAATTTCTTTCCTCACTACCCATGCTGGCAAAGAAATATTCAGTTATTCTATTTCATATTACACGTCATGTTTCCTTTTATTCTGTGTATATGCACAAATTATTTGATGACAATGACTCATGGATGGAAATAAAACACCAACAGGAATGATGCACTCTTTTTACCTAGCTTATTTTATTGATTGATATGGCAATTCATGTTGTTATTCTAATTTTACACCCTTGTGTTCTTGGCAAAAATTACATTATTTGGTTCATATGAATGAGCATTGTTGATGTTGTCTGCTTTCCTGAATGAATCGTTGATTTAGAACTACATGACAGAGTCCTGTTGCCATATGTGGTGTCCTTTCCTGTTCATATAAATCTGCAATCTGGATGTTACTCTTGTTTCCTCAACTAACTTATAGTCACTTTTGACTGACAAGTGTATCTTAATGTTGTCTTTTTTGGTAGCTGCGGGTTCAAAAGCGCAGTAATGATATTTGCTTAAAGTTACTTCAATTACTACACTTGGTTTATCTTTTAAGGGAAATCAGTTTTGTTTACACTGAAAATAATTTGTGTGCTTATCCCATTAACTTGAGTGTGTTATTACAGGTTGCAGGAATAGCTTTATATTAGGAGCAGCTTCTCCACCACGCAGCGGCAGAGGAGGTGTGCTTCTTCCCCAACACAACATAGCAGCAGCCACGGTATCCTCTGCCCTCTCCCTCTATCTACCCTCTTTTGTTCCTTATCAAAAAAATCATTTTTTTACCTTGTATAATACTTGTGATTTGGACCGATTTGTGTTTTGGGGTGCATCAATTTGGTGCTAACCATGTCCATGTGCAGAGAAAAGGAGAAGAAGGGGATGGATGATCAAGGAGCAGAAGAACTAGAAGAAGAAGGGCAAGGGAGGTGGAGCGATATGAATGTCCAAGGAGGTCCGTCCCCCTCTCCTCCTCTCTTCTCTTTCCTTGTACTACAGCAGCCCTTAATCCCCTTTGATTTGATTTATTCAGTTGTTTTAGTTGTTCTCTCCTAAGAAAAACTAGAAACCTGAAGAAAATTGTATTGATAGTAGTTGAACTTCAAGCTTGTATATGTTTTTTATTTCTCTTTTCACTGTAAATTAGCGAAACAAAAACTGAGATCTTTCCACCATGTATGAATGATCCGTTGGACATATGAAACGACACTGAGGTTGTGCGAAAAAATTTGTGCAGGGTATAGAAAATCAGTAGCTTAAGTATTGCAGTAGATTTCCAATAAAATCTTGCCTGAGTGATGTTTGCTTGGTTCCTATGAATCTTAATCTTGGCTATGTGTCTCTGAATCTTAATCTGATGGGTGCTACTATGAATAAGGTTAGTTGTTGTTGATTACTGCATGAGTGAAAAGATGGTGGTTCAGTTGCCTGCACATGTGAATATTTCTTCCTTTTTTTGATATCCTGTTTGAATGCCTACGTTAAACATGAATTTCTACTGATTTGAGCATTACCTACTTGACCAAAATGTTCGGACAGGCACCTCGCACCCGCGCCTCCCTCTCTCTCTCCTTCCAAACCCTAACCCTAGACCACCTCCCTGCCCCGTCCCCATCGCCGAGGAGGAGCTCGCGCTCGGGGAGGACGAGGAGACGGCCGCCTCCGGGGAGCAGCAGAAGGAGGAGGGGCACGCGGCGGCGGCGACCAAGAGGCGCATGGCGCAGCCGACCAAGAAGGCCAGGAACATGGCCACCAGCGACAAGGAGCCCGAGTTCCTCGACGAGCCGTCCTCGCCGACGAGGCCCGCTACAGGGATGGATGAGAGGATGTGAGGTCAGCCCACCCCCTCGCCTTCTCTTGCTTGTATGCCGCAGCCTGTGAGTGCCATGAAGATGAGGAGGAGGCAGAGAGGGAGATGGTTCCGTTTGCTTACCCATCTTTTATTAGTTTGAGATCTCGTTTCGTTGCAGTTCCCCTTTGTCTGTTGACTGTTTGAATTATGGGCTGACATACACACCACAGTAGTTATTTGTAATTCCATTTGATGGCTGGCAGGTGGATATTCAGGCCAGGAAGCTCTACTGCATCAACAGGGCTGACCCGAAGCTACCAATCAGCGTGGAGGATGCCAGACGGAGTGCTGAGGAGTTTGCAATAGCTGAATCAGTATGTCAGTTTGCACAATCTGTGTATTTGCTTGCCTCCTCTTTGAATGCATAAAGGAGGAGGATACAGATTGTTGCTCCAATCTCCGATGATGATATTTGGGTTCAGCTAATGGTATCTTGTTGTTTTGCAGAAGGGAGTGCCACTTGTCCATGTTGGTCAGGACACACGCTTGGACTGTCGAGTTATTGATGTCCGAACACTGGCAAATCAAGCCATTTTCCGTATACAGCATCAAGTTGAAAACATTGGTATTTTTTCTTGCCTTTAGGACTGCTGCTATCAGTGATGTGTTGATGAACTGAGTTTGCAGAACTAAACATATGATGTTATGTAATTTTTTGTGTCGCTTAGCTAAGATATTCTACTTCGACACTGAATTAAACATATCTAATCTGGTGAACCCTTTGAGTAGTTGAGCCAAAGCATGCCATTGGCTGGGCTGCTGAATTGGGATTTCAGTGATCATTTTGGGTGGTTGTTTAGGTGGAGTGTGCCTTAGCAGCCACCGTAGCGGCACTTAGTGGTGGACTGTCGTCGCTTGTTGTATCGTAATAAACTATGTGCCATGTGGTTTAATTTGGTGCATTACAGTTTAAATTGGGGATCAGCGAAGTCGCATGGTTGGTTAAGTAGAAGATGTGGGAACTATGCCTGCTCCAGTTATTTGGATTAAGTCATGGTTGCAGTTGTTTGAATCAAAGTGTTGTTTTCAGGTGCTAGATTAATTTGGTCCTTGCTTACCCATATAATCACATGCCAGATAAGTCACATGATTGAGCTGAAGCAGCTGTTGTTGTCTGTATAGTCATCCCCTCAGTCTTATCAGATATGGCCAAAGGGTTGCTCAACAAACTTCTGCGACCGCATTTATGTTGTATATAAAAAAATGAAATTGAGAAACATATTTTCCTGTGCTATGTCGTGCAATCTAAATCTTGACCGCCTTTCCGCATTTATTCTGATTACCAAAAATAAATCATACTTTTTGTGCATTCTTGCTACAGCTAGAGGGCTTGGTTGCGAAGGAGAGGGAGATGCAGGAGAAGCTCATGGCAAGGCATGGCACCGTGGTTGACAGCTTTGAGAAGAAGCATCGTAGGCAAGAATTCTGACTATATGCTTGAATAGAAAATCTACAGTGTCTCAGGCATGTAAATCTAGCTCTTTTAGGCTTATCCTAACCATAGATTTATCCTAATCATATGCTTAGATAAAATAGTTCAGGTTTATATCTATGCTCATTTTGAAATTAAATATGGGATGTGCTTTTTGAATCTGCAATAGTTTCAGCCTGTAGGCTTTACTTGTCCTTTGTTATTTAACAAGTCTTACAATGTATTTCCTTCACTCTTTTTTGCTTTCATTTACAGTACCAATGCCAATACAAATACATGAATGTAACAATACCACCGTGCGTTCTTAGTTCTACTTTTCTGTATTACACCAATTGATTTTCAGTGTGTTGAACATATTTGTTTCTTTGTTCTCAGATATTTGTTGGAGGCCATGACTCCAATGTCAAGTGTTCGCTCCAAATGGGGAAGTCGTCCATGTCAAGATCCCTGTTGGGAAGAGATGTGGCTAAATTACTCCTGTCACTGCATATTCAGGCCTTCTGCTGAGCAAGCTCTGCAACTGCTGCATGGGACCTTTTTTGGTGGTCAGAGTGTGAGCCTTTCATGGGGAAGAAGCCCTTTGAACAAACAAACTCAGGTTAATTCTTGCGTACAGAACTTCTATCATGTCTTGAGTTGTATATATACTAGCGGTAAAGTGGGTAATATATGACATGTGAACATTTTCAGCCTCAGGAAGCCAGCCAGTTGTATGTCCAGTTCTCCACTATAAAATTGTTTGTGCTTTGCCTGTTTTCGCCTCTTTCTTTGATATATAACAATGCCTAGAACATAAACGATGTGTTTCTATATTTACTTTCCCTTTAGGGCGGTGGAAATTCATATTATATTCAAAAGCACTTCATGTATGTAGTCAAATGCTTCAGAGACAGTAGTATGCTACTTCACTTTTTATCTTCCTGGGGGTTCATATTCATCTGTATTAACTAAAGAAGCTTGTGATATTATTTTCATTAGCACAGTGCAATCAAACCAAAAAAATACACATGCTTGCCCTTTGTAAAGAACCACTATTACTGTATATGTTATACTTTGTATTGAATCATATGTATATTATGCTTGCCCCTAAAATGTTGCTTTATGCTGAACCACTATTGCTATATTATGCTTTGATCTGA
Organism: Triticum aestivum; assembly: GCF_018294505.1. NCBI lineage: Eukaryota > Viridiplantae > Streptophyta > Magnoliopsida > Poales > Poaceae > Triticum > Triticum aestivum. The sequence goes on along the minus strand of NC_057795.1, from coordinate 26,017,147 downwards.
GTTTTGGTGCTTAAATCAAGTATTTATGGAGACTATGCCCTTATGCGAGTCTTTCGGCCTTGCTGGGTTGTTTTATTGTTGTGAAGGCATCGTCATGGGTGATTGTAGTTACATTGCCTCCTTCACACTTACATCCACCATCAATCAGGTAGACACCCTCTTTTTTTTTCACATAAAATCAAGTGAATGTTATACTCCCAAACCAATTAGCATGTTCGGTTAGATAAATACCGTGCATTGATCTCTGCACCTTTGACAAATTTATATTCATGACATCTCCGGTTTACTCCTGTTCTCATATTTTTTTTTTGTTTCTCTGATCTGGCAGCTCCATGGAGACATGGAACCTGTCATCATTTTGTCAGACTAAGAATGGAGTTACTTGTGCAAGTTACACCATCAGCAAACACATGAAGACCTGCATGCTATCATCACAAGTTGAGCATTTACATGCTCCAAGTCAATCTGTTAGGGAGAAAACAAAAGCTTGTGTTCCTATTCGTATTTTTTTGTTTTATCAGTGGGCACCTTATCTATCTGTAACATGTGGCCTGTGTAACACATGTTCTTATACACTATGCCTATGGTTTGTATAGAAACTATGCCTTTCACTTTTTCTGTAACATACTGAACCTTTGCACTATTGCTTTTATCGTAAAATCATACAAAATACAAATTGTTTCATACCAGGTTGGATATGGCTGGACCGGGTGGGGTGCGGCAAGCCGCACTTACTATCTAGTTTCTGTTATCCCTGCAAAACAAGCTAGCCGCATTTGTTATTAGCAGGATGCTGCTAATTTAAACCAACACTAGAAACGCTTGCATAAAGGGCACACTGTAGATTGGCTCTGACAAAAACGACTTCTAATGAAACCAAACGTCGCCAGTGCTACTTAATAGCACAGTAGTCGCGTGTGGAGCACACACACTGCTAGTTGCACCGCAGGCGGCGTTCACCCAGAACACGGCCGGTGGGCTATTTTGCACGCGGCCGGTAAGCGTTTTTGGTCTACCTCTTTGTGTGTGTGTGTGTGCGCGCGCGCGCGCGCGCGTGTGTGTGTGTGTGTGTGAACTACAGATGGTCTTTGTCCTAACAATGTACGACGAGGGGTGTTTGTATAGTAACCAAGGCCTTGGTTCTTATTCAATTTATAGAATATCCTTACATAATAGTTTTATTCCACAACAATGCCAGCTTCTCCAACGAGAATACAGCATATTTTTTCATGAATGGAAAAACAAAACTGTTACATGATGTCTCTTCTGCAATTAGCTTCTAGAATTTCAGCCATAACTCTCTTGAGTGAACGTTCCTGAATTAGAATATGAGAGTGGTTAGTATGAGCAATCTTGATGAACTTGAAGTGTATGCTATTCCGCTGCTGCTGCCTTCTCATTTCTTCCACAAATGCCAACAAGCTAACTAAGTTGACGACATCGTCACCATCGCCATATACATACTCTGGCTCTACATCAAAGTTATTGTCCCAGTATACAGCCTGATCTATCGTTTGGAAACCGACTCCATTTAGGTATGTCGTTGGCACCATCGGAGCATTAACCTTTAGATTCATCCGAAGTATCCATTTTATGATGTCGGTGTTGAAACCAAGAGCCATGAGAAAATCCCTGTAGTCATACGCCGAGTAGTTCATTTGTTTGGTGACTACAAGTGGTTCGTGACCAAAAACTCTGGTAGATGGGAAGGATATAAGAGAACACGCGAAAGTTCTCCACATTGGACGCAAACCCAGCCACGGTGCGGTCGGTATAAGAATGACTGACGGCCCAGAGGCAAAGTCCGTGAGCACCTGAACAAAACCAGTAGGAGGTGTGGGCGCGATTAGGACCATGTGTTTGATGAATCTTTTCCTCCATGGAAGGGGAGTCGAATTGACGAAGTCGAGGCCTGCCTTGCCTCCAAAGTTGTGCCCGACGAGGATGACAGGCTTGTTCCCATTCTTCTCGCTCGCATGCTGCACCAGATTCTTGACACGAGCAAAGTAGTCGGTGTACACCCGAGATGGCTAGCCGGGTGAAGGTGGAGCATGGCGTAAGTCGTATGGAGCACCGAAAAGAGTATCTCTATCGCGATAACCTAGTGCCTCCAGTTCTTGGCGAAGTTTTGACATGCAATAAATATTACGGCCGCCCCTAAATTAAGAAGGCAAATTTCAAGATCAAGAATTCTTATAGTACAGTATTAACAAATCATTACTAAATGAACCTCTCCTTTCCAAAGAAAATACCAAGTGCAATGTATATGAACTTACACTTCGTCCTTTGAGGTGAAACCGTAGGACGAGCCGAAGTCAGGCACGCGCGTCCCGACGCCGGGCCGGTTCCAGAAGTCGTTGAGGACTGGGTGGTACATGAGGCTCATCTGCTTCTGTAAGCACGGAAGGTAATCATGGTCGAGCACATCCCGGGTGTTGTTCCAGAGAGGGAACCATCCCTTCCCCGGCCCTGGCCTCTAGGTTGGGGCAACTTATGCCAAGGAACAAGATTATGGGGTAGTAGACTTGGAGTTGGCCCTGGCCGAATCTGCCGCTGGCGGCTTCATCGGCCGACAGGTAATCGCGGAGGGGAGAAGGAAGGAGCAGGAGCAGCAGAGGTAGCAAGCGAAGGAGCTGCGTTCTCATGGCCATGGCTGCACTGCAATAGCGTTATCTGTGAGTAGTGCAAACTGTGGTCATGGCTGCACTGCAACAACCATGTCGGTACTCAGTTGTCGTTACCGGGAGCGGGCCATATAGTAGAGTACTGGCAATGGTCATGATATTGCAACCATTCATGGCGCGTGTTGTTGCAATATCACGACCCTAATATCATGAATATTTTTTATTTTATTTTTGCGCCCGGGCTAGTGCTCGTCTGCGGCCATGGAGCCAGGGCCATCTCTTGTAGACGAGGTCCACCCGTTTTCATATGCTGAAGGTGTCGCACTAACTAGCCTCTCCCGTGCACCCGTTTTCTTTGGCAGAACTATCTACCCTGGTGCTCATCAGCGACGTCGCTATGACGCCTTCCTCCGACGGGTATGTCACACCACGTGCACCCGTCTCTGTGTGTTCCTTTTCTCACCGAAGAAGTCCAGCAGCTACTTCATCATCATGTACGCGCGCACTGAGCCAGAGCCTCCTGGTTGAGATGTGACGGATGACTCTGCGTGATTTGCAGCAGTGGCACCACACCAACGACAGCGAATTGCGATGAGCAACCGGCTGCGGTGCGTGTGCGGCGGGGATATGATGAGACCCACAGACGATGATACGGGTGGTGACTTGGCGCATATCTGGTTGTTGCCTGCTGAAGAGCAAGTGGATGAGCAGCCAGCGGACATGGTTGCTACGGCCAAAGCTTCTGATGCTAGGCAGAGTAAGTAGAGAAGAGGAGAAGCGAACATTGGATATGTCAGTTTCAATACTTGCAGAGTAGCATAACACCATATATAGTCATAGTCTAGGTTTGGATTCGAACCAGCTACAGGAGCACATCTCTCTTTTTTCTAAAACTCAGCAACGTCTCTTTACTGGTACACTATCTTGTTCTGTACGCCTTCTCAAGTCTTTGATTTTCTTTCTTTTTTTTGCGAGGAAGGAAGGAGGACAAAATTGAGAGTTCCTGGGACTCGAACCCAAGACCATTCGGTTGAAAACCAAGGGTGCTAGTTGATGAGGATACAGACCTGGGATAGGGTCATAGGCCTGACCTATACGTTATACCCAAGGTCACTACCCTAGAAGGTAAGAAGTTCAAGAGGCAACGAAGGACCCCCAGTCAAAAAAGTCGAGTGCAATCCGCTCGACCAATCATATCACTCGGATACCCCTCCTACTTGTTGTCACTCGACCATACAAGGAACCACTCGACCTACCGAAGATCAGGAGTCACTCAGCATTGCAACGGTCGGGTGTTCACTCCGTAGTCTTTAAGGTCATTAATAGCACTTAAGACCGGCGTTATCAGCAACGCCCCTATTTTATGTACATTAAGCCCCTTGTAATGGAGGATGACTAGAGTCCCAGCACACTCTGTATAAGCCACCCCCTCCTCTGGGACAAGGGTTCGCACCCCCTGTAATACCACACACATATAATCCAGTCGACCGCCTCCGGGCACCGAGACGTAGGGCTATTACTTCCTCCGAGAAGGGCCTGAACTCGTAAATCTCGTGTGTACACCTTCACCATAGTTGAGATCTTGCCTCTCCATACCTACCCCCCCCCCTTTCTACTGTCAGCCTTAGAACCACGACAGTTGGCGCCCACCGTGAGGCAGGTGTCTTAGCAACTTGTTGGTGAAGTTGCAACTTTTCCGATCCCCATCATCATGGTTTCCGGTGGTGATCTGGCTAAGGGGCGCGAGATCCGTCTCGGCGCACTCATTTTCATCGTCGACGACTCCGCTTGGATTCAAGAAGCTCCCCTTGACGTCGAGGCGCTCCCCGTCCGAGGGGCGACGCACTTTCGCGCGTGCGTTCGCGGCGTCCTTCTCCGGCAGCCGTCGACTCAGTATCGGTCGGCTCCAATGATGTCGTCTCCCTCCGATGTTCGCCGCCGCAAACGATCCGGTCGGTCGCGGCTTCAGCAGTGGGTAAAACACGCAGTGGCTCGACATTCGGCCACCCATCAAGTTGCGGCAATCGAGCCCGACGAAACTCTCTACGGCCTGTTCGATCCGTCGACTAGCTCCGTCGAAACCGCATCCGAGTGCGATAGCAGCGATCCTGCGGCTGAAGTCTTGATGGTCGACGGACCACATAGTCCACCTGGTTTCCACCATGAAGACGGCGAGGACGGGGGCGGCGATCCGTCGCGCGTCCACGAGGAGTACCATCCTAAACCCCTCTCTTCACAGCAGAGGGAAGAACTTCATCGCCGCAACATGGATGCACTCCACACGCCCATCGTTGGAGAAACCCCCGAGGCTCGGGCCTTGGAAACGGTGCGTTTGGCTAATTTGGCTGAGCACACTCGACTGGAAAACCTCCAGCGCGCTCTCGACGAGCATGCTCGAGAACGGATTCACAAGTCCAGTCGACGACAGCTTTTTCCACCTCCACCTAAGGTATACCGCACTTCAATTCAAAATCTCACAGCTGCAACCCGAATAGTAGAGTCAATTCAACCTTCCCAGTTAGAGGCTGACCGAGGCTTGATGAAGATCCGAGCTTTACTCCAGGCAGCAGGAGAGCTGAACACAGTGGTGTCTCAGTCACGGGATAGGATTCATAGCAGATTCGTGGTGGCAGATACTGTCCAGTCGGCCCATAGTCCAAGATCGCCCCTGCGGCTGAGGACCGTGGACAGTATGATCACCGACTCGACCGCGACAATCGTCGTCGGATGCCCACACCTCCTCCGAGGAGCACATCATATGTGCCTCGGCATTACGATGACAGACGCCTTCACAGCGGTGAACGTAGAGCACCAGTCGACACAAGGGAGCCAGGCTTTGATGCAAGATCTATTCTCGTTCAGGGTTTGGTCAACCGGAACAGAGCGCAGAGGGAAGACCTTGGAAGAGATCGCCCGACTGGTAACAGGGTTGAGTGTTTCAGCAGAGCCATCAGGGCCGCAGTAATTCCCCCCAACTTCAGGTTCGCAACTGGAGTCAGCAAGTTCACTGGAGAGTCCAAGCCAGAAACTTGGCTTGAAGACTATCGAGTGGCTGTGCAGATTGGTGGCGGGAATGATGAAGTGGCGATGAAGCATCTCCCTCTGATGTTGGAAGGATCAGCCAGAGCGTGGTTGACTCAATTAGCCCCGAATAGTATATACAGTTGGGAAGAACTTGCTCGAGTGTTCGTCAGAACTTTTGAGGGCACTTGCAAGCGGCCAGCAGGATTGACGGAATTGCAGCATTGCGTGCAGAAACTGAGTGAGACTCTGAGAGATTTCATTCAGAGGTGGACCACTTTGCATCACACGGTGGAGAATGTATCTGAACATCAAGTTGTGTGTGCCTTCAAAGAAGGCGTTAAATACCGAGAATTGGTCCTGAAGTTTGGTTGGACTGGGGATATGACTCTGACTCGGATGATGGAGATAGACACCCGGTACGCGAACGGAGAAGAAGAAGATCGACTCCGCGGCGGAAAGGGCAAACCAGTCAGCCAGGACACTAGCGGAATCAATTCCAATCGGAGACAAAAACGAAAGGCCGAGCCCGCAGCACCCGGCGAAATTGCGGCAGTGGCTCAAGGAAAGTTTAAAGGAAAACCTAAGGGACCCTGGAACCCTAAGAAGGTAAAGGACCAGGAAATGATGTGTTGGATTTGCCGTGTCACATTAACACGAAGAAGGATGAAGAGGGTAATCTGATTTATCCTAAACACACCACTCGACAGTGTCGACTCCTGATCCAGCAGTTCCAAGATAATCAACCCAATGAATAGGGAAAAGAGTCAGATAGAGACGAAGATGAGGAAGAAGACGATGGTTATCCCAAAGTCAATTCCACCCTGATGATTTTTGCTGATGTTGAGAGCAAGAGTCGATTGAAAGTTATCAACAGAGAAGTGAATATGGTCGCCCCGGCAATGACGACTACATACCTGAAATGGTCTCAAACAGCCATCACGTTCGACCAGTCTGATCACCCTGCGCGTATAGCCACCCTTGGGAGGCAAGCGTTGGTGGTCGACCCAGTGGTCGAAGGCACCCGACTGACCAAAGTGCTGATGGATGGTGGTAGCGGCCTGAATATCCTTTATGCTTAAACCTTGAAGGGGATGGGCATTCTGATGTCCAAGCTTAGCGAGAGCAATATGAGTTTCCATGGTGTTATCCCTGGAAAGAAAGCCGAATCACTCGGCCAGATCATCCTTGACGTGGTTTTCGGTGATTCCAAGAATTACCGTAAAGAAAAGTTGACATTTGAAGTTGTGGATTTCCAAAGTGCTTATCATGCCATTCTGGGTAGGCCTGCCTACGCATGTTTTATGGCTCGACCATGTTATGTGTACCTCAAGTTGAAGATGCCTAGTCCCAGAGGTGTGACCACAGTTACTGGCAATCGGCAAAAGGCGAAGGAATGCTTCCAGAAGGGTTCCAAAATTGTCGATGCGCAAATGACAGCAGTTGAATTTCAAGAATACCAGAAGAATGCAGATCCGAGTGATTTACTCCGAACTAAGAGACCTGCCATAGATTCTGCATTTCAGTCGCCCGAAGAAACGAAATAGATTCATATTCACCCGACCGATCCCAATGCTGCACCGACTCATATCTCAACAACACTCGACAGCAAATAGGAAGAAGCGCTCATCCAATTCCTCCGTGAGAACTGGGACATCTTTGCATGGAAACCTTTTGACATGCCGGGTGTACCCAGGGGACTGGCTGAGCACCGTTTGCGCGTTGACCCCAAGATAAAACCCGTCAAAGAGCATCTTTGGCGGTCCGCCGTGCAGAAGAGAAAGGCAATTGGCGAGGAAATGGCTCGGCTCCTAGCAGCAGAGTTCATCCGAGAGATCTACCACTCCGAGTGGCTTGCCAATGTGGTCATGGTCCCTAAGAAGGACGATTCACTCCGTATGTGCATCAATTTCAAGCATATCAATCGGGCCTACCCGAAAGATCATTTCCCTCTCCCCCGCATCGATCAAATTGTTGACTCGACTGTGGGGTGCGAGCGCTTGTCTTTTTTAGATGCATATTTCGGGTATCATCAGATCCGACTGTACGGTCCCGATGAAATAAAAACGGCTTTCATCACCCCATTTTGGTGCTTTTGCTATGTCACCATGCCATTTGGTCTTAAAAATGCCGGAGCCACATTCATGAGGATGATTCAGAAGTGCTTACTTACTCAAATCAGTCGGAATGTGGAAGCATACATGGATGACATTGTGGTCAAGTCCCGTAAAGATTCCGACCTACTGACTGACCTCGCAGAAACCTTTGCCAACCTAAGAAGGTATGATATCAAGATCAATCTGTCAAAGTGCACATTCGGAGTTCCAGGTGGAAAGTTACTCGGTTTCCTCATTTCCGAACGAGGGATCGACGCAAATCCAGTAAAACTTGATACCATCCTCCGAATGAAACGCCCTGTGCGTGTGCATGACATTCAGAAGCTTGCTGGTTGTTTGGCCGCCTTGAGTCGATTCATTTCTCATCTCGGGGAAAAGGCCTTACCTCTTTACCGATTGATGAAGAAATCGGATAAGTTCGAGTGGACGGAGGAAGCTGACGCAGCGTTTGCAGAGCTCAAAACCCTGCTTTCCACCCAGCCGGTGCTTGTTGCGCCAATCAGCAAAGAGCCTTTACTGCTTTAGATTGCAGCCACTAGACAAGTTGTCAGTACAGTACTCACGGTCGAGCGGGAAGGGGAAGGATAGGCTTACAAAGTTCAACGACCAGTATATTATCTCTCTAAAGTTTTGACTCCATCCAAGCAATGATATCCACATTATCAGAAGCTTGTCTATGGAATCTACATGACCACGAAGAAGGTTGCACACTATTTCTCTGATCACTCCGTTATAGTCGTCAGCAACGCACCATTATCTGAAATTCTGAACAATAGAGATGCAACTGGTCGAGTGGCAAAATGGGCGATTGAACTCCTTCCATTGGATATCAAGTTTGAGGCAAAGAAAGCTATCAAGTCCCAAGCAATCGTAGATTTCCTTGCCGAGTGGATTGAACAGCAACTGCCGACTCAAGTTCACTCGGAACATTGGAACATGTTCTTCGATGGCTCCAAGATGGTGAATGGTTCCGGTGTTGGGATAGTGTTGGTATCCCCCTGTGGGGACAAGCTTAACTATGTTCTTCAAATTCATTTTGACTCTTCCAACAATGAAGCTGAATATGAAGCACTTTTGTACAGGTTACGTATGGCCATTTCACTCGGCGTCCGACGCCTTATGGTCTACGGTGACTCAGATTTGGTGGTTAATCAAGTGACGAAAGAATGGAATGTCACGAGTCCAGCCATGACTGGTTATTGCAGTGCAGTAAGAAAGCTGGAAAAGAAGTTTGAGGGGTTGGAGTTTCACCATATACCCCGACTGAAAAATCAAGTTGCAGATGAATTGGAAAAGATAGGATCCAAGATGGAGACCATCCCTAGCAACGTGTTTTTGGAACATATTCACTCGCCTTCAGTTCAGGAGGATCCTTTCACTGAAGAGCCCCCAAAGCCTAAGAGTGCCACAGATCTGACTGAAGTCGAAGTCCCAGCCGTGGTCAACTTGATCATGGAGGTTCTGGTCATCACTCCCGACTGGACAGTACCATCCATTGCATACATTCTGAGGAAAGTACTTCCAGAGGATGAAGAAGAGGCTCGGCAGATCCTTCGACGATCCAAAGCCTTTACGGTATTAAGAGGACAGTTGTTCAGATAAAGTGTAACTGGAGTCAGCCAGAAATGCATCACACCAGAAGAAGGCCAAATGATCCTCAACGATATTCACTCAGGGACCTGTGGTCACCATGAGTCCTCTCGGACCATCGTGGCCAAAGCATACCGAGCCGGATTTTACTGGCCTCATGTTGGCGAACGTAGCAGAAATTCAAAATTTTCCTACGAGTCACCAAGATCTATCTATGGAGAGACTAGCAACGAGAGAGAGGAGTGCATATACATACCCTTGTAGATCGCGAGCGGAAGCTTTCAAGAGAACCGGGTTGAGGGAGTCGTACTCGTCGTGATCGAAATCACCGAAGATCCCCAGTGCCGAACGGACGTCACCTCCGCGTTCAACACACGTGCAGCACGGTGACGTCTCCCGTGCCTTGATCCAGCAAGGAGAGAGGGAGAGGTTGGGGAAGACTTCGTCCAGCAGCAGCACAACGGCGTGGTGGTGATGGAGGAGCGTGGCACTCCAGCAGGGCTTCGCCAAGCACTGCAAGAGACGAGGAGGGAGAGAGGTAGGGCTGCGCCTGGGGAGAGTTCATCTCATGTGTTTTGCAGCCCCAATACCTCAAGTATATATAGGGGAAGGGGACGGGATGCGCCCCCATCTAGGGTTCCCTCCCTAGGGATGGCGGCAGCCCCCAAAACCCATCTAGGGTGTGGCCAAGGGGGGGAAGAGAGGGGGCGCCCTAGGGTGGGCCTTAAGGCCCATCTGGACCTAGGGTTTTGCCCCCTCCCACTCTCCCTGCGCCTTGGGCCTTGGTGGGGGGCGCACCAGCCCACCTGGGGCTGGTTCCCTCCCACACTTGGCCTACGCAGCCCTCTGGGGCCAGTGGCCCCACCTGGTGGACCCCCGGGACCCTCCCGGTGGTCCCGGTACGTTACCGATAGCACCCGAAACCTTTCCGGTGACCAAAACAGGACTTCCTATATATAAATCTTTACCTCCGGACCATTCCGGAACTCCCCGTGATGTCCGGGATCTCATCCGGGACTCCAAACAACATTCGGTAACCATGTATATCTATTCCCTATAACCCTAGCGTCATCGAACCTTAAGTGTGTAGACCCTACGGGTTCGGGAACCATGCAGACATGACCGAGACAACTCTCCGGTCAATAACCAACAGCGGGATTTGGATACCCATGTTGGATCCCACATATTCCATGATGATCTCATCGGATGAACCACGATGTCAAGGATTCAATCAATCCCGTATACAATTCCCTTTGTCTACCGGTATAGTACTTGCCCGAGATTCGATCTTCGGTATCCCGATACCTTGTTCAATCTCGTTACCGGCAAGTCTCTTTACTCATTCCATAACACATCATCCCGAGATCAACTCCTTGATCACATTGTGCACATTATGATGATGTCCTACCGAGTGGGTCCAGAGATACCTCTCCGTCACACGGAGTGACAAATCCCAGTCTCGATTCGTACCAACCCAACAGACACTTTCGGAGATACCCGTAGTGCACCTTTATAGCCACCCAGTTACGTTGTAACGTTTGGCACACCCAAAGCATTCCTACGGTGTCCGGGAGTTGCACAATCTCATGGTCTAAGGAAAAGATACTTGACATTTAGAAAAGCTTTAGCATACGAACTACATGATCTTGTGCTAGGCTTAGGATTGGGTCTTGTCCATCACATCATTCTCCTAATGATGTGATCCCGTTATCAATGACATCCAATGTCCATGGTCAGGAAACCATGACCATCTGTTGATCAACGAGCTAGTCAACTAGAGGCTCACTAGGGACATGTTGTGGTCTATGTATTCACACATGTATTGCGGTTTCCGGTCAATACAATTATAGCATGAATAATAGACAATTATCATGAACAAGGAAATACAATAATAACCATTTTATTATTGCCTCTAGGGCATATTTCCAACAGTCTCCCACTTGCACTAGAGTCAATAATCTAGTTCACATCACTATGTGATTGTAATGAATCGACACCCATGGGGTTTGATCATATCTCGCTTGTGAGAGAGGTTATTAGTCAACGGATCTGAACCTTTCAGATCCGTGTGTGCTTTGCAAATCTCTATGTCATCTCCTAGATGCAGCTACCACGCTCTATTTGGAGCTATTCCAAATAACTGTTCTACTATACGAATCCGGTTTACTACTCAGAATAATCCGGATTAGTGTCAAAGTTTGCATCGGCGTAACCCTTTACGACGAACTCTTTTACCACCTCCATAATCGAGAAAATTCCTTAGTCCACTAGTTACTAAGGATAAGTTTGACCGCTGTCCTGTGATCCATTCCTGGATCACTCTTGTACCCCTTGACTGACTCATGGCAAGGCACACTTCCGGTGCGGTACACAACATAGCATACTATAGAGCCTACGTCTGAAGCATAGGGGACGACCTTCGTCCTTTCTCTCTCTTCTGCCGTGGTCATGTCTTGAGTCTTACTCAATACTCACACCATATAACACAGCCAAGAACTCCTTCTTTGCTGATCTATTTTGAACTCCTTCAAAATCTTGTCACGGTATGTATTCATTTGAAAGTACTATTAAGCGTTTTGATCTATCCTTATAGATCTTGATGCTCAATGTTCAAGTAGCTTAATCCAGGTTTTCCATTGAAAAACACTTTTCAAATAACCCTATATGCTTTCCAGAAATTCTACATCATTTCGATCAACAATATGTCAACAACATATACTCATCAGAAATTCTATAGTGCTCCCACTCACTTCTTTGGAAATACAAGTTTCTCATAAACTTTGTATAAACCCAAAATCTTTGATCATCTCATCAAAGCGTATATTCCAACTCCGAGATGCTTACTCCAGTCCTTAGAAGGATTGCTGGAGCTTTGCACACTTGTTAGCATCTTTCAGGATTGACAAAACTTTCTGGTTGTACCACATACAACCTTTCCTCAAGAATATCGTTGAGGAAACAATGTTTTGACATCCTATTTGCAAGATTTCATAAATCATGCAGTAATTGCTAATATAATTCCAACAGACTCTTAGCATCTCTACGAATGAGAAAGTCTCATCGCAGTCAACTCCTTGAACTTGTCGAAAAACATCTTAACGACAAGTCGAGCTTTCTTAATGGTGATACTTACCATCATTGTCCGTCTTCCTTTTAAAATCCATCTGTACCCAACAGCCTTACGACCATCAAGTAGTTCTTCCAAAGTCCACACTTTATTTTCATACATGGATCCTCTCTCGGATTTTATGGCCTCTAGCCATTTGTCGGAATCCGGGCCCACCATCGCTTCTCCATAGCTCGTAGGTTCATTGTTGTCTAGCAACATGACCTTCAAGACATGATTACTGTACCATTCTGAAGTAGTACGCATCCTTGTCACCCTACGAGGTTCGGTAGTGACTTGATCCGAAGTTTCATGATCACTATCATCAACTTCCACTTCAATTGGTGTAGGTGCCACAGGAACAACTTCCTGTGCCCTGCTACACACTGGTTGAAGTGATGGTTCAATAACCTTATCAAGTCTCCACCATCCTCCCACTCAATTCTTTCGAGAGAAACTTTTCCTCGAGAAAGGACCCGTTTCTAGAAACAATTACTTTTGCTTCCGGATCTGAGATAGGAGGTATACCCAACCATTTTGGGTATCCTATGAAGATGCATTTATCCGTTTTGGGTTCGAGCTTATCACGATGAAACTTTTTCACATAAGCGTCGCAGCCCCAAACTTTCAAGAAACGACAGCTTAGGTTTCTCTAAACCATAGTTCATACGGTGTCATCTCAACGGAATTACGTGGTGCCCTATTTAAAGTGAATGCGGTTGTCTCTAATGCCTAACCCATGAACGATAGTGGTAATTCGATAAGAGACATCATGGTATGCACCATATCCAATAAGGTGCAGCTATGATGTTCGGACACACCAACACACTATGGTGTTCTAGGCGGTGTTAGTTGTGAAACAATTTCCACAATGTCTTAATTGTGTACCAAACTCGCAACTCAGATATTCATCTCTATGATCATATCATAGACATTTTATCCTCTTGTCACGAAGATCTTCAACTTCACTCTGAAATTACTTGAACCTTTCAATAATTCAGACTTGTGTTTCATCAAGTAAATATACTCAGCATCTACTCAAATCATCTATGAAGTAAGAACATAACGATATCCACTGCGTGCCTCAGCACTCATTGGACTGCACACATCAAAATGTGTTACTTCCAACAAGTATCTTACTGAAAACGAGGCTTTTCAGTCATCTTGCCCATGTGGTATGATTTGCATGTCTCAAGTGATTCAAAATCAAGTGAGTCCAAACGATCCATCTGCATGGAGTTTCTTCATGCGTACATACCAATAGACATGGTTCGCATGTCTCAAACTTTTCAAAAAACGAGTGAGTCCAAAGATCCATCAACATGGAGCTTCTTCATGCGTTTTATACCAATATGACTTACATGGCAGTGCCACAAGTAGGTGGTACTATCATTACTATCTTATATCTTTTGGCATGAACATGTGTATCACTATGATCGAGATTCAATAAACCATTCATTTTAGGTGCAAGACCATTGAAGGTATTATTCAAATAAACAGAGTAACCATTATTCTCCTGAAATGAATAACCGTATTGCGATAGACATAATCCAATCATGTCTATGCTCAACGCAAACACCAAATAACAATTATTTAGGTTTAACACCAATCTCGATGGTAGAGGGAGCAGGCGATGCTTGATCACATCAACCTTGGAAACACTTCCAACACACATCGTCATCTCACCTTTAGCTAGTCTCCGTTTATTCCATAGCTCTTTTATTTCGAGTTACTAACACTTAGCAACCGAACCGGTATCTTATTACCCTGGTGCTACTAGGAGTACTAGTAAAGTACACATTTAATACAATGTATATCCAATATACTTCTGTCAATCTTGCCAGCCTTCTCATCTACCAAGTATCTAGGGTAGTTCTGCTTCAGTGACTGTTCCCTCGTTACAGAAGCACTTAGTCTCGGGTTTGGGTTCAACCCTGGGTTTCTTCACTGGAGCAGCAACTGATTTGTCGTTTCATGAAGTACCCCTTCTTGCCCTTGCCCTTCTTGAAACTAGTGGTTTCACTAACCATCAACAATTGATGCTCCTTCTTGATTTCTACTTTCGCGGTGTCAAACATCGCGAATATTTCAAGGATCATCATATCTATCCCTGATATGTTATAGTTCATCATGAAGCTCTAGTAGCTTGGTGGCAATGTCTTTGGAGAAACATCACTATCTCATCTGGAAGATTAACTCCCACTTGATTCAAGCGATTGTTGTACCCAGACAATCTGAGTACAAGCTCAACGATTGAGCTTTTCTCCCTTAGTTTGTAGGCTAAGAAACTCGTCGTAGGTCTTATACCTCTTGACGTGGGCACGAGCCTAAAATCCCAATTTCAGCCCTCGGAACATCTCATATGTTCCGCGACGTTTCAAAAACGTCTTCGGTGCCTCAATTCTAAACCGTTTAACATTACTGAACTATCACGTAGTCATCAAAACGTGTATGTCAGATGTTTGCAACATCCACAGACGACGCTCAAGGTTCAGCACACCGAGCGGTGCATTAAGGACATAAGCCTTCTGCGCAGCAATGAGGACAGTCATCAGTTTACGGACCCAGTCTGCATAATTGCTACTATTAACTTTCAACTAAATTTTCTCTAGGAACATATCTAAAACAGTAGAACTAAAACGCGAGCTACGACATAAGTTGCAAAGACCTTTTGACTATGTTCAGGATAATTAAGTTCATCTAATCAACTCCCACTCAGATAGACATCCCTCTAGTCATCTAAGTGATACATGATCCGAGTCAACTAGGTCGTGTCCAATCATCACGTGAGACGGACTAGTCATCATCGGTGAACATCTTCATGTTGATCGTATCCACTATACGACTCATGTTCGACCTTTCGGTCTCTTGTGTTCCGAGGCCATGTCTGTACATGCTAGGCTCGTCAAGTCAACCTAAGTGTTTCGCGTGTGTAAATCTGGCTTACACCCGTTGTATGTGAATGTTAGAATCTATCACACCCGATCATCACGTGGTGCTTCAAAACAACAAACTTTCGCAACGGTGCACAGTTAGGGGGAACACTTTCTTGAAATTATTATGAGGGATCATCTTATTTACTACCGTCATTCTAAGCAAATAAGATGCATAAACATGATAAACATCACATGCAATCAAAAAGTGATATGATACGGCCAATATCATTTTACTCCTTCTGATCTCCATCTTCGGGGCTCCATGATAATCATCGTCACTGGTATGACACCATGATCTCCATCATCGTGTCTCCATGAAGTTGTCTTGCCAACTATTACTTCTACTACTATGGCTAACGGTTTAGCAATGAAGTAAAGTAATTACATGGCGTTATTCCGTGACACGCAGGTCATACAATAAATAAAGACAACTCCTATGGCTCCTGCCGGTTGTCATACTCATCGATATGCAAGTCGTGATTCCTATTACAAGAACATGATCAATCTCATACATCACATATCATTCATCACATTCTTTTGGCCATATCACATCACATATCATTCATCACATTCTTTTGGCCATATCACATCACATATCATTCATCACATTCTTTTGGTCATATCACATCACATAGCATACCCTGCAAAAACAAGTTAGACGTCCTCTAATTGTTGTTTCCATGTTTTACGTGGCTGCTATGGGTTTCTAGCAAGAACGTTTCTTACCTACGCAAAAGCCACAGCGTGATATGCCAATTGCTATTTACCCTTCATAAGGACCCTTTTCATCGAATCCGATCCGACTAAAGTGGGAGAGACTGGCATCCACTAGCCACCTTATGCAACAAGTGCATGTCAGCCGGTGGAACCTGTCTCACGTAAGTGTACGTGTAAGGTCGGTCCGGGCCGCTTCATCCCACAATACCGTCGAAACAAGATAGGACTAGTAACGGTAAGCATATTGAACAAAATCAACGCCCACAACAACTTGTGTTCTACTCGTGCATAGAATCTATGCAATAGACCTAGCTCATGATGCCACTATTGGTGAACGTAGCAGAAATTCAAAATTTTCCTACGAGTCACCAAGATCTATCTATGGAGAGACTAGCAACGAGAGAGAGGAGTGCATCTACATACCCTTGTAGATCGCGAGCGGAAGCGTTCAAGAGGTTGAGGGAGTCGTACTCGTTGTGATCCAAATCACCGAAGATCCTAGTGCCGAACGGACGGCACCTCCGTGTTCAACACACGTGCAGCCCGGTGACGTCTCCCATGCCTTGATCCAGTAAGGAGAGAGGGAGAGGTTGGAGAAGACTTCATCCAGCAACAGCACAACGGCGTGGTGGTGATGGAGGAGCGTGGCACTCCAGCAGGGCTTCGCCAAGCACCGCAAGAGACGAGGAGGGAGAGAGGTAGGGTTGCGCCTTGGGAGAGTTCATCTCATGTGTTTTGCAGCCCCAATACCTCAAGTATATATATGGGAAGGGGAGGGGATGCGCCCCCATATAGGGTTCCCTCCCTAGGGTTGGCGGCAGCACCCAAAACCCATCTAGGGTGCGGCCAAGGGGGGGGAAGAGAGGGGGCGCCCTAGGGTGGGGCTTAAGGCCCATATGGACCTAGGGTTTTGCACCCTCCCACTCTCCCTGCGCCTTGGGCCTTGGTGGGGGGCGCACTAGCCCACCTGGGGCTGGTACCCTCCCACACTTGGCCTACGCAGCCCTCTGGGGCCGGTGGCCCCACCTGGTGGACCCCTGGGACCCTCCCGGTGGTCCCGGTACGTTACCGATAGCACCCGAAACCTTTCCGGTGACCAAAACAGGACTTCCCATATATAAATCTTTACCTCCGGACCATTCCGGAACTCCTCGTGATGTCCGGGATCTCATCCGGGACTCCGGACAACATACGGTAACCACGTATATCTATTCCCTATAACCCTAGCATCATCAAACCTTAAGTGTGTAGACCCTACGGGTTAGGGAACCATGCAGACATGACCGAGACAACTCTCCGGTCTATAACCAACAGCGGGATCTGGATACCCATCTTGGCTCCCACATGTTCCACGATGATCTCATCGGATGAACCATGATGTCAAGGATTCAATCAATCCCGTATACAATTCCCTTTGTCTACCGGTATAGTACTTGCCCGAGATTCGATCATCGGTATCCCGATACCTTGTTCAATCTCGTTACCGGCAAGTCTCTTTACTCGTTCCATAACACATCATCCCGAGATCAACTCCTTGATCACATTGTGCACATTATGATGATGTCCTACCGAGTGGGTCCAGAGATACCTCTCCGTCACACGTAGTGAAAAATCCCAGTCTCGATTCGTACCAACCCAACAGACACTTTCGGAGATACCCGTAGTGCACCTTTATAGCCACCCAGTTACGTTGTAATGTTTCGCACAACCAAAGCATTCTTACGGTGTCCGGGAGTTGCACAATCTCATGGTCTAAGGAAAAGATACTTGACATTTAGAAAATCTTTAGCATACGAACTACATAATCTTGTGCTAGGCTTAGGATTGGGTCTTGTCCATCACATCATTCTCCTAATGATGTGATCCCGTTATCAATGACATCCAATGTCCATGGTCAGGAAACCATGACCATCTGTTGATCAACGAGCTAGTCAACTAGAGGCTCACTAGGGACATGTTGTGGTCTATGTATTCACACATGTATTGCGGTTTCCGGTCAATACAATTATAGCATGAATAGTAGACAATTATCATGAACAAAGAAATACAATAATAACCATATTATTATTGCCTCTAGGGCATATTTCCAACACCTCATGCCAACGAGATGGCGAAGGAAATAGTAGACAAATGTGAAGGTTTTCAGTTTTACTCCAACATGTCCCATAAGCCCGCATCAGCTCTGAAGACTATTCCACACGTCTGGCCTTTCGCTATCTGGGGATTGGACATGGTTGGACCTCTGAGGACCGGCAGGAGTGGGTTTACCCATGTGCTGGTAGCAGTCAACAAATTTACCAAATGGATCAAAGCCAAGCCCATTAAAAACCTTGAAGCGAGTACGGCTGTGAGTTTCATCCGAGAATTAATATTCAGATATGATGTTCCGCACAGCATCATCACGGATAATGGGTCGAACTTCGATTCTGATAAGTTCAGAGCCTTTTGTGCTTCCCAAGGCACGAGGGTCGATTACGCTTCAGTCGCCCATCCTCATTCGAATGGGCAGGCTGAAAGAGCAAATGGATTGATTCTCAAAGGACTGAAACCCCAATTGATGCGCGACCTCAAGCATGCAGCAGGTGCCTGGGTCGATGAACTTCCATCAGTACTTTGGGGATTAAGGACAACTCCTAATCGGTCGACTGGAAGAACTCCATTCTTCTTAGTCTATGGAGTTGAAGCCGTACTCCCGAGCGATCTGCTCCACAATGCACCCCGAGTCGAGCTCTTCTCGGAAGCAGAAGCAGAACAGGCTCGGCAAGATGCAGTCGACCTCCTGGAAGAAGAAAGAGAGATGGCCTTGATCCAGTCGACCATTTATCAACAAGACCTGCGTCGATTCCATGCCAGAAACGTAAGCGGTCGGGCATTTCAGGAAGGGGACTTGGTTCTTCGAGTGGACCAGCAGAAACCACACAAGCTCGCTCCTGCTTGGGAGGGCCCCTTTGTAATCACCAAAGTGCTCCACAACGGAGCATATCGTCTTTTCAACGTTGAGCACAATAAAGATGAGCCACGCGCCTGGAATGCGGATCTGCTTTGCCCTTTTTACTCTTAAGCATTCAGACTGTTGAGATGTAATAAGAAATACCTTTTAGTTTGATTATCAAAGACATGATTTTACAGTCTTCCAAATGATTGTTGTTCATTTTTTACATGTTCTAAAATCCCCCAGTGGGTGCCTTAGCTGCGAATCCGTTTCGCCTAAGTTGACAAGAAAAATCCTACCGAGTGGTGAGTCAGCCTCTCACTCGGGGGCTTAGCTGCAGTCCAGTACTCACCTAAGTGTTAAAAAATCCTACCGAGTGGTGAGCCAGCCTCTCACTCGGGGGCTTAGTTGCAGTACAGTACTCGCCTAAGTGTTAAAAAATCCTACCGAGTGGTGAGCCAGCCTCTCACTCGGGGGCTTAGCTGCAGTCCAGTACTCGCCTAAGTTTTAAAAAATCGTACCGAGTGGTGAGCCAGCCTCTCACTCGGGGGCTTAGCTGCAGTCCAGTACTCGCCTAAGTGTTAAAAAATCCTACCGAGTGGTGAGACAGCCTCTCACTCAGGGGCTTAGCTGCAGTCTAGTACTCGCCTAAGTGTTAAAAAATCCTACCGAGTGGTGAGCCAGCCTCTCACTCAGGAGGCTTAGCTGCAGTCCAGTACTCGCCTAAGTGTTAAAAAATCCTACCGAGTGGCGAACAATCCTCTCACTTGGAGGCTTAGCTGCAGTCCAGTACTCGCCTAAGTTCAAAAGATCCTACTGAACGGTACGAGTCGACCATGACCCTTCCCCCCGGGGCTGCACCGTCAAGTAGAAGGATGAGATTGTGTGCACTGCTTAGCTGCAGTCTAGTACTCGCCTAAGTATAAAAAAATCATACCGAGTGGCGAGCATTCCTCTCACTTGGGGGCTTAGTTGCAGTCCAGTACTCGCCTAAGTATAAAAATTCCTACCGAGTGGCGAGCAGTCCTGTCACTCGGGGGCTTAGCTGTAGTCCAGTACTCGCCTAAGTATGAAAAATCCTACCGAGTGGCGAGCCAGCCTCTCACTCGGGGGCTTAGCTGCAGTCCAGTACTTGCCTAAGTGTTAAAAATCCTACTGAGTGGCGAGCAGTCCTCTCACTCGAGGGCTTAGCTGCAGTCCAGTACTCGCCTAAGTATAAAAAATCCTACCGAGTGGCAAGCAGTCCTCTCACTCGGGGGCTTAGCTGCAGTCCAGTACTCACCTAAGTATAAAAAATCCTACCGAGTGTCCAGCCAGCCTCTCACTCGGGGGGCTTAGTTGCAGTCCAGTACTCGCCTAAGTGTTAAAAATCCTACCGAGTGGCGAGCAGTCCTCTCACTCGGGGGCTTAGCTGCAGTCCAGTACTCGCCTAAGTATAAAAAATCCTACCGAGTGGCGAGCAGTCCTCTCACTCAGAGGCTTAGCTGCAGTCCAATACTCGCCTAAGTTGGAAAGATCCTACTGAACGGTATGGGTCGACCACGACCCTTCCCCCCGGGGCTGCACCATCAAAAAGAAGGACGAGATTGTGCGCACTGCTTAGCTGCAGTCTAGTGCTTGCTAAATTTGAAAAACCCAGCCGAGTGGAACGGGTCGACCACGACCCCTCCCCCAGGGGTTGCACCGTCAAGAAGAAGGACGAGATTGTACGCACTGCCGAGGCAAACTGACGCCAGGGTGAGCTGCTTTCAGGGATGTCAAGACCATTGCTGAATGCCTCGCTGATGAGCTAATCAGTGCCGCGAAAATGTTCATCCAACAGCTAGGGCCAAGGCGAACTGCTTCCAGGAATGTCAAGACCATTGCCGAATGCCTCGCTGATAAGATGATCAATACCGCTCAAGGCTCGTCCAATAGGTCGACTGCGGCCTCTTCCTTGGAAGCTGCATCGAGAGTACAAACACTAATCTGAGTGAAGAGCAAGTCCCGCTCGAAGACAAACACAACATATTCAAAGATAAGCCAAGTTTAGATAAACCCAAAGGTTTCTAACAGCGAATTAAAAGTACTTGGGTGTCAGGCCCGAAGGAGTTTCAATGATTACAAATCCACTCGGCATTCCGAGGCAAATAAGGGTGATGCATAATGTTTTTTCAATCACTCGGCGGGAGAAGGGCTGGCTGGATCGCAGAAGCTGTCAAGGTCAATGCTATCCGCAATGCGAGTGGCAGCCTCAAGGAAGGTGTCCATGAAGGACTAGAAAGTGTGCTTCTTAGTATTCGCAACCTTGATAACCGCCAACTTGTCTTCCCTGGCGTCCTTGCAGTGCACTCGAACCAGTGACAGGGCGATGTCAG
Source organism: Triticum aestivum (assembly GCF_018294505.1). NCBI lineage: Eukaryota > Viridiplantae > Streptophyta > Magnoliopsida > Poales > Poaceae > Triticum > Triticum aestivum. The sequence continues at coordinate 25,995,747 of NC_057795.1, read as the reverse complement.
TGCCACAGCGAGCGGATGACTTCTTTCACTCCTGCACTCGACCAGGAATCTGATTGAGTCGAGTCATCAGTGACTCGAGGTCTTGAGAAATTTCCTCCTGAGGCTAGAGTTCAGCGTCCACTCGGGTCATCGCAGCCTTCAGTCGAGCCAGATAGGCAACGGCGCCGTCCAAGAGTGATTTCAACCGCAGCAAATCCATCGCAACATCATCCTTCACAGGACAATTGATGGGGTCGAGACCTGTCTCGACCCGCCCAGTTTCAGCTTCAAAATCCTGGAAAAGTTTTGTCCCATCACGAAAAATAGTGAGTCGACAATATTACTACATACTTCAATCGACGACAACTGACCAGTCGAGCGGCTGTACCTTCAAGCTTCAGAACCAGTGTTGCGGCAAGTTGTCCTAGATAGGACTCTAACTTGCCTGTCTTGGCTCTGAGGCATCCAACTTCAGTGGTCAGGTTCTCCTTGTCCTTCTTCACTTGCTCGACTTCTCGATTGGCTTCCGAGATGGCGGTCTTCAACTTCGCGTTCTCCTCTTCCAACTTGCCGACCGAAGCCAGCTTCTCGTCCGCAAGCGTTGTCTTCTCACGTGCTTCCTTCTAAGCAGCAGCAAGATCCTGGTCCTTCTTCTCCAAAGCTTCCTTCATTTTCTCTAAAGGAACAACACTCTTCAGACGAGCCTAAAGTTGACGGTTTTCACTATGCACATCTGCTTGTGTGAAGTCACTCGGTTCAAAGAGACTGGAAGAAAAAGCAGTGAAAGATGTGAGTTACTAAGTGGCAAAGAGTCGATTGGTTACCTCCCATGATGGTCGTCTCTTCTTGAGCAGTCTTGAGGTTCTTCTTTGCGAGTTCAAGACCAAGTTCAACGCTGATATGCTTCTTCTTTAACTTAGACAATCGAGCTCCAAAATTACAAGACCTCTGCAGTCAGCGAGAGAGATATGTCAGTCGACAGAAATAAGAGACAATGACAGTGATAAGTTACTCTAAGACTACTGCCGAATCAAATATTCAACAGTAGTCTCAGGGACTACACCCAGTGGGTGCACTTAGCGTGCCCCCACTGGTTCAGATCAACACTTGGCAGGGTCTGCCTAGCGCGAGAAAAAAAGGATTCTAAGACCTCAGTCGACTGCCAGCAGTCGACCGTGGTCTCGGGGATTACACCTAGTGGGTGCACTTAGCGTGCCCCCACTGATCCGGACAGACCACTAAGACTCATCACGAGTCGAGTGAAGTGGAGGATTTCCTAAACTCTAAACACAGGCACACCCCAGTGGGTGATCGGATATAAAACAGCATTCAAAAAATTCAGTCGGAGTTCGCTGACCTGAACATTGGTCTGTAGGGATGTGCTGGCGTTATAAGCCACCTGACTGGCCTCGTGCATCACCTTCACCTACTCCATGACAAGGTTCACCTGGCGAAGAGCCTCCCTGGCAGCACTTGGCGAATCATCTGGGGTCTGATATGCAGCGAAGAGTGATGGCTCCAAGGGAGCCAAAGCAGCTACTGGGTCAAACGACTGGAGTTGCACTGGAGCTGCAGTAACCGGAGCAGTCGACCCCGATGGACGATCAGTCGTCGGCGGGCTGGCGAATGTGACATTGGTCCGAACCGGACCTCCGGAATGCTCGACCACCGCCTCAAGCGCCGGCGTCGACTGAGGGACTTGAACTTCAAGTTTTCTCCTGCTCGAGCCTCCACCTCTCCTCCTCCTCTCCTCTAGAGGCACTCCCTCTTCTTCATCATCAGGAAGCACGATGACCTCTCACGGAATTGTAGAGAGAGAGAAACATCGTAATATGTATGCAAAGACAGTCGGAATAAAGAACATGCCTTGTCGGGCTGATTGTCGTCACTGAAGGGGATGACTCGCCTAGCTCCTCTGGGGTTGTCCTGGTTGCCTATGATGCCCTTCAACCACACGACCACAGTCTTGGGTGGCACTTCCTCTGGATGAACCCGAGCGGTGTCGTCGGACCCGGAGTACAGCCACATGGGATGGTCACGGGCCTGAAGAGGCTGGATGCGTCGACTAAGGAATACTTCCAATAGGTGCAGGCCAGTGACACCCTCGTTAATCAGTTGGACCACTTTCTCAACCAACATCTTCATCTCCATGTTCTTAGCAGCAGTCACCTTCAGTGGAGAAGGGGTCTGGACACGGTCGAAAGTGAAGTGGGGAAGGTCAGTCGACTGACCTGGAGTTGGAACATCCTGGCAATAGAACCAGGTCGACTGCCAACCCCTAATCGATTCAGGAAGAGTCATAGCAGGGAAAGAACTCCTATGCCTCTTTTGGATACCCAAACCCCCACACATCTGGATGACATGGGTCTTTCAGTCACTCGCTTTCGCTTTCTTCACCGACTGGGAACGGATGGTAAAGATATGTTTGAAAAGGCCCTAGTGCGTCGACACCCCAAAAAGTTTTCACACATCAACACGAATGCGGCAAGGTACATGATGGTATTGGGAGAAAAATGGTGGAGTTGGGCACCGAAGAAGTTCAGGAAGCCCCGGAAGAAGGGGTGCGGAGGGAGCAAAAAACCCCGGTCGACGTGGGTGGCAAGCAGTACACACTCACCAGGTCGAGGTTGCGGCTCCGTCTCCCCCTCAGGTGGCCTTGCTGCACCCTTGGCGATCAGCCCGGACTCCTCCAGTTCGTCAAGATCTTCTTGCCGGATCGAAGACCGGATCCAATCGCCCTGGATCCAGCCTGGCGGCAGCCCCACACGTGACGATGACCCGCGGTTATGCTTCTTACCTTTGGCCGCCCCTGTCGCCTTCTTCGCGTGCTCCAGCGCTGCCGTCTTGTCCTTTACCATGGCGGCGGAGCGGCAGCGTCGAGAGCAGAAGAACTGGATGCGGTGGAGAAGCAAAGGAAGAAGAAAGAGAAGCAGGCGTGCACAGTGCGGACGCCTTGGCCCCGTTGCCTTATAAAAGGTTGCTTCCAAGTGGCTCACGCGTGGGACCAGGCGATCCTGTCAAATCCCGCAACAGTCACGCGCAACGTACGTGGCGAAAAAGGCGGCACGGAAATCGAGGCACTACTATTTATCCGCCCCGCTTACTTCGGCATGCCCCGTCCCGTGCACTTCCCCGAAATTTCATATCCCGTGAAATCCGAGATACCCTGCGATCAATCGCGCCAAAGATTCTGCACCCCAAGACAGCACTCGACAGATGATGCCACAAGTTCAGTCGACAACTTTCTGAATGGATCAAGGCGACTGAATCAACGCTGAAGTACCAACGTGAGTCTTCCATCCTGCGAAAAACACTCGCGAGGTGCAAAGTTCAGAACAAGTTCAACTTCAACCTACTTTTCACTCGAACCTTAATCCATTCGGGGGCTACTGATGAGGATACAGACCTGGGATAGGGTCATAGGCCTGACCTATAAGTCCTACACAAGGTCACTACCCTAGAAGGTAAGAAGTCCAAGAGGCAACGAAGGACCCCCAGTCAAAGGTGTCGAGTGCAATCCACTCGACCAATCATATCACTCGGATACCCCTCCTACTTGTTGTCACTCGACCATACAAGGAACCACTCGACCTACCGAAGATCAGGAGTCACTCAGCATTACCACGGTCGGGCGTTCACTTCGTAGTCTTTAAGGTCATTAATAGCACTTAAGATTGGCATTATCAATAATGCCCCTACTTTATGTACATTAAGCCCCTTGTAATGGAGGATGGTTGGGGTCCTGGCGCACTCTATATAAGCCACGCCCCTCCTCTAGGACAAGGGTTCGCACCCCTTGTAATACCAAACACATATAATCCAGTCGACCGACTCCGGGCACCGAGACGTAGGGCTATTACTTCCTCCGAGAAGGGCCTGAACTCGTAAATCTTGTGTGTACACCTTCACCATAGCTGAGATCTTGCCTCTCCATACCTACCCCCCTTTCTACTGTCAGCCTTAGAACCACGACACTAGTCACTTGTGTGGCAAACATTTCCTAGGAGGAGGATGGCAGACGAACGCATTTTTCTCGCAGTTTTAGTTGCAACACAAGATCGAACATTCACAGTTCAGGGAATGTTATCACGCGAACGTGCCCAGTTTTTCTTTTCTTCCTATATATAAAAAAGTATGCTACTTGGTGTCGGCTTAGTCAACAAACGATATTGCCAACCTTGACCGTTGGACTGACATTCAACGTCTGTTATGTTTCTTCAGTCTCTTCTTCCTCGAGCCGCCAAAGCTAAACCAGCGCCGGCGGATCGCCTGCTCCCGTCTCCCACGGCTAGCTGTGCTGCCGCGCACGCATCGTGGCCACATCGCACCCTAAAACTCTGCGCATCTTCCCCGGCTCCTGTTCGTTTCCGTCTGAGACCTCATCATCGTCCTCCGCCTTTGTTCGCTCGCTGTGGCGCCGCCCTCCGGTGTTGTCAACATGGTCAACAACCGAGAGGAATAAGGAGATGACTGTGCATGCTGAGGATGACAGTAGGGACCCAGCAGCGCGCGCAATAATTTTGTCACAATTATCCTCGCCCTCGCTTAGCATGAAAGTAAAATGACATGCAGCTGCGTCTCCGGCCCGCCCAGGACGAAAAGCCCATTTTCCTCGCCCTCGCTTCTATCACGGTTTTTTCCATCATGGACGGTCCAAAGAATGTCATGCAGTTGCGTCTCCGGCTTGCCCGGGACGAAAAGCTCATTTTCTGTCATGATTTTTTGTCATTGAAGAAGGAGCTCACCACATCTATGATGATACCTAGTTTTGTCACAATTATCGTCATAGAAGTGTCATAAGTATGACAAAAAAAATCGTTTAATCCAAAATGTCACGGATGTGTCTTTTTTTTTGTAGTGATGGGTATTGACTTCTCATACCCATCCCGGCTTACTTGATGGGTATAAATTTTTTTTCCATTTATAATCCCATGGATAATTATTTTTCCCAAACCCTTACCTTAATAGGATTTTTACCCGTTGGTTTCACGGGTAGCGGATACCCCATGCATGTTGAGCGACCGCCCTGTCATCTGACTGGATGGGCTGTGTCCATATGACTCTAAGACTTGGCAGCTTCTCGAGTGGTCCGCTTAAACATTGACGACTTAGATCGTGGGCATTTCCTATTTGGGGCACCAAATAGTACCTTCACGACACACGGCGCCCGTATAACTCCCTTAGTATAAACTTAGTCTAAAGACATGACTGATTTAGCAGGAAAGTAATATCATGTCGATCGCCCACTAAACAGTATTACCGACACGACTGATTTAGCAGGAGGAAGCGAACAACTAGGGAGACCATACCGATTTTATTGATTTTTTTTCTAGATTTTCTTTCTATTTTTTGTTTTGTTTTTCCTAATTTTTTTATGTTATCTTCCCTTTCTTTTTATGAATTTGTGATCATTTTTTGAAATGATGAACCTTTTTAAAATTCGTGCACATTCGTCGAAATCAAAAACATTTTCAGAATTCTTGAGGTTTATAAAATCCGTGAAGATTTTATTGAGCATGTTTCACATTTAAACATAATTTCAAATTACGGAACATTATTCAAATTCGCAAACAATTGTAAATTCCTGAACAATTTATATTTCAATAATTTTTGCAGTCCTTAAATTCCAAATTGTGACCAATTTTTCAAAGTCATGAACAGTTTGAAAATTTGTGGAACTTTCTAAATTCATGAAAAAAAAATCTCGGACAATTTGAAAATTCTGAAACAATTCTCAAGTTCTTGAACATTTTGGGAAAAAAATCAAATTGATGAAATCACTTTCAAATCAATTATATTTTTCGGATTCATGAATTTTTCAAAACTTTGTGAACATTTTTTGAATTTGCTAATATGTTTTAAAAATAATGAAGTTTTTAAAAATTCATGATTTTTCCCTGCTTCTTTAATATTTTCAAATTAAAATAAAACCTTTCTGAAAAAAAACTTAAGTTAAAAAAAAAGAAAACAAATGTGTTTTCTCGCTCTCACTTATGGCTCAATCGGATAGGACAGGTACGAGAGCGCTCAGTAGCAAATGTGGTACACCGTGTTAAACAGAAGTGACGCTTCCTTAGGGCTTGCTTAACGCAAATGATGTATATCACTCAATGTGAGTGCTATCCTCACAATCACCTACAGTCATGTCTAGCGGGCCGGCCCATTTACCGGGAGCGTAAGAGAAGATTTTGTGAAACATTAGGAAGTTCCGCCCTATCTGGGAAGGTTCTAGAAGGTTTTCCCCATCCTTTTACTCTTGCTATCTTCTTTTAGTTTATCTACTTTTCTTTCCTTTCCTTTTTATATCTTTTTTTCTTATCCATTTTTACTTTCCTTTTCTTGTCCTTTTTCTAATTTGTGAACATTTTCGGTGCTCCACATAGATCTGCTATTTTTCATGAATAATTTTTGTGTGATATTTTTTTCAGAATCAGAAATATTTTTCTCATTTTTTGGTACATGCATACATTTTCTGAAAAAATGAACTGTTTTTGAATTTGCTAATGTAAATTGAATACAGGAACAATTTATGAAAACACACCTTATTTGAAATTCTGTCGGTTCTTTAATTTTCTGAATTAGTTTTGGAGATATGAACCTCGTTGAAAATCATGAAATTTTTTGAAATTCCAAAAAAAATTCGGAAAAATAATATTTTTAAAATATTATGAACAAAATATGAAAACGAGACTATTTTTGAAAGGTACCAAAAAAAATTTCAAATTTGCAGACATCTTTCTGAAATACAAAATACTTTTGAATTTTATAAAACAATTTTTTAAAAAGGAACATATTATGAAAATTCTGAATATTTTTTGAAAATTTAACCTTTTTAGATTTCTGAACTTTTTCAAAAAAGTAAATATATTTTTTAATTCTGAATATATATTTCAAATCCCTATAGTTAGGAAAACAAGAAAAAGGAAAAATAAAAATAAACCAAATAGAAAAGAATGATAAGAAAACATAAAAAAGAAAAAAAACACAATAATGCCAGAAAAACAGTTCATGAACCTTCTACAAGGTCCCTAGAACATGTAAAACCGAACTAGAACCTTTCAAAATGTTCCCAAAACCAGAACGACAAATCTCTTCTTAACATTAAAATTGGTCCGCCCATCCTATGCGAACGGTCAACAATGTGAAGCAGCGAGCGTTTCTCGGAAAAAAAAAGTGACACAGTAAGCGCCACATAGGATTCACGCATGAAGCTTTAGGGTTAGCTAGAGCTACACACAACGCAATTAACGCGAGAACAACTAATTTAGGGATATCTAGGGATACCTCTTGGGAGCCCCTCAAGGTTCACTTTGGGTGGGCTAAGAGCATGTCATTTGGCACGCTCTCAGACACCGTCACGTGCCGCTTGTTGGGCGCTTCTTCAGGATTTTTTTTATTTTTCTATACGCATTTCTTATTTTTATCTTTTTGGTTTTTGCATGGTTTTACAGAGATTTTGGAGAATCAAAAATTCAAACCAAGAACCGATCTCCCTCGGCCTTGCTAACTTCACCTCGTCGCTGCCGGCGATCTTCACGTGCTCATTGTCCTCCATCAATCTGCTTCGCGGTCGGCGGTTTTGGAATTGGATGGAAGTGGAGAGGAGCGGCAGGCGGCGGTGGAGGAGAGGAGCGGCGGTCGGCGGTTTTGGAATGGATGGAAGAGGAGAGAGGTGACATTGAATTTGGAATGCAAGAGGCGAGGAGCGGCTGCAGCGGTTGTGGATTGGACGAGAGGGGCGGCGCTCCTAATGACTAATTTACCCTTCAATTAAGAAGCGACCCCAACTAATGTTGAGTACTGACCTAATGTTGCGAAGTACTCCCTCCGTCCCAAAAAATTTGTCTTAGATTTGTCTAGATACGGATGTACCTAATACTAAAACGTGACTTGATGCATTCGTATTTGGATAAATCTAAGACAAGAATTTTGGGACGGAGAGAGTACTTTTAAGTTTTAAATACTTTCCTCACTACCTAGTACTATCTATTTATCTACCGTTGGATCGAGACGAACGGGCGGCTTATAAAAATGCCAACTACCCTAAAACATGTAATAACTTATAGCTGATATAGAGCATTAAGTTGATTGTGTTCTCGTTTGCACTTGTTATTGTTAATGAATGCAAATATTACAGACAGTAACCGGACATGAAAAGGTAAAGAATGGGCTGAGCTAACCATCAGAGGTCTCAGACAAGGCTAGCAAGTTGCAATTATATATGAGAAGCTCAGAAGCATGCTACGCCATAGATGTCTGCTGGAACCTTGCTGACAGCGAGCCCTGTGCTGTGCTGCGCTGTTGTCTCCCAAGGAACAGCGCTGGTCATTTCTAAAAGCATCTCCAACAGCCGCGCCAAACTAGCGCCGCGCCGCAAAAATGGATGTTTTAGCGCGCGTGCAACCGTTGTAGTTGCTTCAGCGGGCGCGCAAAAATAGCGCGCGGCATATGTTGTTCAGCGCGCTGGCCGAAACGATCGTGTGTCGCTTATTTGCTGCGCCCGTTCCCGCGCGCTGGACTCTCGCGCGCTTGCTCTCCCACTTTCACCCCCATCCAGCCGCGCCGCCGCCGCCGCCCGCGCCCCCCGGCGGCCGTTCCGGCGCTTCCCCCGCCTATCCCCGCGCCGCCGCGCTTCCGCCCCCCCCCCCACCCCCCTCCTAGTCCCGCCGGCCCTCGCGCGCGCCCGCTGTCCGTGGAACAACGCCCGAGCGCTCGCTGCCGCCCGCGCCCGCAAGGTGTTCGACAAAACGCCTACAAGGTATGTATTGCTCAAACTTCATGAATTTGGTGCATGTTTTTATTTGTAGTTTTTATAGTATAGTATTGAACATTATAGATGAGTTCGTCGTATGATTCTTCCGAAGAAGAATTTGATATGGAAGAGGAGGAGGATCTTGCAATGATCCTAGCTATGCATATCAATAAAAAACCGAAGCACGGTGGTTCGGTTATAGGTCGGCAGAAAATTTGGAGAGATGGGATTGATGCCCATAACAGATTGATGAGGCACTATTTTGTGGAGAATCCCACATACCCGGAGTCGTATTTTCGTCGCCGGTTTAGGATGAGTACCGACTTGTTCAGGCGCATTGCAGAGAAACTAGCGAGCCATGACCAGTTTTTTCAGCAAAGGAGGAATGCCGCCGGAGAGCTCGGGCATAGCACCTTTCAGAAGGTGACAGCCGCTTTGCGTATGTTGGCATATGGTATCCCGGATGATCTAGTTGATGATCACTTGGCTATGGATGAGAGCCAAGCCATCATGTGTGTCAAGCGCTTTGCAGTGGGAATTATGCAAGTGTTTGGCGAGGAGTATTTGAGATCTCCCAATGCTGAAGATGTCGCAAGGCTATTGGCGATGAACAAAGCTCGCGGCTTTTCTGGCATGCCTGGCTCAATAGATTGCATGCATTGGAGTTGGAAGAATTGTCCAAAGGCATGGCATGGGCAATTCCACAGCCAAAAAAAAGGGTTCCACTATAATCCTTGAAGCGGTGGCCGATCAGAAGACTTGGATTTGGCATGCATTCTTTGGAATGCACGGATCTTTGAATGACATCAATGTTGTCAACCAGTCACCATTGACGAATAAGATTGCAAATGGTGAGTTGCCACCAGTGCAGTTTGTAGCAAATGGCCGTACGTACAACTATGGCTACTATCTAGCGGATGGCATCTATTCAAAATGGCAAACCTTCGTGAAGCCGTTGAAAAAGCCGGAAGGTAAGAAAAATCTTGATTTCCACAATGCTCAGGCGGCGGCTAGAAAAGATGTGGAGAGAGCATTTGGGACTTTGCAAGCCCAATTTGTTATTGTGAGAGCACCGGCTAGATTTTGGGATCAAAAAATGCTTTGGTACATCATACACGCTTGTGTGATCATGCACAACATGATCATCGAGAATGAGCGTGGCCAAGATTTAGACTACTCACAGTATGAGCTCTTGGAACATCCCGTGCGAGTGCGACGGAGGGCTGAAAGGGTAGCCCGTTTTGTTGTCTCCTATCATGCTATTCGGCGTCCCGCAACGCACAATGAACTTCAGAAAGATCTGATTGAAGAGTGGTGGGCATGGCATGAACGACAAAGAGCATGATTTCTGCATTCGACATTGTATTGTTCATGAACTATTTGTTGTGTTTATTGCAGTATTTGTTGTACTGAACGATAAACTATTTGTTTGGGTTGTAGTGATAACGAAATTGAACTATTTATTGTTAATTTATTTTGTTTGTTTGATTATTTTTGCTTCTATTTAAAATGTATATGTGGTGGCAATGTGAGGTGAGAACCGAACCCAACAGTGGTAGTTCCTCCTCGAGTACTTCCCCATACACACATGGATGGTCCATGCGCTCCATGTTCGGACGTGACGCTCTTCATCACGGCCAGCTACCCATACCGCCATACGATTCCATTCTCCTGTGTGTCCAACGTGGAGTGGAACCACACGCCGGTATGGCAGCACGATGCTTGTGTTCGTGTAGGGTTTAATTGCGTGTAGGGTGCCCGTGACACGATCTATCTCTTCATCCAATATGTTTTAGAAAAATTCCTGATCTATTCATAATCTATCATGTCATGCATTACAAAGAACACAAGCAGAGACAGAAATTACAACCCGGCTATGGACCAGCCAGCGATGACTACAAGCACTGAAACGAGTCGAAAGCATGTCTTCGTCGTCGTCGCCTCTCCCTCACCGTAGGCGGGAAAACTTTATTATAGTGGACATCAGAGAAATGGTCATGCTAAGCTAAGGCACTGGCTGGTCAGCACAACAGAACAAAACAACAACCGTTGCCAACAAAGAGAAAAGTAGATCAGAAGGATCAAACTTGTAAATACACGGGCAAAGACGAAAGACTGCAGAATCAAAACAGGTCCACTAAAGAAGAACAAAGACCGGATCCAACCAAATCCACCCAAGACCAACATCAGCATATTGTAAAGATGGGGAGCGTTTCATTGTGAAAATCGTACTCCAAAAAGAAGAGAGGGGTTGCACTAAGCCAGGCAAGTGAACACTAAAAGGTATGATTGCGCCACTAGAGCATATTTAAAGACATTATAACCGAGCACTATTCCAGCCCTCTCAAACCATCAACCTTTTTGGCCGTTGGATCTTTAGTTGATAATTTCGGCCGTCAGATTAGCGTTTCAACTTTTTCTGGCCGTCAGATCTTCGTTTCAGCGCCGATGTACCGCAACCTGGGCCGCCTGTCCTAATGGGCCGCTACTCGTGGTCTTTTCTGAACGCCTGTCATTGATCCACCCGGTCGCGAACCCTCCTGAGAAAAAAAAATTGCTCAGCGGACAGAAACTGCTCGGTCGCTGCGAGAGAAAGGAGAAGGGGGATCCGCCGGTGCGCGAGAAAGGAGAAGGGGATCCGCCGCTGCGCGAGAGGTGAGAGGCCGATGCAGGGATGGATCGATCGGTCATGGCACCCTATCTGTCCGGCGGCGGGTGATGTTGCCGACGCCCATCTCTTTTTCTCCCACGATAGCTCGCTCACCTCAACCCTCTCTCTCGCAGGCCGGCGGCGAACCAACGACTCTGGGTCATGTTGCCACCATCACATGTAAGCCCCATCTCCGCACGCACCCATCTCCCCCCCCCCCCTACTGGATTCAACTCATCTGCTATATGATTACATCACATTGCAGGAGAGGTCTTCCGTGTGGTGATATGTTCGTGTGTGTTTGCTATGGAACTGGTCAGTGGTTGAGCCCTAGATTTGAGCTCTTCTCCCAAAATACTACATGGATTGCTTCTTCATTAGGATGTGCGTCATCTTTAATCTACCATATTTTCCCTTACCATTACCTTCTCCATTGGTTCAGTCTGACTCGTCCAAATCTGTTTTTATTTTGCTACAGGTTATGGTATATCGGTTTGGGGATTATTGGAGGTTGGATCTAGATTATTTTTCCGGAAGCGGAATTCATGAGCTGACTATTTAAAATGGTTGCTGATCAAGTAGTTAACATGCATTAGGGAAAATGGAGGACTATCTAAATGAAGATGAGTTCCTTGTCCAGTGTATTGTAGTCTCTAGGAGAGCGGCAAGGAAGATACATCCCTTGAGCTATTATGCTCTTTGCAGTGCTATAAAAGCAGTTCGAAATCAGTTGAACCAAATCAAAATGCATTAGACAAATCAACAGAGAATGGATATGATATGCATGGTTCTTGAATCATGGTAAGTGGCATATGTTCCCTATACATTTATGTTAATTTTGAATCAACCAGAGTGGCATACCCAATAATATAGAGTCCCCAAGCCTTCTTTACTTCCTTCTTTTATCAATCTGTGTCCTCGTCGTGTCATATATTCGAAAGACTTCTTAGCCATAGTAGTAGTTTTCTGTTCTAAATTATGTATTGTATACCATTACTTGGTCCTTGCTGATGTACAACAGGATTTAGTCCTTGTATGCAATTGTTGGCAGTTTTGCATCTTTACTCTCATAATGTAAAAATATAAGACTAGAAAAAACTAATCATTTTGTGTAAGTGGATCCCTTTATGTTTTTATTGAACTAATAAAAATTATCTGCAATATGTGAGTAAGTTTATATAGATCTAATTTATATGTTTTGTGTGCCGACATATTTACATATATTCATGTCATTCTATTGTCAAAATGAAAGGGACCAGCAGCGCGCGCTAACGATGATCTAGCATTATAGATGAGAAACGACGCAGAGTTTGTCGATCGAGAGCGTTGCACTGTCTGGTGAGCGACCGTCACTACCGCGTTGGGTTAGCGACTAATTAACCCACCTCAGGCAGACTTCATCTTTTGTCCTGGCATGAGACGTGACGCCACCCCAGATATCTTTTTCCACGTGGTGGTTAGTACTAATACATCATTACTCCCTCCTTCCAATATAGTGTATCCTCGATTTTCACTTTTTATCTTTGACCATAAATTTAACCAACGAGACCGACTGCGACGGAATCAAAAATTATACTGCGGTGAGATCAAAAGTTTATACCAATGAATCCGTATTCAAAAAAGTTTTCAACTATATAATTTTTTATTCCGTCGCAGTCGGTCTCGTTGGTTAAATGTATGGTCTAGGTTCTCGTTCATTAAATGTATGGTCAAAGTTGAACCTAGAGAAGCACGGTATATTTTAAGATGAAGGGAGTACGAAAGTGGGATAAGCAAGTTCCAGAGATATTTTTCTTGAAGTGGTTAGTGATAGAACAGGCTTGTCACTAGGAGTAGTATAAAATTACAGGATAATAAAGCAAGTTCCAAAGATATTTCTGCCCGCCTCGTGCTTCGTCACACCAAGCACTAGGAAGTCATATCGCCTGACGTGGACACGTTTCCAGCTGGTGCCGTGTGATGTCCCCGTCAAACGAAAGCTTGTCTCCTCTGAAATTTCACTCCCGTCCACAGTCCCATACCCACACCAACGCCTTGCTCTCTTTCGTGCAGCAGGTGCTGTTCATCCATTTTTGCCACTTGAATACTTGTAAAATTGCATCTTCCACTGATGATTTACTACCTCCATCCTGATTTATTTGTTGGTCCCCTTTATAATTTATACTAAATTTTGATCAAAGATTCGACTGACGAAATGTTAGTGCATGCAAACAAAAAACTTATCGTTGGATTTCATGCACATTTTGTTAGGTAACTTATGGTCAAAATTTGGCACGGAAATAAATGAGGACAAAAAATGCAGGATGGATAGACCGAGAGAGTAGATGGTGATTTGCAACACGTACACAGGAAACATTACAACATGCAGTAGCCCGGATAGTGACAGATCAAGTGGCACCGCAGCAGAAGCCAGAGTCATGGCGATCCAAGAACCGGACCACCCTGCCACGGCGCTCCAATTAAACAACAGGCATCAAGAACAACTTCAACGAAGCGATCCATTTTGTTCGACACAAAAATCGGCCCAACGCACCGACCCAAACGGACGCGCGTTCGCTTGACTTCCGCCTGCCGACTCATTTCCGGCCCATTTTTGAGCCGGATTTGCATCAGCGCGGACGCAAGGCGGACGCGCGCGCGCCTTCTCCTTCCCTCGGGCCTACTGGTTGGTGGCAGCCTTCACCATTTTCCTCCGTCCCCCAAAATAAACCTTCCCGCCCCACCCCCGCATGGACGACGACCTCGACGCCGCCGCCGGCCTCGCCTTCCTCGCCACGTCTGCCATGCCGACCGCCCCCTCCGGCAAAGGCAAGCCTTGCGCCCCACGCAAGACCGCCGCGCCCAAGCCGAAGAAGGCGCTGACGCCCGAACAGCGGGCAAGGGAGTCGGCCAGGAGGAAGGATCGGAGGCACGCAGCGGACGCGAGGGATGAAGCTATCGTGGTGGCCGCCGTCGCCGCCGCCGCGCAGCAGGAGGTCACCAACGCCCGCCTCGCTGCAGCAACAAGGGAGGCGCTCTATATGCTAGGTTAAACCCTATCCAGCACGGCCTCGTCAACGCCGCCGTGGCCGCGGCCAGCACCGGCTCATCTGCATTCCCTCGGATGGTGCTGCCCGACTCGCCTCGCGCGTCGGCTTGCACCCCGATGCCCCGCTTCCATGTTTACCCGCAGGCCTCCCGCCTCTCCGGGGATAGCGTGGTCGCGCCTTCCACGCCCGCGCCCGCGCCCATCGACCTCAACGCCATACTGGTGGCTGGTGGCTCGTCATAGGCGCGAGGAAACACGTGCAGCAGATGCCAGCCGACGTACTTCCGGCGCACGCAACCTGTTCGACGGAATGCCGGCCGCTGGCGACGAGGACTACATGCAGAACATGATCTTCGAGGGTGGTGCGCAAGTCGTTGGCTACGATCTCGACGAGGCACAAAGCCAGGACGGCCGAGGGGCGTTCACGCCGTCCGCTAGCTACAATGAAGATCAGGCGGCCTTCATGCGTGATCAGGTCGGCCTGGACCTGGACGGCTTCCCTCTCGACCACGAGTTTTCGGAGGACTACGGGCAAGACGAAGAGGATGAGTGTGACATCGAAGGGGAGCCTTTGTTCGAGGACGAGCTCGCCAACCAATCCGTCGGGGTGAAGCTGAAGCGCAAGAGCAAGCGGACCAAGGATACACGACGGCCGAGGACAAGCTTTTTTGCGAGTGTTGGAGAGACATTGGGCAAGACCCCAAGACGGGCGCTGAACAAAAGCATTCAACTTTTTTGATTCGTGTCCACCATGAGTTCCATGAGCGCAAGAAGTTTCCGCCGTACCAAATAGTAAGCACGTGCGGGTGGGTGTCCATTTCGAAGCGATGGAGGGTGATCCAATAAGAGCGGAACAAGTTGTGTGCCACTCTTGAGAGCGTCAAGGCCCGCCCCGTGAGCGGCATTGGCATGCAAGACATGGTATGCTAGCAAGCCACCCTCTTTTGTGTCATCAAGTTTATGCTTGTGTGTTCGTTTGCATACCATTTACCAATATGCTTGGATGAAATATATTTGTAGGCATTTCAAGCTTTGGAGGTATTTAAGGTCCAACACAATGGCAAGTGCTTCAACCTCTCCCATTGCTTTAAGTTCATCAAAGACGAGGAGAAGTTCAAGGCGTAATATGCCCTCCTCAAGTCGCGTGGGGGGAAGCAAGCCGTGGAGGAGGTTGGGGACGGCTAGAAGGCTCGGCCGCGGGGGAAGACTAACTCCAAGGACGACAAGCGGGATGCGGCGTCGATCGCCTTGATCGCAACCGTGGAGGGCATGATGACCAAGAAGGACTCAATAGAGGAGAAGCGCCGGCAAGACAAGGAAGAGCAAATGAACGCCTTCTTGGAGATCCAAAGGAGGAGGCTTGAGATGGACGCGGAGAAGCAAGCCAAGATGCTTGAGATGGAGGCGGAGAAGCAAGCGAAGATGCTAGAGATCAAGGCCGCCAATGCCAAGACCAAGGCGAAAGAAGTGGCTCTCGCGAGCATGGTGGCCTGGGTGGAGATCATGCAGGTGGATCTCAACACTGTGTCGCCAAGGAGGAGGCCGTGGCTCGAGAAGATGCAGGCCGACATGCTCAAGTTCGATGACGAGTGATCTACGGCGGCGACAGTTCGCTGGTTCTTCCTCTTGGCTGATTCGGCGTCAGCTCCGACTGAGTCTTCTTCGGCGGCTTCTTTTTCTTCGCTAAGGGGCGGGCGGCCGGTGGTGGGTCGCGGGGATTGGCATCGTCGGTCATGGTGGATGGAGAAAGGGGGGGGGGGGAGGGTTTTGAAGGAAAGGGAGGGAAAGTGGCTGCACTGTGCCACCGACGGGCGGGCTAGGGGAGAACAAGGGCGCATGCCCGGCCTGTTCGGCCGCACACTCGGCTCAAATTTGGGCTAGAAAAATGGTCGAAAACGGACCGTCGTCCGTTTGCGGCTGTGCGTTGAAAGGTCTCCTTTGTCTGTTTACCCTCAAGCGGACGCGGACGGACCATTTGAAGTCGTGCGTTCGAGTTAGACTTATTGGTCCAACCATACTATGCGCGCCAATCTCGGACGTCTCCATTCTCCTGTATGACGTAAATGGGGAGTGTTTCGATACATTTTGCAAAGGTTCGTTGCGAACACCATGCTCCAAAAAGAAGAGCAAACGACGAAGGGTTTGTCTATCGGGAGCGCTGCAATGTCCGGTGAGCGACCGTCACTACCGCGTTGGGTCAGCAGCTAATTAACCCACCTCATCACCTCAGGGGCAGGCTTCATGTCTTGTCCTGGCGATATTTTTCCCATGTGGTGGTTAGTGCTAATACACCACAACCAAAGCAAGTTCCAGAGACAGACGGGATAAAATTACTACAGGATAACAAGCAAGTTCCAAGGATATTTTTACTTTCCTCGTGCATCGTCTCATGATATAAGAGCGTTCTTGACACTGACGCTAGTGTAAGAAACACTCTTATATTATGAAATGGAACGGAGGGAGTAGTAAAATTGAGCGACATTTGAAGATACAGTTGCAACACGGACAAAGGAAACATTACAGCAAGCAGTCACGGATCAAAGTGGCAGTCTACAATGCCATCAACTCATCTAGGCAGCACCGCAGCAGCAGCAGCAGCAGCCAAAGTCAGTCATGGCGATCCATCCAAGGACAGGACCGGGCCACCCTGCCGCCGCGCTGCCATTAAACAAGAGGCATTAAGGTCCAAAAATGGCCGTGATCCAACGCACGCACAGGACAGCGGGGGGACAGCGCCCACATGCCATGGCATGGCCGCGGCAGGCCAGATTCAGAGATCATTGAACCGTGAAGCAGCAGCAGCAGTCAGATCAGATGCCGGCATCATTCGCCAACACCAGGCTCCATGATGATGAACAGCTCCCCTCATCTCATCTCATCACAGAGCTCAGCCTATATGCATTTCCGAAAGATTGGCCGGCCGGCGACTCCAAAAATACAGGGCACACAAACAAAAGGATGGGTGGAAATGGAGGGTGCTTATTTGGTTCCTACCTAGAGCTTCCATGGATTTTTTTCCTTTTTCTCTTCTCTTCTCATCATCTGGGGTTTTCAGAGGCTGTGGAGGTCCGAAATCTGTGTGTTCTGCCTCGGTCACGGATCGTGCTCGGGCTTGTCCATGGCAGCGCTGTCGCTCTCGGCCATCCGGCTCGAGCCGCGGGCGATCTTGGAGATGGCCGAGGACAGCCCCTTGAAGCTGCTGCTGCCCTCACTGAGGTTGTGGGAGCGCCGGGACCGCCGGTGCGCGAGCTGCGGGGAGGCTGGCCTGTCGGGGTCGCCGCCGTCTGCTGTCTGTGCACGGGCCACCACCAGCCGTGAGATGCTGCCGCGGCAGAACGGGCAGGCCGGCGAGGGCATTGTCAGGGTCGCCGGGTTGGGCTTGTTGTGGCAGCACAGCGCCAGCGTGCAGGGCGCGCACATCTGGTGCCCGCAGTCCTGCACCTCGATGGTGCACGCCTGGTCGAAGCAGATGCAGCACAGCTCCGTGTCGCTCACCTGCGCAGCACAAATGAGGATGCATCATCATCAGCCTCACTAGCCCGAAATGAAGTGAGAACAGATCATCTAAGTAATGTGTTGTGTAAATCAAGAACCGGATGATACCTCCGAGAACATGTCGTCGTCGATGTGATCATCATCGTACACCAAAGGGGACTGCGGCGAGCACTTTGCGTCCTTCAGGATCTTCTTCTCCCTCTCCCTGTTGGCTTCCATCAGGGCCGCTTCCAGCAGAGCCTTGGCTTCCGGGTCGAGCTCGCTGATGAACTTGAGCGGGGAAGGCCACACCATAGGCTCTGCCGACGAAGGGTTCAGCAATGCCGCGCATGCCCCGTGGTTGCGCTTATGTGCCACCACATAGGGGATTCTCCTGGTGGGACAACAACATTTGTCATAAGATTTCAGCAGGACGACTATGAGCAAGTCATTAAGAGAGCACATCAAAATTTGTTGATAGTGGCATAGTGAACTTTCCAAATGTGGATTCAGCAAATGCACAGTAAGTTCATTTGTTAATTGGCTAGTTGAGTTCTACTTGCTGATTACCAACAGAGCACCTAAAAACTGTGCTGCTATATACACCAACAATGTGAAAGGCAGACCCATGGCAGGGAGGATCTAGTTCTCACCCGGCAGAGTCCCTTTGGAGCCGATCAGCTCCCCAGGCAAGCAGCTTCCGGATGCAATCCAAGTCCCCGCTGCGAGCGGCCAAATGCAGCGACGTGCTACCAGGGAAGCTGCAACAAGAACACATCAAGATCAGCATTTTGCATAACCAAATTCAGCTGAAACCCAAAATGACAGGGCAACATTACCCGTATGATCCGGTCAATGCCGACACGATGGCGCCGTTCTCCAGCAGCACCTGCACGCAGCCCGGCCGGCCCTGCCTGGCGGCGAGGTGCAGCGGCGTGGCGCCGTGGTCGTCCCTGACGTTGACGAACCGGGCGAACCCCCTGCGAAGCTTCGACAGCGGCAGGTGAGCAGTCTTGCCAACTACTGTAGTAACAACCGATCCGGCGAGATCTATGGAGCCAAGGAATGGAGCGGGGTCTCACCATGAGCCGGCCACCGGCGTGGTCCGCGCCGTGGAGAGGATGGCGTCCAGGCAGTCGACGTGGCCGTAGTAGGCCGCGTGGTGGAGGCAGGTCCGCGCGTGCACCGAGTCGAACATCAAGATCTGGTAACAAACGCGCACAGAAATAATTAAGCTCATTCAGTGCGGGATAATGAGGCTGCAGATCTCTTGTTTTGCTCACGTTTGCGCCGGCCTGGAGGAGCTTGAGCACGCAGCCGATCTTGCCGTGCATGGCGGCGAGCATCAGGGGGGTCTGGAGGACAAGACAGAGAGAGAAACAGGTGAGATTTTGAAGGAGCTTGTTGGGGGAGAAGGAAAAATAAAAAGAGGGGAGATTTTGAAGTGGGATCTCGCACCTGCTTGTGCCGATCCACGGCGTCCGGCTGCGCCCCGCGATCCAGGAACATGGAGAGCGCCTGCGAGGAGGAAGAAAGCTCAGAGAACAGTAGAAATTCAAGGGGATCCAATGATCCATGGCTGCGGCTGGTGGGGGGGAGCTGCCGTCGGACGCTCGACGGACGGACCTCGAGGCGGCCATTGGCGGCGGCGATGTGGAGCGGGGAGAGGCGGTCGTAGAGGGTGGCGCGGCGGGCGAGGGAGGCGTCGGCGGCGAGGAGCGCGCCCAGGGCGTCGAGGTCCCCGAGCTGCGCCGCGCGGAAGAAGTCGTGCTCGTCGCCGGTGCGCGCGCAGCTCACCCCGTGCCCCATGGCCTCCTCCCTCCTCCTCCTCCTGCGGCGATGCGGCGGTGAGGGTGGTGGAGGCGGCGGCGGCGGGGGAGGCTCCGGCCAAAGCTCCTCCCGCCGCCGGCGAAGTGGGTGGGTGGGCGGGGCGCCGGGGACACTGCGGAGTGGGAATGGGGAAAGAGAGGCGCGGACTCTTTACGCCCTTTTATTATCGGGCGCTTCTCTCTCCTCTCTAATTTTCATTTTTCTTTTTGTTTGAAAGGAAAAGAGAGGGAAATATCCCGTGATTTCACTCAAGCCGGTCGTTGGGATCGACCCGTCATGTGACCAGCAAACAAATTTTAATCTTCTTGTGATTAAATCAGTGCACCAGGATTTAAGTCTTAGCACCGGCAATGGTGCTCGCATTTACTGCATTTATTTCAGGCTTTCTGCCAATGTCGTTCAGTGGGAGAAGACAATCCCGTCAGCCGCGAGGTGCGTGAGGTGACTTCGTCAATCTCAAGATGTTGTGTAGTACGTTCAGGGTCCGAAGAAAATGAGTATATGTGCATGTATGTGGGCATCTATGATTGTACTAAGTTAAGAAGAACATTTACATATGTTTTCATTAAAACAAAACGAGTGTGATGACAAGAGTTGCAAAGCTAATAAAGGCATCGCCAACGCAGATCACCAAACGATATGATCAAATGTCTATAGACATAGTTTGCAGGTAGCCCAATTATCCAATTGTGTTCCTCAAATTTGCACCATGGGCTATGACTGCCAGATGGCCAGGCAAGTCAATAGGAGAAAAGGATATCGACTATGAGAGATATGGTCTAGCTGACAGTGGACCAAAAGGACTGTCCGGGCTCTCTCCCAGAGTCCTCCAATTTGTAGACGCGGATTTTTGAATGTTCAGACCTGTCCATGAACATTTATTAAACATAGTACAATTGCATATGCTCAAATACACACATACAAACACTAGTGTTGGAGTCATAAAAGTGTCCGCGTATATTTGAGGAAAGATTTGGTGCCCTAACACCATCTTCCAAATCAACATGGCACCCACCGGGTTCGGATGCAGGTAATGCCATTCCAAACCCTCACCCGTTTCAATATTTTTCGCTCATATCCGTACCCTTACCCGCGCCCTTGGTTTCATATTATTCCTATACCCATTACTGGTTGGGTGCGGGTAATACCCGCGGTTATAAATACGCATCTCGCCCACCTCGACTAATTCACTCGCGGGCACCCCGGGAATCTGCCCCCTTGAAGGTGGCTGGAGGCGTAGGGCATGGGGATAGGCGAAGGCTTCGGCGCCGTAGAACCACTCCCATATGCGACATCTTCTTGAAATTCCTCCCCATCTACCAGAGTTACAAGGAGGAGGTCATCCGTACTGGAGGAAGCCTCCTCAACGTCCTCTTAGTCGTTCTCCATGTGCTTGTCGACTAGAGGCATGGAGTGTGGCACAGCGGGAAGAAGGTATCCCAACCATCTGGCGGTAGGCGCGTGGAGGGGGCGATGAGTAGAGAGTTGCAAGAGGAGATGTCATGGTTGCGCGGAGGAAAACATGTGGAATAAGGAGACGAGGAGATGAGGAAGACAACCCATTGCGTCATTGTAGCCTGCACGCAGGCATGCAACTGCGACGGCCTGGAGGGGGTAGCCTATGACGCCCACCTAGGGTTCCAGTGAGAGCGAGATGGGGGAGGTGGGGTTTGTGTGGTGTGACAGCGCGCGATGGGTAAGGGGAGGGAATTTTGGGTTGAGGTTCGCAGCTGGATTAGACTAGGGTAAGCGGCTAGGGATTATTCCTTCTTAGTGAATGGCACATGATACCTACCGGTTACGGTTATGCAGGAACAAGATATGGGTATTGCCTTCCCGCATCCCGTCCCAGGTTACCCAATGTATACGATTTTTTTCTCATTTATGAACTCATAGGTATTGATTTTTTTTTTCAAACTCGGTTTTATCCATCGGCTTTATGAGTAGCCGGTCCCTATTGCGATGTTGACTTCTGAAGCATCTAACTACTAACTTTTGAGCGCTGCTATACACACGATATACTAGCGCCCGACACGTGAACGATCCTACATGGCAGCTTCACAGTGAGCGTGTAACCAGGAGATTTGGACGTGATTCGCACTGTCGTCCGCCGATCGTGTGGAATCTATCGTCCGTGAAGAGACCATCAAGGTTCATTCCATTACTAATAAAAAAGAAAATAGTATCATCATTCATGTTGACATAAAAGGTGTGTATTTGTAACTAGTTGAGAAACCGCTTATATTATTCAGTCTTTCTGCGGCGTCCTGGCTCCGGGGCGGCGTCCTGGCTCGCGGTGGAGGAGGTCTCCGGCGCGAGGCTCGGGATCTGGTCGCGAAGCTGGGCGCGCCGTTGCGAGCGGCGGTCGCGGTCGTGGCGCCCGTGCGGGCCCGATCTGGATCCTCGCGAGCTGCGGCCGGCGCGGACGGTGGTGTTGGGTTCGAGGGAGGCTCGGCCCCCTGCTGCTCGTCGTGGAGGGGCCCTTGCTGCGTTCTCCTGCTTGGTGTCGTGGTGGTGCCGGCTGGTGTTTCGGCTGACGAGGCGGCGGATCTGGCTGCTCGTCTGGCGAGTTGGGGTGGGGTGGCGGCCCCCCCTCCCTGCTCGGGTTTCCTCTCTGGCTGTGCAGCGTGCGGCGGCCGCGCGGTGGAGGTCTTCGGTTGCCGGGGCGGCGGCCCCGGATGTGGTGGTGGCGGCGGCTACGGCCCGGGAGGTGGTGCGTGTCTAGTTGCGGTGGATCGAGGGATCCCGCGGCCGGAGTGAGGTTGCTCTCAGCAGGGGTGGTGGTTAGTAGGCGGTGGTCGGTGGCGGATGGTGGACGGCGCAACTCCAAGAGAAATCCTTGCTCCGGTCTCCGTCGGAGCCGGTGACGGCGGTGCCCAAGGGTACCGTGATCTTTCTTGGAAGCGTCATCGTGGAGGTGCTCCTGCTTCTCCCCACGGCTTTGGCTCCGGAGGGAAACCTCAGATCCGCTGGATCGAGAGATGGAGGCGTCTTCGCGTCTTTCTCCTCCTTGGGGGCATCGTCTCGGAGCAGGCTACGACTGGGAGACCGGTGGATGGCGGCATCTTCGCCGCGGGGGTTGCGGCATCTTCGCCGCATGGTTTGCGGCATCTTCGCCGCGTAGTTTGCTGAGGCAGCCTTTTCGGGGGCGCTGATTTCTGTTTGGCAACGATGATGGCGTCGAGAGGAGCTTTGGTCGCGGCTCGGGCTTCGGTAGTCGGATCTTCCCGGCGTGTCCGAGGTGCTCTTTAGGGCACGGTCGGCGCAAGTCCTGCATATTTCCCTTGTGATGATCGTCGTCAGAGTCGGAGCTGTCGGTTGTTCGCGCGTGTGGCCTGCTGTTGGCATGTGATGTCATGGTTTCTGTGCAGCTGTTTGCGGGTCGGCTTCGACGATGAAGGTCTACGGTGAAGTCGGAGTCGCCCGTTCGGAGGTAGCCGGTGATGACGATGACGCTTGCGACTGCTCGACGGATGTCTTTCCCTCTTTGTAGCTCTGTGATCCCATGTCGGTGGCCAGGTTGGCCGGTGGTACCCACTTTATGTGGGTTGGTTGTATCGGTTTTAGCCCGGTTTTCCGTCAATTAACCAGGCAATTCTCACTCCTTTTTAATCAATGAAAATGGCAAGTCTTTTGCCTTGTTTCAAGAAAAAAGTCTTTCTGCCCATTTTTTTTAGTGATTTCTTTATAAAAAGTTCTATGCGATTCCTTTTCCACGAAGTAAATCTATCAGAAAACGAAGTCTTCTCTTATTCTGATTGCCTTCTCTTGGAAGTCTCCCCTATAATCTTTCGGTGATATACTCTGGCAGCATAATCCACCACTGAGATTATATGCCAAGTTGCTAACTATATTAAGTAGGAGTGACCAAAAAATTGCAGAGGTTATATATGGTATCAAGTAGCTATTATGGACACGTTCATTTATTCTTTTCCTTTTCAAATCTACTCCTTTTTTGTGATAAAATATAAACAGGTGCACAGCCCTTTTCTAATTTATATCAGCTGAAATAAGGAAAAGCGTTTGTCCGTAAGCGTTGACAAAATGCAAAAAAAAGGATTGTCAAAAACAAAAAGATTGTCAATAGAAAATTGCAGGGAAAAAGTATCGTCAAAAGGTGAAGTGTAATCTCCAAAAATGTCATAGTGATAATTGAAGATTCTCGCAAAAAAAAATGGTGATAATTGAAGAGCAACGGAGGCAATCATGCAATTTACTGGGTGTGGCGTGAAACGATTTTATTGGACGTATTTGTGTGGGGTTTGGTATGGTTTGGTTTGGTGTTGGTGGGTGCAAATCATTGCAAGTGTTGTTCTACAAATGGGGTGGGTGCAAGCTTTGCGTAGGTGGATGACTCTGCTCCGTTTTTTGGTGCAGTATCATGCACGGTTCATGCATGGCTCAAATGGAAAGAAAGCTAGTGCTTGTAAGTGTCGGTGTTGGATCCTTTCCGATTCTATCCCGCCTACTTTTGTCAGAAATATAAACAAAAGATATACTCCTTTATTGATTTTTATTAACCTTTTCTATTACTCTATTATTAGGTCAACAAATATCTTGTGTATAGTACTCCATTAATAAAGAAAGAAAGGATCCTAATATCTCTGGAACGTTCTCCAGAGGAGGTTCCCAAACGAAACATGAGGAAGCCAAAATATCCTTGGAACTTGCTTATCATGTACTGTCACTAATCACTTGGAGGAAAAATATCTGTGGAACTTGCTTATCCTACTTCCGTAGTGGTGTATTAGCACTAACCACCACATGGAAAAAATATCGCCAAGACAGGACAAGATGAAGTCTGCCCCTGAGGTGAGGTGGGTTAATTAGTTGCTGACCCAACGCGTTAGTGACGGGCGCTCACCAGACATTGCAGCGCTCCCAATCGACAAACCCTGCGTCGTTTGCTCTTCTTTTTGGAGCACGGTGTTCACAACGAACCCTTGCAAAATGCATCGAAACACTGCCCATCTTCACATCGCAATAGGCCGGTGCTGATTTTCAGTGGATTTGGTTGGATCCAGCCATACATGAGAATGGAAACGTATGGCGCCGGCGGTATGGGTAGCAGGCCGTGATGGAGAACGTCACGTCCGAGCTTGGCGCGCATGGTTGGACCAATAAGTCCAATTCCAAACACACGAACTTAAATAGTCTGCTCGCATCCGTCTGAAGGTAAACGAACAAAATAGGCCTTTCAACGCGCAGCCGCAAATAGACGACGGTCTGTTTTCGATCCATTCCTAGCCCAAGTTTGAGCCGAGTTTGCGGATGGGTGGGACACACGCCCTTGTTCTCCCCTAGCCCGCCTGTTGGTGGCACAGCACAGCCACTTTCCCTCCCTTTCCTCCAAAACCCTCCCCCCCCCCCCCCTTTCTCCATCCACCATGACCGACGATGCCAATCCCGACGACCCACCACCAGCCGCCTGCCCCTTTGCGAAGAAAAAGAAGCCGCCGAAGAAGACTCGGTCGGAGCTGACGCCGAATCGTCCAAGAGGAGGAACCGGCGAACTATCGCGGCAGAGAAGAAGGCCGCCGCCGAGTACGCTATCGACTGCTCCCTCAGGCGTGCCTTGCAGCACCAGGCCGACGTCGACGACAAGGAGTCGATTGTATCCAAGGCGCACACCCTCCTCATGTTGAGTATGAGCCGCCCCACGCCGGCCAATCTCTCCCACGCTGCCATGGCCGCGGCCAGCACAGACTCCTCGGCCCATCGTCCACCGCAACACCGTTCCCCGAGCTCGTCCATCACACATGAGAGGCCGGATGTTCATGCTCTGCCGCTGCACGACCATGAGCAGACGCGGTTCTCCACGTCGCCGGACTGCGTGGTGGTCGATCCGGCCATGCCCGCGGGCATCATCGACCTCAACATCACGTCGAGGTACAATAGTGCTGGCTATAGTGAAGACGACGCATAAAGGAAGCAACCCCAGTCGTTTGCAGCGGCTCACATGGCCGGCGCCCGCGGGTTGTTCGACAAAATGCCACCGCCGATGCAGACGACGACGGGCGATGACCCTGACTACGCCTCATTCATGCATAATGTCATCTTTGAGGGCCGTGGTGAGACGTTCCACGTCCACGGCCAAGGGAAGCTTTCGATCCTGACGAGACCCAAAGCCAGGATGGTCGTGGTACCTATGATGACACTCAGTTCGCCAGCCATGATAATGGTGATGAGGATGACCATGGCAACTCGTGGCATGAAGATGATGACTTGTATTGTGAATATGAAGAAGAAGAGGTCGACATTTCCGCGGAGCCATTGTTGTTTATCGAAGAGCTCACCCAAAAGTCCGAAGCACAAAAGAGGAGGAAAAGCATTCGCATGGGATCATATCCCCAAGCTGAGGACACTCTATTTTGCGATAGTTGGAAGGAAATTGGCCAAGATCCAAAGGTGCCAAGCAAAAAGGATCCGTGTTTTGGACAAGAGTTCACAAGAACTTTCATGAGCGAAGAAAGTTTGCCCCCTAC
The DNA here is from genome assembly GCF_018294505.1 of Triticum aestivum. Classification (NCBI taxonomy): domain Eukaryota; kingdom Viridiplantae; phylum Streptophyta; class Magnoliopsida; order Poales; family Poaceae; genus Triticum; species Triticum aestivum. Next base: position 25,969,549 of record NC_057795.1, on the reverse strand, counting down.
CAATTCGCAAGCACCCGCGACATTAATTCAATCCAAAAGAGGTGGTGATTCATACAACAAGAATGCAACAAATATTGTGCCGCGCTCGAGAGTGTCAAAGCCCGTCTCATGAGCGGCCTAGGCCTTGGCTATTCGGTATGAACCTCTCGTTTTTAAATCATGTGTCCATTCATGTTAGCATGCCATTTAAGTTTCATGCATTGTGTGTCCTTTCATGTTACAATTGTGGCCGCATGTTCGATTGTGTAGGCATTCCAATCTTTGGAAGCTTTCAAGGCCCGACACAAAGACAATCCATTCACTCTCACACATTGTTGGGTCCTCATAAAAAATTGATCCAAGTTCAAAGAGCAATACAACGCTCTTCAGAAGAAGAGAGGACAGAAGGCGGCCGTGGATGAAGATGGAGACATGCTCAAGAGGCCGAGGGGCAAGACAAACTCAAAGGTCGGTGAGAAGCGTGATTCATCTTAGCTATGCAAGGAACTTTGGAGAACATGCTGAGCCAAAAGGAAATGCGGGAGGAGAGAACGAGCAAAGGTAAGGAGGAGAAAATGAAGATATACGTAGATCTTCAAATGAAGAAGCTTTACATGGAGGAGGCCATGAAGAGGAGGAAGCTTGACATCGAGGAGGCCGCTCAATGCAAGAAGTTGGAGATCAAGGCCACAAATGCCGAGACAAAAGCCAAGGAGGTGGCACTAGCATTGATGTGCGTTGACAAAAACCACATGTCACCGGAGAGGAAGACTTGGTTCACGAACCAGCAGAACAAGATGTTCGCCCGCGACGGCTTGAACTAGGTGAGACCTCGGCCACGATGACGGTCCATTTTGAAGGCTGGTTGGTGTGCCGGCCGCTGGCTTTGTTTCCGGCGCGAAAAACTTGTCCATTTTGATAGTTGGCTGGTGTGTAGGCCGATGGCTTTGTTGTCGGCGTCAAAATTGAGGTGACCAATCTATAGGGCGCTAGCTTTGTTGCCGGTCGGCATGATCTAGCTTGAACACGGCCACTTGCATGATCTAGCTGATGGGAATATGCCCTAGAGGCAATAATAAAGTTGTTATTATTTATATTTCCTTATTCATGATAAAGATTTATTATTCATGCTAGAATTGTATTGACCGGAAACTTAAATATATCTGTGAATACATAAACAAATACCAGTTCCCTAGTGAGCCTCTACTAGAATAGCTCGTTGATCAAAGATGGTTAAGGTTTCCTAACCATGGACATGAGTTGTCATTTGATAACGAGATCACATCATTAGGATAATGATGTGATGGACAAGACCCATATGTTAGCTTAGCATTTGATCATACAGTTTATTGCTACTGCTTTGTTGTATGTCAAATACATATTCCTTAGACCATGAGATCATGCAACTCTCGGATATCGGAGGAATGCCTTGTGTGCTATCAAACATCACAACGTAACTGGGTTATCATAAAATGCTCTACATTTATTTTCGAAGGTGTTTGTTGAGTTGGCATGGATTGAGATTGAGATTTGTCACTCCGAGTTCCGGAGATGTATCTCTGAGCCCTCTTGGTAATACACATCATAAGAAGTCTTGCAAGCAAATGACTAATGAGTTAGTTACGAGATGATGTATTACGGATCGAGTAAAGAGACTTGCCGGTAACGAGATTGAACTAGGTATAAAGATACCTACGATTGAATCTCGGTCAAGTAACATACCGACAAACGAAGGAAATTACGTATGTTGTCATAACGGTTCGACCGATAAAGATTTTTGAAAAATATGTAGGAGCCAATATGGGCATCCAAGTTCCGCTATTGGTTATTGACCGAAGAGGTGTCTCGGTCATGTCTAGATAGTTCTCGAACCCGTAGGGTCCGCACGCTTAAATGTTCGTTGACGATTTATAGTGTTATATGAGTTATATGATTTGGTGACCGAATGTTGTTCGGAGTCCCGAATGAGATCGTGGACATGACAGGGAGTCTCAAAATGGTCGAGAGGTAAAGATTGATATATAGGACAATGATATTCAGACACCAGAAAGGTTTCAGAGTGCACCGGATATTCATCGTATCACCGGAAGGGGTTCCGGGAGGCCCCGGGAGGTCTATGGGCCTAATGGGCCAAGGAGAGGCACACACCAGCCCACAGAGGGGCTGGCGCGCCCTCTCCCTGGCCGCCGGCCCTAGAAGAAGGAAATGGGGCACCACCTCCTCCTGCCTTTCCCCCGGGAGAAAGGAAAGGGGGAGGCGCCACCTCCTCCTGCCTTTCCCCCGGGAAAAAGGAAAGGGGGAGGCGCCACCCCCTCCTTCCTTTCCCTTGGCGCCAAAAGAAGGAAGGGGGGGGGGGGCTAGGGCAAGCCCAAGTAGGATTCGGACCTATTTGGGACGCCCCTTGGTCTCTCCCCTCTCCCTCCCACCTATATATATGAGGGTTGGGGGGGGGGGCGCCTAGCACAACACAAAGTTGTGTTAGCCGTGTGCGGCGCCCCCCTCCACCGTTTACACCCCCGATCATATTTTCGTAGTGCTTAGGCGAAGCCCTGCAGAGATCACTTCATCATCACCGTCACCACGTCGTCGTGCTGCCGAAACTCATCCATTACCTCGCCGTCTTGCTGGATTAATAAGGCGAAGGACGCTACCGAGCTGAACGTGTACTGAACGCGGAGGTGCCGTATGTTCGGTACTCGATCGGTTGGAACACGAAGAAGTTCGACTACATCAATCGTGTTATCTAATGCTTCTGCTTACGGTCTATGAGGATACGTAGACACACTCTTCCCTCGTTGCTATGCATCTCCATGGATAGATCATTGCGTGTGTGTAGAAATTTTTTGTTTTCCATGCAACGTTCCCCAACACTAGCTACGTCTTTTTTTGTTTGCATGCGCGGACAAGATGCGATAGAAATGCAGGCGCGCGATGGACGCACCATCACCATATCCAAAAATCCGGACGGACACAGCCCCATTACCATCCCTAATAGACAAAAAACAGATAAAACAGACGTCCGTTTAGGGTCATGCATTGGAGTTGACCTAAAGTACTAATACCGAGGAAGAACGACCACTGTTGGGTTCGGTTCTCACTGTGCCACCAACCAGCAATGCTTCCGCCGTGCATATCTGGTGATACCGGGCGTGACATGATCCCCTGATACCGGACTATATGGGCCGTTGGATCTGGATGGAAGGCACAGGATTGACATGGCTGAGTTTGCGTTGGAAAGAATGCAGAAAACACCCTGGGTAACTTCGTAATTCAGCAGTGAGGTGCACATCGGTTCGTTCTCTGCAACTGGTATGAACTGTTGACAGTTTCACGTGATCTGAGATGGATCTCTTCCGCTGCCGACGGCAGCCGCGGACCTCAATGTTTGTGCTGTGTCCATTGGCGGTCCTGGACCAGTCCCCGCGGCTTGTTCATCTGGAAGTACAACACATATGGGCGGAGGCGAGCTCTATTTGGTGAGTTCATCCTATGACGGTGTTCATGCACACAGGTTGTTTTCAGTTTTCAGAATATAAGATTGGTTTGTCATTTGTTCTCCACGATATATAGCCCTCAATGATCAGAAGCCTGGCATGAAAGACTCTGCAAAGGTGTTGATTTGCTAATGCCTTTTCAGTAGGAAATAAGTTGGAGCGCATGTAGACACACAAGAAGGTTCTTCTTTATTTGACTAATTCCTTTGGTGAATGATGGGCTACTTTTAGGCAGGGCTGGAGTGTTACAAACTCTTATGAGTGGCGTGGATAAAATTATAAACTCGTGGCCACATGTTGCAGTTGTATGCCAACAAATGAAAAAGTCAGAAAGAGTATGCAAATACAGCTCAACTAATGCCAGTTCTAGTTATAGAAAATTCATATCTCGCAATGTTGTCGTAGCAGATGGTAAAGCAGTTCGTAGCAAAGATATGCAGCAGTATTTTGGTCTTTGAAGAATTACAAGAAAGGTTGGTGCAACATGGACAAACTTCTTGTTTAGACACTGGTTACAACATCTCGCATCTAATCATGAAATTTAGCAGTGTTGTAATGTTGACCGCCGCTTTTTCTTCTAACATGTCTATCTGAATTATATACAAAGACAATCTTTCTTGTGAAGTGTCATAGAATGTTTGTTACATACAGTAGCTGAAAACCACATGTACAGCCTAGCGTGAGTGAGCATTTAAACTTTTACATCCAGTGATTTTCTGATGCTCTACTGAACTAAATGTACCCTGTCTTGCAAATGTATGTTCCCAATACTTGTCCGCATAGTGCTCATGACTATTGTATTACGAGTCCCTTGCTACAAGTCTTTCATGAGAAGTGGGCAATACAAACGGAAGGCAATATATACATTTACATCTGCTTGTACTTAAGTATGTAATTTAGGGAGGGTTAGTCTAAGCGGCATCTCTTCTTTGCATTCTAATGAATAAACCTATGCAAAAAAGAAATATTGTACTAGTATTTGCAGTGTCCTCCTAATGATAGGGTGTAAGCTTGATTAAGACATGTCTTTTGATTTGATACAGATTAGATCACTGCATTTGTGGCAGGACACCCAGCATGCGGTGTTCAGTACAGGGCCTATGAAAGTTTGAACGATGGGGGGTCTGGAGGAGAGATGTAGAAATCTGTCGTACGCGTAACCTTGCAAGCATAGACTGATTCTGGGGATCAGACTGCAAATGTACCAGGGGCACATGAAAATAGAGAAGTAAGTTGATCAAGTCCCTTCAACCCAGATCCAACGGACCATGTGCTTCCGGAGCAGTGTATCATGCGAACAGCCGTATCACTTGATATTTTCCCTGCTTGAGCCCATTCCTGCGAGTGTAATAGTTGGAGATGACCAGCTCGTCTTCACTGTTCCTTGGGAGAGAGCAGCGCAGCACAGGGCTCACTGTCAGCATACATCTATGGCGCAGCATGCTTCTCCATAATTGCAACTTGCTAGCCTTATTTCAGAACTCTGATGTTGGTTACATCCGCCTATTTTAGTTGTGAGGCTTGCTTCCTACATCCTCTCACAAACCGTACAAGAGTAGGATAGTCATTTGATTATAAGGTATACCCACCTTCGTATGTGACATGTACGTAGAGCCAGTACGCCCGTCTGAACCAATTTTCTTTTCCTTTTGTAACCTTCCAAAGATAGGCACAAGGGTAAATTAGGATTCAAATGCCCAACCTCTTGTTTACTTCCACCATCTATATAACCTAGTAACTTCTTGTATTCTTCTTGTTGTGCATCATCTCAGTATAGTTTTCTTCTTCTTTTGGTTTTGTTTGGCCTTTTTTTCCATCGATTTTATTCCTTTTATTTTTTTCTTTATTTCTTCATTGTACATATCCCATCAACTAGGATTGGAATTACGCTGGTAAAAACAAAAGGCGTCAGCAAGCTTGATGCAATGTTTTCAAGTTGCCTAAACTTTTATAGCACAAAAGCATTGAAACAACCCTGATCCCAAATGCATTGTTCTTCCAGAAAAGAATACATTTTTCCTCTCAGAAAAGGTTGCGAATACACACCACAGGGAGGGCAAGTGACATGGAAGGGCACTCACCATTGGGTGCCTTTTGCAGTTCAAGTATGCCTCACACCGACGGACTCCCTGGCGATGTTCAACGCCTTCTCTTGTGCACCTGCGTGAGTAAACCGCATTAGGCAAAGGGAAAAAGAGCAAATGGACTCAAATCAAACAAAGGGGCTTTGTGACGCACAATCAAGTGCCCAATCCCCGTTTCGGCGGTGCATACAACATCGTGCCCAGGGCCTCCGGGTCTCCATGTCGACCACTTCTTAGGAAGTACAAGAAGATAAGTTATGCGTGAACTCTAAAAAATCTTTGATATTCAAACCTAATAATTAGGGATACAATTAAGAGTTTTCATAGACAGGAGGGGGGGGGGGGGGGGGGGAATGGCCCCTTTTGGCGCCAATGAAACTCTGCCACTCAAATTACAGCTCTTGATATCTTCATTCGCATCTTCACTTTCATGCAGACTGGATGGGGCCTACTTTTGGTTAGAGACCAATGACAATACATATTTTACTCTTGCTTGACATGCCATTTTTCTATCCCAGGTCTAACTTCACCTCGGCCGACCTTCTTTGTTAGATTGCCCAAGCGATCAAGCCCGTCATCAAGAAAGTTGGGCTATGGGGATCAATGATGTCTCTCGCCCGGGTTTACCAGATCCTCATCGGACTCCTGGTGTTCACGCCCCAGCAGGATGCTCTTCAACCATGCCTTCACCAGAGGACTGCAAATCTCCCATATCCTCGGCGGCCACAAGTGGGCTAAGCCACCAGAAAGAATAGGTAGATCCAGGGCTAGCTCCTGCCAACTTTGTTCCGCCGCCCTGATTGTTCCTGTGATTCAAATTAGAGACCGGGTTGGAGTCCTTTTACAGTGCATCCGTCAATATGGACCATCCGTCGGAGCGGATTGGACGTTCCAGATCCAATGCAATACGTTGACGTCATGTGTATCTATCCTCAGTGGACCACTATTGTGGAGACAATCCACAACCCCGTCGAAGAGAAGAGGAAACGATTTTCCCAAGAGCAAGAGAGTGCTAGGAAGGACGTCGAGTGTGCCTTTGGTGTTCTGCAATTTCGATGGGGCATCGTTCAGTATCCTGCTAGGACTTGGAGCAGCAAGAAGTTGTGGGAAGTGATGACTGCTTGTATGATCATGCACAATATGATCGTAGAGGATGATCGTCCGAAACATATCTATGGTCAAGGGTTTCAGTTTCAGGGTGAGAATGTTGTGCCTGAGCATGAAGGAGCGACAACGTTTGCATAGTTCATCCAATTTCATCATGAAATGCGTGATTGGAAAATTCACATGCAGCTGCAATATAATTTGGTTGAATATATGCGGGCTCATGTTGACAATCAATAGATGTATCTTTTTTTTTCAAATGTATTTGAGGTAATTTAATTTTTATCGGATTGTAAAACTATGCTAAATTTATTTGGTTGTGAAACTATGCTTTATTTGGTTGTGAGAAATTATGCTATTTTTGTTTGCTTGTAAAACTATGAAAAATATGTGCATATTTGTTGAAAAATGGCGGCTAGCCGGCCACGTCGGCAAATATTGATCGGCGCGTTGGGCGGCTGGCCGTGATGGAGATAGTCGCGTCAGAGCTTGGAGCGCGCGGTCCATCCATCTCTGTATGGGGAAATACTCGATGAAGAACGACCACTGTTGAGTCTAGGCCATCAACCAGAAATGCTTCCCCCCTAGCTATACAGTCCACACCGACCACGTTCATCAGAGTTCGCAGCAGCAACTTCTTTTTCCATCAGGCTGCGTGGGTACCCAGCCCATTCCTGCAAGTGCAATAGTTGGAGGTGACCAGCTATTCACTGTTCCTTGAGAGAACAGCGCAGCACAGTGTTGGTGTGGGTACGGAACTGTGAACTTTTAGGCCTTATTTGGTTCATTGAAATATTGTAGGAATTGCAAAGGATATAAACTTTGTAGGAAAGATTCCTTTTAAGCCGTTTGGTTTATCGGAATTGATTTCTATTCCTATATAAGATAGAAATCAATCCTTCACGTTTCAAAGCAAAAAAAAACATTAGCCTAGACTCAATGAAAAAATTCCTATCCGATACATCAATTGACAGTATAGAAAAAAAATTCTTTAGAGCCAGTTGGTTTGTAGGAATAAAATTCTATTCCTACGGAGGAATTCTTTCTATCCTTCACATTTCATAGGAAAATGAACATTATCTTAAACTCAATGAAAAAAATCTTATGATGTAAACAAAAGGCATCTTCTTTCTTATTTCTGTTTACAGGATTTCAGATACATGCCATCTCATTTGCCACGACTTTCCTATTTCTATAATTTTCCTATTCTATTAACCAAAGGAGGCAGAAGGATACGGGCATGGGTCATGTTTCCTCTGTGTACACAGTCAGACAAGCGATGACTGTAGCTTTCATTTAACCAGACCAGGAGGACACGGGTACATCTCACATCACACGGCACGGGCTGGAACCGTGTTCACGTCGGGCGATCTGACCTCCTAGTGCTTCGTGTGACGAAACATGAGAAAGCAAAAATATCCTTGGAACTTGCTTATCCTGTACGGTCACGAACCACTTGGAGAAAAATATCTCTGGAACTTTGCTTATCCTACTTTCGTAGCGGTGTATTAGTACTAACCACGTGATAAAATAATCTGGGTGGTGTCACGTCCCATGACCCGCTAACTCCAACGCGTTGGTGACGGTCGCTCACCAGAAATTGCAACGCTCCCGATCGACTTAAAACTCTGCGTCGTTTTGCATCTCAGCTCTGTTCGCGCCATGATACTTTTTGGTGTGGCTGAGTGCAACCCCTCGCCTCTTTTTGAGGTACGATTTTCACAATGAACCTTTGCAAAATGCATCCAAACACTCCCCGACCTCACAATAGGTCGGTGCTGGCCTTTCGTGGATCCGATCTTTGTTCATTTCCGGCGGAGGATAAATCCAGATTCGGCAAGCCATCGTCTTCGTTGGGGCGTTTACGTGTTTGATTCTTTTGATCTATGGTTCTTTTCATTGGCGACGGTTGTTGTTTCGATGCATTGGTCCTTTGGTGTCTTAGCACCGCGACTTCTCAACTGTATACTACAAGAAGGTTTGCTCGGCTTCGGTTATGAAGGGGCTTTGATGGTGCCGCGCTTTTGGCTCGCTCACGTGCTTGTAGTTATCGCTAGGTGGTCCGTAGATCTAAGTATAATATTTGTTACTTCTGTTATTCTTTGTACTGTCATAACATATTATGAAATATTTTCTTTAAAAGAAGGACATAGATTGTTTTGCAAAGTGACCCCCAAATTTGCTCGTGCCACTGGCACTCTACTGCTTCGACGGATATGATCTAGAATTGGGCAAAGGCAGCCTCTTGGTCTCTCTGATGGAAGTGGATCCTCGAAGAGAGAAGTCAGGCAAGCCACGGTGTAAGTTAGGCCAACTTCATCGCGCGACTTCAAACGGACGTTCGGATTGTATCGAATCTGTTCCTTTGGACCGCCGATGGGTACGCCTGTGTCCGGCTGTGTCCATTGGGTCGTGCGTGCGCCCACCGCGCGGCCGCACCCCAAATCGTGTCTGGGGTGGACAGGATTAAAAATAATAATTAAATAACTAAAAAAACAAATAAACGCATTTAAAAAAGCATAAAACATATATATGGGTTGAGGTGCCTGCACCACCTCCTCACGCGGCGACGCCTCCCGCTCCGGAGTGGGGCACCAGTTCACGCCCAGGTCGGCGGCCATCTCCGACGCAGTGCACGACCGCTCGACGTGCGGATGATAGATGGGGCCGCCGCTCGTGCGCATTGATGTGGGCGGGTGGGAGGTAGGTGGCCGCCTGCCACGCGGCCCCGAAACGGACGAGGCGCGCGTCCGTTTGTTGTCCGCCGCGACCCAAACCCGGCGCAAGTTTGCGCTCGAAATGGGTCGGCCCGGACACAAAACCGACAGGGTGGGTCTGGGCCGTTGCGCGCTGGGCCGCCTCCTTTGTTCCTTTTGCCCCAAACGGACAGGGTCGGACAGGATGGGGTCGCGCCGTGGAGTTGGCCTTAGTATAAAACAGAGAAGAAAACTCAGAGTTACTGTTGTGAACAATGTATTTATCTACCTGTAGTAGGTACTGTATGCAGTTACTGTTGATATAAATAACTTACCAGACTTCTCTCCTTCAGGTTAGACGATGCCCGCAATCAAAGAAACCCGATAAAGATCATGCTACCATACCATCGTGTGGTTCCACTTCACGTTGGACAGGGAAAATGGAGACGGGTATGGTGTCTGGACAAAATACTCGAGGAAGAAGTGCCACTGTTGGGTTCGGTTTCTCACTGTGGCACCAACCAGCAGAGCTTCTGTTCCTTGGGTGCTCATCACAGTCCACACCGGCCGCTCATCACAGTTCGCAACACCTTTTTCTCTCAGGCTGCATGCGTGCGTGCATACCCAGCCCATTCTCCACTGTTCCTTGGGAGAGAACAGCGCAGCACAGGGCTCGCTGTCAGCATACATCCATGGCGCAGCATGCTTCTCCATATATAGTTGGAGCTTGCTAGCCCTGCTTGAGAACTCTGATGGCTAGCTCAGCCTACTGTTACTTTATCATGCCCGCTTACTGTCTAATGCAGGGCCGTACCTTTAAAATTTGGGGCCCGGTGCAAAATGAAAATTAGGCCCTATAATTCAAAAATATAAACTAAAATATTTTGTATAAATTATTACGATGCTACAGGTTTTTTCAGCGAATTCACATTTTATCTTAAAATGCAGATGTACCCAAAAAGAAAATATTAATGAAGTACCAGAAATAACAAAAATTATCAGAGTAGAAACTAATTAGAAGGGTGAAGGGTTAGAGAACATGAATTGCAGCTCATGGGATTGGATCGCTCGACTAAGACCCATGCGGTGAATGAGAAACAAACACAGAGAGGAAGAGACGTGAGGTTGGCCTGGATTTTAGGGTGAGTCCTTTCCATTTATTTCGCTCTTAAAAGCCCATTAGTACCTAATCTCTTGACCATATTAGTAGCAATACTAATCTGTGATTTTGGGGCCCACACCCCTTATCGTCGGGTGAGGTTCTCATTATCCTTTCCATCCTTGCAATCGATCGCATACGAAAATCAAGGTATATATAGTTACAAATAGTAATAGTGTAGAAGGTTTAGTCGACCGATCAAATATGCTATATTTGTGAATGAAATAATAAAGCAAATTGGATTTCTTTCGTCCGTCATGGCATTTTTCAGAAAAGTTTCTCTATTTCAGAGAATTCAACCCGCAGTCTTGTTTTAAGTCAAAACGAATCGTTTTTTCGTATTTTACACAAAAGTCCCTGTGTTTTTGAAATCAACCCGCCGTCCGGATTTAAGTCACACCCGAACCATTATTTTACGTTTTTCGAAAACCCCCCTGGCGTTTTAGGTAATTCATCCACGGATCATATTTAAGTCAAACAAATACTTTTTTAAATCATCCATATCTTTTAAACCGTAACTCCGATTTGAACATGTTATATATGAAATTTGATTAGAAAAATATGTAGAATATGAATATGAGATTGTTTTTACCTATTAAGTTTTTTAATATTATTTTGGAATATATTTAAATCAAACAAATGCTTTTCTAAATTATCCGTATCTTTTAAACCGTAACTTCGATTTTAACATATTATATATGAAATTTTATTATAAAAATGTGTGGAATCTAAATATGATGTTAATTTTACCTGTTAAATATTTTTAAATATTGTTTTGAAAGCAAACTTATAATTTCTAGCGCAAGATCCGTCTTTCTTTCGTTCCGGCGGCGATCCAGATTGCAAATAAACACCCCACTATAATCATATAGGCAAAAGAAAACATGAATAACTACACATGCATACCTCTGAAAAATGTCGCAGGGGAAAACAACAGATTTCTCATCGCGAGAATGAGAGAAAGCGAGAGAGAGGGGGGGGGGGGAGGGGGGCGAGGGAGGAGAGAGGGAGAGAGAGACGCCTTAGGATTAACCATATCCAAACATGTTTTTTGTTGTTTTGTGTGAACATCGAGGCCATCGTCGGCGAGGGTGAGAAGGAGGATAAGCAGCAACACAAATATGATGCCTCACAAATATAAAGAAGATGGACCTATTGAGTGATGGTTGTTGGGTTAAGAGTATGTGTTAGGTTTTTTTCCCGTTGCAACGCACGGGCTCTTTTGCTAGTATGCTATATTGAAATAGAGCTACACCGTAATTTTTAATATCACTAACACAACACACACTTTAATGCAATTATGTTCATACAACCAAACAATCCTGTTATCAGTAAATGTAACCAATAACACAACACCTGGGTGCCCCTACACCCTCTATGAACAGTGAATTTACCTGTAAGGGTTCCGATTCAAATGGAATTTTCCATGTTGTATCCGCAATGAGGCATCTGCTCAAAGATCTTATTTCTTTGACAGAAAGCCAACCAGCGGCCCAAAGTAACTGATAAGTTTGTTATTCAGCTTGACTCAAACACACTGTGTGTTACAATGTGTTCACTGGTGGAAAAACAGGCTTCCGTCCAGCCCCATAAGTCGCGAAGCTGTAGGAACCGCGACTAATGAGACCTTTAGTCGCGGTTCTGGAGGTGAACCGCGACCAAAGGCCTGGGCCCAGGGCGCTCGGTGGCCAGCTGGCGCACGTGAGGGTCTTTAGTCGCGGTTGGCCAGGACAACCGCGACTAAAGGCCTTCGGGCACCTTTAGTCACGGTTTGCCAGGCCAACCGCAACTAAAGCCCCTCCCCTATATATACCCATCCAGCAGCCAACACTTAGCCATTTGGAGCCATTCTCTTCACAAGTGGGTGTAGGTTTGCTTTTGGTTCCTCTTATGCACATAAGGTGTTTGATGAAATGCCCCAAGAGCATGAAACAAACATGACATGAAGTGTTGGAGCCACACTCCTCGATCGCGGTTAGCAACTTGATGAACCTTTGATGTGTCATTGATAAAATATGCATGTGTGTAGTTCATTGTTTAATTTATATTGTTTGTAGCTAGTTAGTTTAACAAATGCATGATGGTTAATTATATATTTTATATTATAATAATGCAGATGAATCGGCAATGGATGTACGGTAACCGACTCTCCGGCGAGTTCACTACGGGTTTGAAAGATTTCCTCGTAGTGGCTAATGCGAACAAGCAGGGGGGTTTTGTTATCTGTCCATGTGTTATCTGTAAGAATCAGAAGGGTTACTCTTCCTCAAGAGATGTTCACATGCATCTGCTTCGGCACGGTTTCATGCCAAGCTATAATTGTTGGACCAAGCATGGAGAAAGAGGGGTTATAATGGAAGAAGATGAAGAAGGGGATGATTTCATCGATGAAAGCTATCTTGCTCATTTCGGTGATACTTTCATGGAGGATGCTGAAGGTGAAGGGGAAGGTGAAGAAGAGGCACGTGATGATCCCGTTGATGATCTTGGTCGGACCATTGCTGATGCACGGAGACGCTGCGAAACTGAAAAGGAGAGGGAGAATTTGGATCGCATGTTAGAGGATCACAGAAAGGCGCTGTACCCCGGATGCGATGATGGTCTGAAAAAGCTGGGCTGCACACTGGATTTGCTGAAATGGAAGGCAGAGGCAGGTGTAGCTGACTCGGCATTTGAAAACTTGCTGAAAATGTTGAAGAATATGTTTCCAAAGGATAACGAGTTGCCCGCCAGTACGTACGAAGCAAAGAAGGTTGTCTGCCCTCTAGGTTTAGAGGTTCTGAAGATACATGCATGCATCAACGACTGCATCCTCTACCGCGGTGAATACGAGAATTTGAATGAATGCCCGGTATGCACTGCATTGCGTTATAAGATCAGAGGCGATGACCCTGGTGACGATGTTGAGGGCCAGAAACCCAGGAAGAGGGTTCCCGCCAAGGTGATGTGGTATGCTCCTATAATACCACGGTTGAAACGTCTGTTCAGGAACAAAGAGCATGCCAAGTTGTTGCGATGGCACAAAGAGGACCGTAAGTCGGACGGGGAGTTGAGACACACCGCAGATGGAACGCAATGGAGAAAGATCGACAGATGGTTCAAAGATTTTGCAGCTGACGCAAGGAACATAAGATTTGCTCTAAGTACAGATGGCATGAATCCTTTTGGCGAGCAGAGCTCCAGCCATAGCACCTGGCCCGTGACTCTATGCATCTACAACCTTCCTCCTTGGTTGTGCATGAAGCGGAAGTTCATTATGATGCCAGTGCTCATCCAAGGTCCGAAGCAACCCGGCAACGACATCGATGTGTACCTAAGGCCATTAGTTGATGAACTTTTACAGCTGTGGGGTGCTGTCCGTGTGTGGGATGAGCACAAACAAGAGGAATTTGACCTACGAGCGTTGCTTTTCGTAACCATCAACGATTGGCCTGCTCTTAGTAACCTTTCGGGACTGTCAAATAAGGGATACAATGCATGCACGCACTGCTTACATGAGACTGAAAGTGTACATTTGCCAAATTGTAAGAAGAACGTGTACCTTGGGCATCGTCGATTTCTTCCGAAAATTCATCCAGTAAGAAAGAAAGGCAAGCATTACAACGGCAAGGCAGATCACCGGCCGAAGCCTGCGGAACGCACTGGTGCTGAGGTATTTGATATGGTCAAGGATTTGAAAGTCATCTTTGGAAAGGGTCCTGGCGGACAATCAGTTCCGAAGGGAGCTAACGGGCACGCAGCCATGTGGAAGAAGAAATTTATATTCTGGGAGCTAGAATATTGGAAAGTCCTAGATGTCCGCTCTGCAATCGACGTGATGCACGTTACGAAGAATATTTGCGTGAACCTCCTAAGCTTCTTGGGCGTGTATGGGAAGACAAATGATACAAAGGAAGCACGGCAGGACCAGCAACGTTTGAAAGACCCTGATGACCGGCATCCGGAATGGTTTCAAGGTCGTGCCAGCTACGCTCTGACCAAAGAAGAGAAGGTCATCTTTTTTGAATGCCTGAGCAGTATGAAGGTCCCATCTGGATTCTCGTCCAATATAAAGGGAATAATAAACATGGCGGAGAAAAAGTTCCAAAACCTGAAGTCTCATGACTGCCACGTGCTTATGACGCAATTGCTTCCGATTGCTTTGAGGGGGCTCCTGCCGGAAAATGTTCGAGTAGCCATTGTGAAGCTATGTGCATTCCTCAATGCAATCTCTCAGAAGGTAATCAATCCAGAAGTTCTACCACGGTTACAGAACGATGTGATCCAATGTCTTGTCAGTTTCGAGTTGGTGTTCCCGCCATCCTTCTTCAATATTATGACGCACCTCCTGGTTCACCTAGTCGAAGAGATTTTCGTTCTCGGTCCTGTATTTCTACACAATATGTTCCCCTTCGAGAGGTTCATGGGAGTATTAAAGAAATATGTTCGTAACCGTGCTAGGCCAGAAGGAAGCATCGCCAAGGGCTATGGAAATGAGGAGGTAATTGAGTTTTGTGTTGACTTTGTTCCTGACCTTAAGCCGATTGGTCTTCCTCGATCGCGGCACGAGGGGAGACTAAGTGGAAAAGGCACGATCGGAAGGAAATCAACGATATGTATGGACGACCATTCTCTGACTGAAGCACACCACACTGTACTGACCAATTCCAGCTTGGTGGCTCCGTACTTTGAGAAACACAAGAATATTTTACGTTCTGACAACCCGGGGAAGCCTGAATCCTGGATTAGGAAGGCCCACATGGAGACTTTCGGCAGTTGGTTGAGAATACATTTAATGAATGACAATGATGTTGTAGATCAGCTGTACATGTTGGCCAAGACACCATCTTCGACTATAACGACTTTCCAAGGGTACGAGATAAATGGGAATACATTTTACACGATCGCCCAAGATAAAAAGAGCACCAACCAAAACAATGGTGTCCGCTTTGATGCAGCAACCGAGAATGGGCATCAGGTCACATATTATGGTTACATAGAGGAGATATGGGAACTTGACTATGGACCCTCCTTTAAGGTCCCTTTGTTCCGGTGCAAATGGTTCAAGCTAACAGGAGGTGGGGTAAAGGTGGACCAGCAATACGGAATGACAATGGTGGATTTCAACAATCTTGGTTACCTTGACGAACCATTCGTCCTAGCGAAAGATGTCGCTCAGGTTTTCTATGTGAAGGACATGAGTAGCAAACCGAGGAAACGGAAAGATAAGAAAACGATCCGTACATCATGCGATGATCCAAAGCGCCACATTGTTCTTTCAGGGAAAAGAAACATCGTGGGAGTGGAGGACAAGACAGACATGTCAGAAGATTATAATATGTTTGCTGAAATTCCGCCCTTCAAAGTGAACACCGACCCAAGCATTAAGTTAAATGATGAGGATGCTCCATGGATACGGCACAATCGTAAGCAAGCAGGGACACAAGGGAAGAAATGATGTGTAATAATTTATTGTAGCAAACTTTGTTGAATGGATCATGTGAATTATATTACCCGTGATGTGTTTGGTGTCCATTTTCGAATGATTCGAGATACCACTGATGATACATGAAATTAAACAGAAAACAATACAAATTAAAAAGAAAACAATACAAATTAAACAGAAAACAATACAAATTAAAAAGAAAACAATACAAATTAAACAGAAAACAGGTTTGGGGGGGGGGTGAAACCCTAAACCTGCGGCGGCCTTTAGTCGCGGTTGGCGACGAGACCCGCGACTAAAGGTTACCCTTTAGTCGCGGTTGGCCAGACCAACCGCGACTAAAGGTGGGGGCGCGGGAACGCAAAAAACCTGCCAAAAACCCTTTAGTCGCGGTTGGGCAGGCAACCCGCGACTAAAGGGGGGGGGCTATAAATACGAGGTCCGATTCTCGTCTTCTCCGATTCCCGCCTGTTCGTCTCTGCCGCGCCCTCGACGCCGCCCGCCGTCGCCCTCGCCCTCGACGCCGCCCGCCGTCGCCCTCGCCCACCGCACTGCTCATCCGGGCCGCCGACCGTCCGTCCCGGCCGCCGTGCTGCTCATCCAGGCCGCCGCCTGTCCGACCCCGGCCGCCGCGCTGCTCATCCGGGCCGCCGCCCGTCTGTCCCGCTGCTCATCCAGGCCGCCACCCGTCCGTCCCCGGCGGGACGACGTGTACGCACAGGCGTGGGAGCCCGCTACCAGCTACGCCCGCGAGACGGAGCGCCTCTCCGCCAAGGAGTCCCTCCTCGCCGTGAGCTTCTCCCACCTCGTCCCCTGTTCCCCTTCCTTGCAGGACGAATGGATAGTTGGCTACAGCCGGCAAAAAAAATTGAAAACACAAACAATTTTCTGAAACTCCGGAACAAAATTTGAAAACACGAACAAATTTGTGAAAATCGAACATTTTTTGAAAATATGAACATTTTTGAAAAATAGAACATTTTTTAAAAGGAGAACATTTTTTAAAAAGAAAAAGAAAAAGAACAATAAACAAAAAAAGAAAAGAAAAACGAAACAGAAAAAGAAAGGAAAAGAAATGAAAATAAAAAAAGGGTTGGGAACCCTCGTAGGTGCGTTCGCTCGACAGTTTGACGCAGACAGCGTCATATCCAGCCCTGTGTGACGCTCTTTGCATCAAAAAGTCGACGCGTCTCACAGGACGTAGCTCACCTGGGCCGGCCCATTTTGGGTTCGCGACATGACAAATTGGAATTTCCTCCCTCTCCGTGACGCCGTCGTCTGCCGCCCCGTCTCGCGCTCTACCGCGACACCCTCTCCCACCCCTTCCTCGCCCCCTCCTTTTGCCACCGCCCTTTCGCCACCGCCACCGCCACCGCCCCCCTTCTTCACTTAATTAATTTGTTTTTACTACATCTTTTCAGGACTGACATAATGGCGGACGATAGAGCTGACCCGATTATGGACAACTATGATCCGGACGGTGAAGCACATATGTTCGGCATCATAAACGGCGATATTCTATATGTGCCGACCGGAGAAGAAGAAGATGATATCTCTTCTTATCTGAACCTTGACGGTGAAGATGAAGGGCGCCGTCAGCAAGATGATGCCGAACAAACGTCGATAAACAACGATCTTCAAATGGAAGTAGCAACCACCTCCGGCGCCGAGGTATATATATACATTGAGCCTCTGGTGATACAAACTAACTGATTTGAATAAATATGTGTGTACTAACGCGCGCGACTCTCTTTCTTATTTTAGCCCTCAGCCGGATCGTCGAAACAATCGAGTACGTCATCAAAGCGTGGCGCAACCAAGACGATGAAACAAGGAGAAACATGCACCATCGAGGTTGTCGACAGTGCAACCGGCAGGCCGCTGGAGCCCCGCAAGAACGCCACCAAGTTTGTCAGCCAATGCGGAGCCATTGTTAGAGACAACGTCTCGATCACCGTCCAGGAGTGGAATGAGCCAAAGAAGGCACGAATTGATGGTTTCACTTTTGTCGATAAGAGAACAAAAAAAGATTGCTTCAAGAAGCTTATGGAACATTTCGTTCTACCTCCAGAATACAACAAATTCGATGAGGAGGGTAACAAGATTGAGGAAAACAAGGAGAGGAGGAGGCTAGTCAAACAGTTCGCTCTTCATAAGATGGCCGACGCATTCTGGAAATTCAAGCAAAATCTAGCCCGTGACTTTGTCAAGCAGAACAAGACTCCGGATTTCAAAGGACAATATGAGAAACTGAAACATGATTGGCCAGAATTTGTGAAGCAAAAGAAATCGGAGCAGTTCATTCAAATATCGAAAAAAATAAGGAAAATGCGGCTAAGAAGGAGTACAATCATGTTATGGGGCCAGGAGGGTATCGCATTTGGGTGCCTAGGTTGGAGAAGATGGAGAACGAGCTGAGGGCGCGAGGAATCCGTCCAGGTACGGAGGGATGGGACCCAAGGGCCAAAAGCTGGTGGTACGGGCATGGGGGAACGCTGAACCCGGAGACAGGGG
This sequence comes from Triticum aestivum, assembly GCF_018294505.1. Classification (NCBI taxonomy): domain Eukaryota; kingdom Viridiplantae; phylum Streptophyta; class Magnoliopsida; order Poales; family Poaceae; genus Triticum; species Triticum aestivum. The sequence goes on along the minus strand of NC_057795.1, from coordinate 25,951,094 downwards.
AGTGTGTTTACCGGGGCAAATTAATTAAACCCACCCAAGCCCTTATTAACGCAATGAGGGATGCTCAACAGGGGAAGATCAAGTTCAACAGAGAGAACGACGCGCTGACAAAAGCCCTCGGGAATCCTGAACACGGAGGACGTGTACGAGGCATGGGGCACATTCCGTGGAAAATAGGGTTCCCCCAGAACGATGACCCGTACGGTTACAGAAGCCGTAAGAGAAAGATGGATCGGGAAGCAGATGTTGTGGCGCGGTTGGCATCGGAAATGGATGTGATGAAGAAAACCATGAGTGTACTAGTAGCCGAAAGAGATGCAACTCGGGTGCAGCATGAAGATCATCCAGCGGATCTCGGAAGCCAGCAGCGGAGAAGCAGCGTGGCTTCCACGGAGGCCCCACCGGCTGGTGCAGATGCACCGACGATCGAAATTACTGCACCGGAGCCTCTGGTGGTCGAAATTACTGCACCGGAGCCTCTGGTGGTCGAAATTACTTCACCGGAGCCTCCTCGCTACCCCGTGGACGATATAAAGGAGATGAAAGAATGTCATCTGTATTATCCTATCGGGAACATGTCCATGAAGGTAGCCATCGGCAGTGCTTTACCATGTTTACCTGGAGCACTCCACCACAACAACCCCATTCAAGATGGCTATGCTCGTGTCACGGTGGAGGACATAGTCCAAGGGTTTGAGGACCTGGAGATTGACATTGCTACACCTGAAGGGGAGAAAAGACTTGGAGATGTCAAGCGCCATTTCATTCTATGGCAAAAGAAGTTTATCAAGTTTCCAGGCGAGGCGCCAAGGACAACAAGTCCACCCCCCTACGGTGGTGGTGGTGGCGGTGGCGGTGGTGGTGGTGGTGGTGGTGGTGATGGTTCACCTACACCTCCGTCACGTCAGCCGACGCCGCCCCCCAGTCCACAACGTCCGGCGGGTGATCAGCCGCCGCCCCCCAGTCCTCGTCCGGCGGGTGATCAGACGCCGCCCCCCAATCCACCTCCGGCAAAGAAGCAGAAGCAGTCCTGGATTATTAACCCGGACCCTTATGTACCTAAGACGACCACAAAGGTACCGGAGCCATCACTGAAGCCTCTCCCCACAAGGCCTTGGGAACGTAGTGCCGAGGAAGTCGACGCGGCCGCGGCTGCTGATTTGGAGAAATGGAAGGCGGACTGCAAGAAGAAAAGAGAGCCCGAGCCCAAGCCAGTATTTTCTGATGAGCAAAAGAAGTGGGCTAAGTCATTTTTGAGCACACCGTCCCAAGCCGCGAAGAATCTGCCTAACGACTATGCACGTGAACTTCGCAGGCAGGCACTCATGTTCAAGGAGAACAAAGAGCGGGAGAAGGCCGAAAGTAAAAAAAGCGGGAAACAAGTTGCCCAGCTCGGGGAACAAAGTAAACAATCGATTGCCCCGCTTATAGTGGAAGCCTTCTGTCCGGATGCCCCCGAGATCATACAAGCTGCGGCAGCACAGGGATTGATTGTAACGAGTGCCAGAGAACAAGCGGCCAACTTAGGTATTACTCTTCGTGAACTGTTAGGCCTTGATGAGGCGCCAGTGAAGGAGGTAGTAATTACATATGTCAAGAATGGGCCTCTCGTCGAGCCTGCGCAGGAAAAGGATCTACCTCCACAAATGAAAGGTCTGCTGAAATGGTACAAGGGTTACATAAAAAATAAAAACGCCAAAGAATATATTTATGCGGAAGTTAGACATGAGCATCACTTCAAGCATTACTATGTACAAATTGAACTGAGTGAATTGTTCCAGCTTTTCAATCTGCGCGAGCTCGACAAATCTATCATTAGTTGCTACGTTCTGTAAGTGATTTATTTCTACCCCATCTCGTTCATATTGCCTGCACTATATATATGTCCTAACTATATTGTTGTGTCCGCTATTATACATGCAGAATGAAGATTAAGGAATGCAGAGTAAGGAACATCCATGATGTTGGGTTCATTGACCCACACATCGTTAATGGATATGTGTTGGAGCATCACCCCGCCGACATGGAGGCAGACCTGTGGCAGTTTCTTACAAAGCAGGAACTCAAAAGTGATATTCTATTTCCTTACCATTTTGGGTGAGTGTTTCTGTCTTGAGCACATTCTCTTTTGTTTACTCCATGCATGGTATGTGGCCGGCTAATCGATGAGTTATGCATGACGTACTGTGCATGTATCGTGTCCGCAGGTTCCACTGGATTCTGCTAGTAATTAAAGTTGACACCTCAGAATGTCTCGTCCACGACTCTCCATGAGAAGAATGCTGCAGAAGTAATTATTTTCATTCATTTGCGCTCTATATCGATCGGCCTATTTCGTTCATTTCCTAATATCAAGTAACTAATAACTCTCTTGTTCATTTAATTTTCTTTGCCTCGTAGGGTTTGGAGACGGTTCGTAGATACAAAGGTCGGTGAATTCAACCTGCGGCACCCTTTAGTCGCGGTTGGCCAGAAGAACCGCGACTAAAGGTCCTCCGCCCCGACGGCCACCTAGCGCCCACGTGGACGGGCCTTTAGTCGCGGTTCTTAAGCAACCGCGACTAAAGGGTGGGGCCTTTAGTCGCGCCCGTTCGGTCGTGGTTGCGCAACCGCGACTAATGGCAGTTGCGAACCGCGACCAAAGGCCCTTTTTCCACCAGTGGTTCATCTTCTAAAACCAATGCAGTACTAATATATTCCTAATGTATGCTTTATCGTTACTTTCGATAACTGATCCATGCCTCGTGGAAACTTCTCCAAGTCACATAAGTATATAATTGCAAGACAAATACACGTAATCCTCGCTGCAATGTGCAACTCTCTGTATATATATACTACGGTGTGTAAACAACAGATAACTCAGCTACCTTTCGTGAACGGATTCCATTGGGGAGAGCCTGCCCAAGCCACCGTCCTCGCTCTGCACTGGCGTGATCCTCCGGGACTGCCGCTTGGTTGGCACAATCACCTCCTCCGCCCCCGATCATCGGCCACATAGAACCGCACCAGTATGGCTACATCCCAATACTAGTAGAAAATAGGGCTTTGGTTCAGACCGGGCCAACCCATTAATCCCGGTTCATTCACGAACCAGGACTCATGGGGCATAGGTCCCGGTTTGTGAGGCCAGGGGGCCGGCCAGGCCTCGTGGGGGCATTGGTCCCGATTCGTCTGTCCCCTTTGGTCCCTGTTCCAAACACTAACCAGGACCAATGGGCCTCGCTCCTAGCCCACCACCATTGGTCCCCGTTCGTGTCTTGAAATGGGACCAAAGGGTGTCCTTCCACTAGTAGAAAAGGGGGCATCAGTCCCGGTTCGTAAGGGCCTTTAGTCCCGGTTCTTGAACCGGGACTAAAGGGTCGTGACTAATGCCTCCACCCTTTAGTCCCGGTTCTAACACGAACCGGAACAGATGGGCCTCCACGTGGCCACTGCGCCGAGCCCAGACAGGAGGGCCTTTGGTCCTGGTTGGAGGCACCAACCGGGACCAAAAGGCTTCCACGTGTCAGCAGCTGAGGTTTTTCTTTTTTTTTTTAAAAAAAGTGGCTGGTTTAGGGGTTTTGGAGGTTAATTTTAGGTTGTTATTAGCTAGCTAATAGAGAGAAGTGTCCTCTCTTATACTGCTATGTTCATTTCACCCGCTGATATATAATAACTCATGCATACTCGCATCATACATCATCATATATAATAACAAATCCTACTAATCATGCATCATCATACAACTTCTACTCGTTATTAATAACAAGTCATACGATCATCCTCCTCATAGTCATTGAACCCAACCCTACATAATTGTTCTTAGCACATGGTCATCAGTATCAGGTAGGACCTAAACACCCTTAAGGTAAAATAGCATAAAACAATATAGACCCTGACTCTCCATTATGAAGAATGGAGATCATCCTGTCTTCAATTCTTGCGCTTCGCCTCCTTTTGCTTGCAAGAAGCTCCTTACGACTGTCCATACATTTTTTCCATTCTTTGATTGTCATGTCTCCACTTCTTTTAGAAATCCGGTATGGACAATTGAGATTCGTAGGACGACCTGGTTGTATGTTCAAAACATCAAGGCGACCGTGCATATATATCAGATGAGGCACACAATCATTCGGGATTATTTGTTGAAAAACATAGTAATAACTTTGTAGTTAGCAATGATGTACTAGTTTTAAAAGTATTTAAAAAGATGCAGGGATGCCGTAATAGTAAAAAATCTTACTAGGGTATCTCCATGGTAGTTACCGTAGTTCAACACGTGCACTAGTGACACGTATTGACCATAATGTTGAGGAGTTCGATTGTAGACATTGTAATTCTCAAGATCAGTACAAAGATCAGATGATTTTTCTCCTTATAAGTTAATTCGGAGCCATCGGTGTAGTGGGTTCTGTCTACCATTTTCCGCACATTCTTTGAAGAATGAAAATAAGCTGTCAATGGAAACAAGCTGTCAACTATTTTGAAATAAACAATATAAATTACTTAATAGCTATGTTAAGATCACATGGGGGAAGAATTGGAGGTGTATCCACAAGGACCCAAATGTCCATATTGTCTTGCTGGATTGTAGGATCATCAAGATCCATGGTGATAAGCATACCCTCATCAAAACCATACATCTTGCAAAGTGCTTCCCAATTTTTGCAACCAAAATGGATTACACTCTCAGCATTGTACAACTTTACTTGAAAATCCACACCATGATGGGTCCTTAGGAGAATTTTTTTGATTTCCATACTTTCATGGTCTTCAAAACCCATCCTCTCCAAGACATAGCGTCTTGCATAGCATGGGATAAGCTAGTCGAATTGGAAAAGATGAAAAATACACGTTAAAATAGTTGAAGTCGTGCTTAATTAATTATGAAAAAAACTATTGTCGTCGTTGTGTACCGTATGAACATCGAAGGTCTCCTCGAGCTTAATGCTGAAGCGCCGATCTTCGTCCAGCTCAATGAACCCGTCGCACATTCCTCGGTCGTCGTGGCACTAGTTGCACTCCCCCAGGCGGTTTTCGTCGTCCGAGTACGACATTTCCGGACTAAGTTCATAATTTAAATATTAAATATATGTACTAAAAAAATCTAAATTAGATCATTATTATTAATCACGGGTTGACTATCGGTGATGGTACGTAGCTCCTCCTTTCATTCTTGAGTGCATTACTACAACAAATTGTCTAGCACACGGGAATGAAGGAGAAGCTATCCCCACGACGGCGTGGATGATGGAGGGGGCTCCTAGATTTCTGCATAGAGTGCTCTTCAATTTTAGCATTCAAAGTAGGAGTACTTTTCCAATATGAGCATTCAATAAGCAAAACCAAATCGTAAAATAAAGTAGTATTCAAATTAGCATGCATTCAATTATAACCAAAAGTACATCATCTCTTGTGTCCGTACATCGTTGAATACTCCTCGAATACTGTCATACATACATCATCGCTAATTAATACAGCTAGAACCGTAGCGCCCGACGGATATCGTCGCGGGCGGTGGACACTCAAAGATAAGGAACGATCACAGGATCATAGCTCCAGTGAGATCCCTGAAGAACCTGCCAGGTATTGTCGAACCTGCCCTCCAACGCAACCATGTAGCGACGGACATGCTCGTCCTCCTCGCTGATACGGTGACGTACCACCTCCGCGGTATCCGGAAGCCTCGGCACCGTCACTGGCCCACACGACCGCCACCAAATAAGGATCGGGTCAACAACGGGCTGCCTCCTCACCAACCTACGCCCCCAGAAGGTAGCACCTCCCAATACCAGCCCGGCGGAGCCCAGTCCCGAACATGGCCCTGATCAAGCAGGCCTCCACCATCGCCGAGTCGACGATGACGAGGATGCGGGATAGGCATCATCGACGTCGATGCGGGAAATACTTCTATATATAATTAAATAAAGTAGTTTTATTAATTAAATCAACTAGTTCAACTACTAATTAAGCACTTACTATAAATAAATAAAGTAGTACTTATTAAAAATAAACTACTTCTATATATAGTAAAATAAATTGGTTTATTAAATCAACTAGCTAGTTCAACTATATATGAAGCACTTACTATAAATAAAATAAAGTACTACTTACTAAAAATAAACTAGTTTAACTATAGTTCTATTATTATTCTAACTAATTTTCCTATACATACACAATAAATTGACAAAGAAAATACTATGAAAAAAATCATTAAAATTCTATGAACAAAATTACAACAAAAAAAATCATAAAAAAATCTAACACAATATGAACAAATTAATTACACAATATGAAAAAAAATCTAACAGAAAAATCTATGAACTACACATCTAACAAAAAAATCATTAAAATTCTATGAACAAAATTAGAACAGAAAAAAAATTCATAAAAATTCTATGAACAAAATTAGAACAGAAAAAAAATCATAAAAATTCTCTGAACAGAAAAAAATAATAAAAATTTGACATCTAAATTACTTACACAATATGAAAAAAATTGACATCCAAATTACAACAGAAACAAATCATACAAATTTGACATCTAAATTACAACAGAAAAAATCATAAAACAATCTAACACAATATGAACAAATTAATTACACAATATGAAAAAAAATCTAACAGAAAAATCTATGAACTACACAACTAAATTACTACACATCTAACCAAAAATCTATAAACTACAAAAAGATCTAACAAAATTAACTACACATCTAAATTAACTACTACCAATGTCAAATTAAATTAGTTGCTCACGGCAACAGCGACGGCGAGGTGCGGCGCGTGGCGGGCGGGGCGGCGCGGGCCGGGGCGGGCGGGGCGGCGACGGCGTCGGGGCGGTGAGGGGCCGGGGCGGGCGGGGCGGCGCAGGCCAGGGCGGGCGGGGCGGGAGGGGGGCCGGCGGCGTCGTGCGGCACGTGGCGCGGGGCAGGGGGTGGCTACGGCGTCGGGGCAGCGCAGAACGGCGCAGAACGGCGTGGGGCAATGACGGCGACGGTGAGGCGGAGACGGGCAGCCTGGCGGCGTCGGGGCGGGGAAGAACGAACTGAACGAGATTTTGACGAGTGCCAGTTATATAGACGACGCATTGGTCCCGGTTCGTGAGACAAACCGGGACTAATGCCCCCTTTAGTCCCGGTTGGTGGCACCAACCGGGACCAAAGGCCTCTTTTCAGCAGCCCAAAGGGCGGGAAGCAGAGGCCTTTGGTCCCGGTTGGTGGCACCAACCGGGACTAAAGGGGGGGGCATTGGTCCCGGTTGGTGCCACGAACCGGGACCAATGCACCCCTTTAGTTTTAGTTGGTGCCACCAACCGGGACTAAAGGCCCTGTGCTGCCCGCGTCGCGGCACGAAAGTTTAGTCCCACCTCGCTAGCTGAGGGAGCTCGAGGGAGGTTTATAAGCCCCAGTCCCGCTGCCCTCTTGAGCTCCTCTCGAATGCAGGCTTACGGGCCTAAACTCACTATATGTGCCTGTGGGCCTATTGGGCCTGTTGCGGGCCTGAATCCTGGCCCATTGTTGGGTTTCTAGTCATATTCAGACCGTGGTAGCCCTTTAGGTGGCACTTTTTTTATTTTTTTTATTTTATTTTTTGCTTTGAATTATTTATTTTCTTTTGATTTTTGCTTTTTTTATTTTTTTCTTTTAGCTCAGATAATTATAATCTTTCTAATTACTTATTTATTTTTCTTTTATGATAATTTGTTTTGCTATTAAAGTTTGTAACAAAATTCTAATTACTTATTTATGTTTTTTATGTAATTCTTTTTGTTTTTAATGTTTTGAACAGAATTCTAATTACTTTTTTATTTTGTTTTATGATAATTCTTTTTTGCTTTTAATGTTTTGAACAGAATTCTAATTACTTATTTATTTTCTGTTATGATAATCCTTTTTGCTATTAAATTTTGTAACAAAATTCTATATAATTTTAGTTTCAATAATACTAGAGCTTTATAAAAGCTTTTTAGTTGATTCCTTCGGTACCAGTTCTAAGGCTGTTACAAAGGCATTTTATTTGGTACATGTTTTAAGGCTGGTGCCCCACGAACACCTTTTAGTACCGGTTCGTGCCATGAACCGGTAAAAGAGTTTTTTAGTTGATTCTTTCTGCAGCTGTTTTTTAGTCCGACCTCGCCAAGCGAGAGGCACTCGCAGCGGTTTATAAGCCCCGAGTGCAGAGACGATGCAGAAGAGGCTCAATGCTAACCTGACGTTGCTTAGCTTTAAGCCTTGATAAATAGGGTAGACTGCACGGAGCTACGTGCAGTGCAGTTTACACTATTCCGAAAGGCTTGAAGCTAATTAACAAGCATTGCACCTCTTTCTTATTTTTAAAGACTTATTACAACTCAGAAATAAATAGAAAAAAATAAATATAGCAGAAAAGAAAAAAAACTATATAAAAAACTACTCAGAAATAAATAGAAGAAAAAATAGTTGTGATTAACTTTACTAAAAAATGAGCATAGATGCGCTTATAGAGAAAATTCAACCTAAATTCATAATAAATTTCTACAAACTTCAGAGAAATTCAGTATGAATTTAGGTCAAATTCCCTCTATAAGGGCATCTATTTTCATTTTGAGAGGAGCTCAACAAGGCAGAGAGGGAGGGGCTTATAAACCGGTGTGAGCGCCCTTCGGTTGGCGAGGTGGGACTAAACTCTGAACGCAACGAGGACCAACCCTTTAGTCCCGGTACGTGGCACGAACCGGGACTAAAGGGAAGCCATTGGTCCCGGTTCAGGCCACCAACCGGGACCAATGGCGGTGGGCCAGGAGCGAGGCCCTTTAGTCCCGGTTTGTCCCACCAACCGGGACCAAAAGGCCCAGACAAACCGGGACTAATGGCCCACGTGGCCCGGCCGGCCCCCGGGGCTCACGAACCGGGTCAAATGCTCCTATTGGTTCCGGTTCTGGATTGAACCGGGACTAATGAGCTGACCCGGCCTGGACCAATGCCCCCTTTTCTACTAGTGTTTAGTCCCGGTTGTAGCCACGAACTGGGACCAATGAGATGCCTATATATACCCCTCGCCCGCGAGCAGAGCACTCCACTGCTATGTTTTTCTGGAAGGCCGTTGGAGAGCTTTCTGGTGCTCTAGCTCACCTCCTATGCACATGAGGTGTTCGATGAAATGCCCGAGCCACACTTAAGCTTTCTCCTCTCGAAGCTCTTTGTCCAAGCTCCATTTTCCTCGAGATTTGTCTAGGTTTGGCGGTCCGTCCTGTCCCGTCCCCATCCTCACCGCCATTGATCGCCCACGCCGATCTCGTCGCCTGCACCACCGTGGTGAGCCTCTTGATCTTATCTTCTTTTTAAAAGAAAAAAAGTTCTTACTTGTATGATTTAGATAGATACTCGTGTAGTTTTCTTACTTATTATTGTTTGTTATTATATAGTGCTATGGTTTTGGTATCCGCCTCCGTCGGCCCTCGTCCTGTCTACGATTCAGATGTGGCATATATATTTTCTTTTATAACTATTAGTTTCATTTAGTGTTTATGACAATTATGCCGAGCAAAGTGACACAATTTTTTTTATCTAGGAGGTATGTGAACCGGAAATTCCAACCAACCCTATTGTCGAGAGGTTAAATTTAGTTGAAGAAGAAAACAATTACTTGAAGGAAAAATTGAAAAAGTTAAGGAGGAGAAGATGATATTGGAGTTGCATGTTGCGGATGTCGTCGATGATCACAAGATCAAGATGGATGCAATGCGCTTGAAGATTAGAAAGATTAGAAAATATGCCATTCATACTAAGGCTTGGTATCATTATGCCGTTGGATCAATTGTTACCTTGGTTGCGGTTATGATCGCATTTCTTGTTGCATTGAAATGTTTTACATAGTTTCAATGTATGGTTTAATTAGATGCTCTGGAGAGCTATATGTTGTTCAATGAGAACTATGTATGTACTTTGGTTTTAGTGTGATGATGAACTTCTATTCATTTGGTCAGTTATCTATTCATGATCTACGCAGAGATGATACGACAATGGATGTATGGTAACAGACGCACCTCCAAGTACATTAAGGGCGTGAATAATTTTCTCGCAGTGGCTGGGGAAAACAAGCAGAATGGTTTTATGTGTTGTCCATGCTCTATATGTGGCAATACGAGGTCTTACGCTAACTCGAAAAGCCTTCACACCCACCTTTTTTATAAGGGTTTCATGCCACACTATAATGTTTGGACCAAGCACGGAGAAAGAGGGGTTACGATGGAAGACAACGAAGAAGAAGAAGATGATGACAATTGACAACTGTGTGCTCCCTGAATACGGTGATGCTGCAACGGGGGAAGCTGAAGATGCTGCATCAGGGGAAGCTGAAGATGCTACATTGGGGGAAGCTGAAGATCAAGAGGAACCAAATGATCTGCCCGATAATGATCTTCGCCGGGTCATTGTTGATGCAAAGAGACAGTGCGAAAGTGAAACGGAGTAGCTGAAGTTTGATCGCGTGTTAGAGGATCACAAAAAAGGGTTGTACCCCAATTGCGAAGATGGCAACACAAAGCTAGGTACCGTACTGGAATTGCTGCAGTGGAAGGCAGAAAATGGTGTGCCTGAGAAAGGATTTGAGAAGCTACTGAAAATATTGAAGAAGAATCTTCCAAAGGATAACGAAATGCCCGACAGTACGTACGTAGCAAAGAAGGTCGTATGCCCTCTAGGATTGTAGGTGCAGAAGATACATGCATGCCCTAATGACTGCATCCTCTACCGCGGTGCGTACAAGGATTTGAACGCATGCCCAGTATTCGGTGCGTTGCAGTATAAGATCAGACGAGATGACCCTGGTGATGTTGACGGCGAGCGCCCCAGGAAGAGGGTTCCTGCTAAGGTGATGTGGTATGCTCCTATAATACCACGGTTGAAACGCCTGTTCAGAAACAAAGAGCATGCCAAGTTGATGCGATGGCACAGAGAGGACCGTAAGAAAGACGGGAAGTTGAGAGCAACCGCTGACGGGTCGCAGTGGAGAAAAATCGAGAGAAAGTACTGGGAGGAGTTTGTAGGTGACGCAAGGAACATATGGTTTGGTTTAAGCGTGGATGGCATTAATCCTTTTGGGGAGCACAACAGCAATCACAACACTGGCCCGTGACTCTATGTATCTATAACCTTCCTCCTATTGGGGAACGTAGCAGAAATTCAAAATTTTCCTACGTGTCACCAAGATCTATCTATGGAGAAACCAGCAACAAGGGAAAGGAGAGTGCATCTACATACCCTTGTAGATCGCTAAGCGGAAGCGTTCAAGAGAACGGGGTTGAAGGAGTCGTACTCGTCGTGATCAAAATCACCGGAGATCCTAGTGCCGAACGGACGGCACCTCCGCGTTCAACACACGTACAACCCGGTGACATCTCCCACGCCTTGATCCAGCAAGGAGAGAGGGAGAGGTTGAGGAAGACTCCGTCCAGCAGCAGCACAATGGCATGGTGGTGGTGGAGGAGCGTGGCAATCCTGTAGGGCTTCGCCAAGCACCGCGGGAGAGGAGGAGGGAGAGAGGTAGGGCTGCGCCAAGGAGAGGTCAAACTCATGTGTTGGCAGCCCCAAAACCCTCAAGTATATATAGGGGAGAGGGAGGGGGGTGCGCCCCCTCTAGGGTTTCTACCCCAAGGGGTGCGGCAGCCCCAATCCCATCTAAGGGTGGCGGCCAAGGGGGGAGAGGGGGAAACTTGCCCCCCAAGTTAGGTGGAAGAACCCCCTCCCCAAACCCTAGGCGCCTTGGGCCCTTGTGGGGGGGGGGGGCGCACCAGCCCACCTGGGCTGGTCCCCTCCCACACTTGGCCCATGCAGCCCTCCAGGGCCGGTGGCCCCACTTGGTGGACCCCCGGGACCCTCCCGGTGGTCCAGGTACGTTACCGATAAAACCTGAAACTTTTCCGGTGACCAAAACAGGACTTCCCATATATAAATCTTTACCTTCGGACCATTCCGGAACTCCTCGCGACATCCGGGATCTCATCCGGGACTCCAAACAACATTCGGTAACCACATACAAACTTCCTTTATAACCCTAGCGTCATCGAACCTTAAGTGTGTAGACCCTACGGGTTCGGGAGACATGTAGACATGACCGAGACGTTCTCCGGTCAATAACCAACAGCGGGATCTGGATACCCATGTTGGCTCCCACATGTTCCACGATGATCTCATCGGATGAACCATGATGTCAAGGACTCAATCGATCCCGTATACAATTCCCTTTGTCTAGTGGTATTGTACTTGCCCGAGATTCGATCGTCGATATACCGATACCTTGTTCAATCTCGTTACCGGCAAGTCTCTTTACTCGTTCCATAACACATCATCCCGCGATCAACTCTTTGGTCACATTGTGCACATTATGATGATGTGCTACCGAGTGGGCCCATAGATACCTCTCCGTTTACCGGAGTGACAAATCCCAGTCTCGATTCGTGCCAACCCAACAGACACTTTTGGAGATACCTGTAGTGCACCTTTATAGCCACCCAGTTACATTGTGACGTTTGGTACACCCAAAGCATTCCTACGGTATCCGGGAGTTGCACAATCTCATGGTCTAAGGAAATGATACTTGACATTAGAAAAGCTTTAGCATACGAACTACACGATCTTTGTGCTAGGCTTAGGATTGGGTCTTGTCCATCACATCATTCTGCTAATGATGTGATCCCGTTATCAACGACATCCAATGTCCATGGTTAGGAAACCGTAACCATCTATTGATCAACGAGCTAGTCAACAGAGGCTTACTAGGTACATGGTGTTGTCTATGTATCCACACATGTATCTGAGTTTCCTTTCAATACAATTATGGCATGGATAATAAACGATTATCATGAACAAGGAAATATAATAATAACTAATTTATTATTGCCTCTAGGGCATATTTCCAACACCTCGTTGGCTGTGCATGAAGCGGAAGTTCATTATGATGTTAGTTCTCATCCAAGGCCCTAAGCAACCCGACAACGACAATGATGAGTACGTAAGGCCATTAGTTGAAGAAATTTTACAACTGTGGAATGAAAACGGTGTACGTGTGTGGGATGAGCACAAAACAGGAGGAATTTGACATGCATGCGTTGTTGTTTGTAACCATCAATGATTGGCCCGCTCTTAGTAACCTTTCAGAATAGACAAACAAGGGATACCACACGCACGCACTTCTTAGATGACACCGAAAGTATATAGCTGGACAAATGCAGGAAGAATGTGTACCTGGGGCATCGTCGATTTCTTCCGACCAACCATCAATGTTGAAAGAAAGGCAAGCATTTCAAAGGCGAGGCAGATCACCGGAAGAAGCCCACCATGCGTACCGGTGATCATGTACTTTCTATGGTCAATGATTTAAAAGTAATCTTTGGAAAGGGTCCCGACGGACTATCTGTTCCGAATGACGCCGAGGGACACGCACCCATGTGGAAGAAGAAATCTATATTTCGGGACCTACCCTACTGGAAAGACCTAGAGGTCTGCTCTTCAATCAACGTGATGCACGTGACGAAGAACCTTTGCGTGAACCTGCTAGGCTTCTTGGGCATGTATGGGAAGACAAAAGATACACCGGAGGCATGGGAGGACCTACAACGTTTGCACGGAAAAGACGGCATGCCTCCAAAGGAGTATGAAGGTCCTGCCAGTTACGCTCTTACCAAAAAAGAGAACAAAATCTTGTTTGAATGCCTGCTCAATATGAAGGTCCCGTCTAACTTCTCGTCGAATATAAAGGGAATATAAATATGCGAGAGAAAAAGTTTCAGAACCTAAAGTCTCATGACTACAAGTGATTATAACACAACTGCTTTTGGTTGCATTGAGGGGGCTTCTACCGGAAAACGTTCGATTAGCCATTATGAATCTATCACTAGTAGAAAACGGGCCTTTTGTCCCGGTTCTAAAGGGCCTTTATTCTCGGTTCTAGAACCGGGACAAAAGGGTCGAGACTAAAGGCCCCCCTAGTCCCGGTTGTGTTACGAAGAGGGACTAAAGGTCCTCCACGTGGCCGCTCTCTGGAGCTCCACCTTTAGTCCCGGTTGGTAGGGACTAAAGGTTTTTTTTGAAAAAAATGATTTTTTCTTATTTTCAAAATTTTGAATTATTTGACAATTCAATCTCTAATCACCCACTCTAATCGCCCCTCATCACTGCTCAATTATGAACCACTCATAACAAATCATCTAACTTCCCAGCCAGTCACCCATTCTCTCTCCAGCGTGAGCACGCTTAACTTTCGAGTTCTATTCCCCCTAGTTTCCAAGTCTGCACTTGTTATTTTCTAGACAATACTAAGCTGTCAATCCTATTAACCCTTAGGAGTCGAACTTGAGCATTAATCACCGTTTGAGTTTGAAACTATTATTCTAAAAAACAATAATTATTTAGTAACACTAACATTTCTTGAATAAGTAGTTTGACCAGATTTGACCATAGTTTGAGCACAGTTTGACCATATTTGACCATAGTTTGACCACAGTTTCACCAAAAGTAAAAAACAAAAAAATAATTATTTATTAACACTAATACTTCTTAAATAAGTAGTTTGACCATAGTTTGACCACAATTTGACTAGATTTAATAAAAAGTCAAAAAAACTGAAATTTGAGCATATCTTTTTTTCCTTTCAGAATTTGAGGATTCTAAAAATTTGCAAACAAGCCTACGACGGTCCAAATAGGGTGCGAATTTTTGTGCTGATTTTTTGATATATTATGCTTTTTTCGACATCGTATGCAGAAGATATGGCCGTTTTACTTTTTCATAACACTTTTTTGCAAACATGTCCAAATTTATGTTTTTAAATTTCCCTAACTAATAGATGTAGTAACATAACTACATCTCGAAGGGTTTTAATTTTTGAAGTTTTTATCATTTTCTTTT